>NC_133226.1:21171494-21492119 GCF_040436345.1 Pagrus major
GTTACTTTTAGTATTTTAGCTCAGTTAGCTGTGCAGCTAGCCGGGCAGTGTTGGTGTTTATGTCGCTAGCACAGAAGCTTTGGACCACTGGGAGAAAGAGTTACAGTCACGGGGCTAGCTAGTTAGCATTCTAACTTTAGTAAATAAAGCTGCAGAACAGTAGACGTCTTTGAAATAATGTCAAAACAGTTCTTCACACTGTGTATTTGGTTATTTCTTACATATTGCACCTTTAATGTTGGGGTTGGTAAAATTGTAGAAACCAGCAAGAGTAAGCTGAATTTTGAAAGTTTCCAACAGAAAAAATCCAACCCAGCAGGGAGATGTTAGCCACTAGTTCGCTACATTCAACAAGCTGATAAATGCATAAATAAACAAGTTAAATGCCACAATAATATAAATAGATAGGCACAGCAGTTACTCTTTACTGCTGTGGGTGTGTGCTTTGTGCTAACAGGGTTAGCTTGGCTAAGGGGCTGTGTGCTTTGTGAGCTAGCTAGCTACTGTCAACACTGACCGTATCCAACTAGCCTAGAAAACGCCCAACATTATCATTATGAACATAAACAATAAACATGGCTATTGTTAGTACTCATCGCTGTCAAGCTAGTATGTAAGTATTATAAAATATTGCTGCACTTTCACTGCCATTCTTGTACCAATAGCTTGCTAATAGCTTTAGTAAAACATCTGCTAGCCTTGTGGAAGACTCCAGTCATGGCAGGCCTGTACGTAGGCTAGGTGGACAGACATTGATTTATTGACTGCTGTCAGGATGGTTGTTTTTCTATAAATAAAACAAAAAATGCTGCCTGTCCTAGCTTTAAACAAGAGTCTGCAGCCTTGCTAGCAGCTCTGTGGGGCTGTACTTGTGCTAGAACTGCAGTACTTTGTGCTAAATGCTAACCTCAGCATGCTAACACGCTTTCATTGATATCTGAGGATAATGGGAATGTCAGTAGTTCAGGACAAATTGAAACTAACCCAATGACTAAATTAAAATATAAAAAGTCAGGGGGATTTACAAAGTACATTGAATTTATACTGATGAGACCATGAATGTCTGGACCAAATTTCATAGCAACCATCCAATAGTTAATGAGATTTTCAGTTTGGACTGATAGACAGACGTTGTCAGAGCCAGACTGCTAGCATGGCTTCAAAAACTGTAATTAAAATACAAATTAAATTGTGGATGAAACAGAAGCTGTGGGATTCAATATAGAGAGAGAAGCATAACACATTTTTCAGAACTTTTAATAACATATCCATTTAAAAAAAAAAAAAAAAGGTAAATTAAATGAAATCATTTAATTCTCATGCTGTAAAGGTAGAATGAAATTATCAAATGGCTAATTTAAACGTGTTTTTCTCACTTTCTCTTAAACTTTTTCCATTTGCATAATACATACACAAATTGGCTTCCTCACTTTCTAAATTAGCTTTAAATGCATCAATAAATGAATTAAGTCTGGTGGCATCCACCTCCCTTCTGAAAGAAGATTGGCCAAGAAATAAATACTGCACTAGTGGCTAATCATTCGTAATTGTGGAAACAATGGAATAAATTTACCACACATCACACACACACACTCACGGACTCCCATGAACTGCCCCGGGGCTTTTACTACAGTGCTTTGAAGACTGAAGAAGGGGAAGAAACATTCAGTAATCTCTTAAATACACCCACTTCTGTCTCTCCTCCCCTCTCGCTCTCCTCTTCATTGAGTCCCTCTCAGCTCGGCTCAGACCAGCCGGCGGACCCTCACATGTAAAGTAAAGCTGTTTGGATCTTGGACTCATTGCTCAGCTATGCAGTAGAGAGGAGGATTAGCTCAGGCTGAGCACCAGAGCGAGGATTGGGCATTTGGCCATTTATCCATCATCTGGCTGACAAACATTACCACATTCTCTCTGTCTGTTGCACCTAAAATCTCTTCTTCTCTCCCTTGTTCCTTCTCCCTTTCTCCCTCTTCCCCCTCTCTCTGCCAGCCATGACCCTTCTATCAGAGGACCAGTCTGTGAGGCCCCAGGCCTGCCGGGTCCCGGAGCCTGGCAAACACATCGACACTTCTTTGCATCAGTACTCGACAGACTACTCCAAAGGGGACTACATGGACAGTGTGGACAGTGCTGTGTTCGGAGCCGTGGAGCCCCCTAGGCGCTCTCGGGGCCGCCTCATACTCCACGGCCTGGTCATGTTCGGACGGGAATTCTGCTACGCCGTGGAGGCAGCGTTCGTCACACCGGTGCTCCTGAGCGTGGGCCTTCCTCGTAGCCTGTACAGCTTGGTGTGGTTGATCAGCCCCATCCTGGGCTTCTTGCTGCAGCCCATCATCGGCTCGGCCAGCGACTACTGCCGCTCGTCGTGGGGCCGGCGGAGGCCTTACATCCTGGCCCTGGGCATCCTCATGCTGCTGGGAATCACCTTGTTCCTGAATGGGGATGCTGTCATCTCAGGTGAGGGAAACAGAGAATGAGAGGGGGAGGTACAGGTGTATTTTTAGTCTTCTTTTGGGCCTTTGATTCAGAGGGATGAAGGGGAATGAATAATCAGTTCTTTTAGAAGTTTACTGCCAAAATCACCTTGATCTCATGTTGATGCTTGGGAGTATGCAGAAGGATAATTATGAGGATACGAGACAAACATTTATGGTCTTATCTTTATGTTTCTGTCAGAATTTGAGCACTAACCGGCTTTGCTGCCCCTTGAAGAACGCCTTTTATCTGCCATTTCTGCTCACGATTTAATCGGATTATTCTCACACTGATGCAACGATCATAAGTTTTTATTTTGTGCTGTCGAACTTCCTCGCATCTCTTGGACTTTCACACTCGGGCTTTGAAGTCTATCACTATCTTCTCGCTGGCAGATCTTGGGAAGAAAGTGACAGATTTAACTTGTTGAATGTGTGGGCGTGAGGTCCTGAAACGCTCTTATGCTCACACTTTTAACTTGTGACTGAGGGTGAATGTGTGACTTGTTAGGGCGGTCTTGAGCCGATGCCCGCTGGCACAGACGGATGACGAGGCATGAGTGAGAAAATTGCAGGTTTGATGTCGGGAACCGCTGATAAGATTTCAACCGTTTGGTGAGGATGTGTCGGGCTCCAGGCTGCATCACGAGAAGATCTCTGCACAGGAGAATCTTAAAGGGATCTGAGTTAGAAACTCTTTCATGAGCTGATTCACTGCTGAGAGCTGTATCGTGACTCACCGAACAGCTTCACCGCATCAGTGTGAGGCTATGACCGTATTCAGTGATAATTTCTGATGACAATTCAGTGAAAACCTTTAATAATGGAGCTTGAAACAAATCATTCTGAATACCTCCCTCACATCTTTCCATTGGAGGATAATTAGAGTAGTCATCATGACGGACACTGAATAGTGTAAAAGCATATTTTTAGCAGCGCTACATTTTAGCACTCACTCTGTGTTCCCGTGAAGTTTGAGAAAGTGTTTGGTTCATGATGTTCAGAGGTTTGTTTCATCATGAAACCATACAATTATGCAGGAGAACTAGTAACACAATGCATGACTAGCGGTGGTTTTTCAGCTACAGGCTGTAAATAATACAAAAATTCTTACTGAAAAGGCTCTGGGCTTTGCCGTAATCATCGTACGTGCTGTGAAGTATTTCTTTCTTCTGACGTACGCTGGATAAGCTGATTACCTTCCCGTGTTCTCAGGGTTGTAGTGGACGCCACGGGAATCGTGTGACATAACGTTGGCACTGTTGTAAAAGCCCTCGGTCCAACAGCTTCGCGTTGACCGCCCCAAGAGTTTCCCTAGTGATTATAAACAGTGTTATTGTTTAACAGGCAGAGAAAGGTCTGTTCAGCCTTCATGTCAAACTGAGAGCAGAGCAACAGAGAGGGTTCATGATCTGTTAAAGGATAAGTTCACCCCAAATGAAAATGTAGTCATTATCTTTTCAGCTTCATGCTAATGAGGAGAATTCTGCAACCCTGTGAAGCTCCAGAAATGTTTGGTGGACGACGAAACTTCACAAGAATCTCTGTCAGCGTGGAGCTGAGACGATAATGAGTGAATTTTAAATTTTGGGCAAACTTATCTTTTAATGTGATGTATTCTAACGTTTTTGATAAACTTTTCTGTTGTTCTCGCCTCTCTAAACACACTCATATCTCTCAAAAGGATCATTAAATTTATGTTTTAATTTCATTAGAAATTGTTTTGCTCGTGCTATTTTTTAAAATTATCCTTAATTACTTTCAAAGACAGAACAAGACTGCACTTTATAATCAAACAGTCAGGGTTTAAGATATAATTGTTACCTGTCTGACATAATTGTTTTTTTTTTATGTCTCTTATCGCCTTTCTATTTCTTGTGATGTGTACATTAAATGAGCAAATTAAACCCTTCACAAGTTCAGTAATAATTAACGGCAGGGAGGCGTCATGATGAAGTAATTTGCTCGATGTCTGATTAGATGTATTGTTCTGTTGCAGCACTAGTCAGTGACAGGTCACTGAAGAGTATATGGGCCATAGTGGTGGTGATGTTCGGCGTCGTGCTGTTCGACTTCGCTGCAGACTTCATCGATGGGCCCATCAAGGCCTACCTGTTCGATGTGTGCTCACATCAAGACAAGGAAAGAGGTCTGCACTACCACGCTCTGCTCACAGGTGTGTAATACAGCCCACACACACACACACACACACACACTGTTGTACTTACTCCAACTCTTGCTTAATAGCTGCCTTGCAGGTATTTTGTAGCTGACAAACTCACATAACACATCCTGATGGTGTATGGCTTGTACTGGTGGGTGGAACAGCACATACTGTGTTGTTGTCTGTGTGTTGCCTGCATGTTAAGCAAACCTGTGGGTGAAGTGTGTGAAGAAGATTTCATGACGCTTATTTACTTTCTCGCTGAGAGTTGCTGAGAAGATTGACACCACTCTCACATCAGTATAGAGACGGTTAAGTTAGCTTAGCTTGGCATAAATACTAGAAACGGCACCTCTAAAGATCACTAATGAATTGATTTTTCGCTTAAACAAACATGGGAAGTTTCACCCAAACGTGAAAGTTTAGTCATTTAGTCATTTCTGGAGCTTCACAGCAAAACGTGAAGTTCAAGAAACGTTTTGCCGAACTCACCCAACTTATTTTCTGCATTATTGAAGGATAGATGATAAAAATGACTAAATTTGAATCTCTGGGTGAATTTATCCTTTGTATAAATGTAGCACATATAATAGCTGTATAGATCAACCATCAGCATTTAGATTGGTTCCCTTTAAACCAATTTTCACTCTGCAATTTTATCTGCCAAAAGGCACAAAATGTCTCGAGAAAATGAAGGCTGGCAGCCGGGCACCAGTTCTATCTGATTTGAAGTCTTTATTATTGAGTGAATGGTTGAAGAAAATTACTTTTGTCCTGTGTCTTTTGGAGAAAATCGGATAGAGATCCATTTGCCAACCATAATACCACTTAGAGACGTGAGGGAGGAAAAGTACTTTGTTTCCACTTTAATATCGACTGCGTTTATCTGTACCAATGCGTAAAAGACTACAAATTAATGTATAGAGTCATTTTAAACAGAAAATAAAGAAACATACTAACAGGCTAACAAAGATGTGCTTATATGTCTATGTGCTTATTTCCACTGAGGGTCTCCCATTACTGCTTTAGTTATCACTAAAACTAACTAATCACAGAACTCTGAGTGAGCAAACATACAATTTTAGATAATTGTTTCCCTAATTCGCCATTGAAAAATGCTTCCTTATAATAAGTCTCTCAGGGAATTACAGACTAGGTCTGGCTCACTGATTCATGATCAACCTCTTTCACTCTGTGGGATTTGTGAGTGTTTGAACAGGAGCCGCTTTTTTAAGACAGAGCGTGACATCTTAGAGGAGTTTGCGACTGAGTGTTCCCAAAACTTTGAATTGAAAGGATGAATTTACTCTCCATGGTTTTACCGTCAGATACAGAGCAAAAGATGCAAGACATCTATGTTTGGATGCAGCAGATTGTCTCTAGAGTTCAAGTTTGTACTATGAAAAGAAACACATGGGTTCTCAGCCAGCGTAATGGATGTAAACCTCCTCCGGAGATTTTAGATTTCCACCATAACTGCGTGCCGAATGTAGCTGAGGTGAACAAGACCCGAGCTACTTTTCTAACATCATGTTCACATCATTTTCTTTGGCCACTTATGGACATGGTGAGAAGTGAGCTAGGTTTTTTCCATTTGAGTAAAATTTGTCATACTGTGATTTGGTAGACCCGCCGCAACCTTGTGCTCTACTCAAAGCACATAGCGAGTGATTTCCAGATGGTAAATTGGTTATACCAGCACTTTGTGGTTTAGAAAATGCTTTTTTTTCTTCCTGGGCAGAAGTGCGACAAGTATTCAGTTGATTTACTTAAGCAACACATAAGAAACAAAACCACAGCGTAAAAATACAAGTAAAAGTCATGCATTTGAATTTCTTCTTAAAGTACGAAAGTATTACCTGCAAAATGCACTTAAAGTGTTAAATGTGATAATATTTACTCTGCAAGATGGTCCCTTTCAAAGTGGTATATTATGATCCTCAAAGGATAGTTATTATCATGGACAACATAATAAAAGAATCGTGTTTTCAGGACTGCAGGGGCTCTCCTGTTAGTTTTGTTGCTTTACAATTTTAACATTCTTACAAGCAGTGTTGTAAAAAAAAAGTACCAAAAAGTTGTTTAAAACTTGAGTAAAAGTAAAGATTTTTTACTTTGTAAAAGTGAAAGTCCCTCATACAAATAGTGCTTAAGTAAAAGTATCAGATATTTGATGTAATTAAGTATTAAAAGTACTAGTAAAAGTATATTAAACATGTATTTATATGTACACAACATTTTTTTTATCAGATTGCTGATGAAATAAATTAATTTAAAGATGTGTTGGCTCCGATGCAGGGAACAATCCTCAAAGTAACCAGTGACTAAAGATATCAAACATATGTAGAGAGCAAAAAGTACAGCATGTGCCTTAACTCTGCACAACCCTCACCTGAGTCTTGGTTTCGGTACTCTCTGGTCTCGGTTGGTGCGGTCTTGACTACAACACTACTAGGAGTATACTTGCAAGTGTACTACTTCAATTCTTCTTGCTTGAAATATACCTGCAACTGTGCAATGACAACTCAAATCAAAGACATCCCAATTCAAATAAAAACAAACAAACACACGTCTTTAGGGTTAAAAACTTTCTGTATAGGGCAAGAATACTTCATTATACTTTTCATAAGTATATCTCATTAAAAACTATATGTACTGTATCAGCAAAATATACTTTTCTGTATACTTGTCAGTATAAACCGAGTATGTATATCTCTGATAAGTACATAAAAAGTCAACTAAAAGCATACTCTCTTATTTTTAGAAATATACTAATAACAAATTTGAATAAACTCCTTTTTTGTAAAGCTATTTAGGTTATTTATTTGCTTCAAACTCCCTCTGTAAGCCACCCTAACCTAGAAAATATGCTCCGAATGAAATGTCAAAAAAAAAAATCAAACTTATGTTTTTTTAATACTCTACTTGGGGGCAGGATGATGCCTTCAGTGTGAGCGTCAGTGGATCGCTCAGCTGTCAGCAGGCACCGGGTGGTATGAGCATGCTAGTCAGGCAGTAATCCAGCCCTGAGCTAGTCATGTGCTGCAGTCATGAGTCTGGGCTGAGAGACACAGATGCTAGGCACATGACTCTTTAGACGCGCCTGCTGCCGCCGCTGGTATGTGAGGTCTGAGGAGGAGGGAGCACGAACTGTTTTGTGTTTCTCTCTGTGATTGTACCCTTTGTGCGAGCCTCTCTGTACTCATCTATTGCGGGAGTGATTGTCAGCTGTTAAACGCTGTTATCAAACTGTTCGTAACCCTTCACAACTCAATTTTCTTCAGCACAGACAACAGGTCTGTCATTAGTAACCCATTGAATTTTCAAGTCAATTTTAGCCATGGCACCTGCATGGTACCGTTGTTGTTCTGTTGAATGGTTGATCGATCGCTCCACCTCTTTGGTGCAGACTGAAATATCGGACCAACTATTTGATGGATTGGCTTGAGAAATTGTACAGACATTCATGGTGCCCAGAGGATGAATCTCAAGGACTTTGTTGATGTCATGACTTTTCTTTTATTGCCAGGATGAGGTTGACATTTGTGGCTTGGAGTGAAATGTCTCAACATCTATTCCTCTATTTTTTTTTTTTTTTACAGATTTATTTATATTCTCTGCCATCATCAATTAAAATCTAAATTCATCAACATTTTTTGGCATATGACCAAATACTAAAATACCTGAAAAACATTCCCATCAGCCACAGCTGTTATTGTGCAAATGTTAGAAGCGGAAATTTCACATAACTTTGCTGTTTTTAATCATTATGTTCAGTTCAGCTCAGAGATTCTTAGTCAATATGTAGTCAAACCTGCCCTATACCCCCTTGCGTCCAGTTCTTGTATGATAAAAGCCTCGACAGCTTTGTGGTCATGGTACTCCGTGCTAAATACACCCATTAAATGTTTTGACAGGAGAATGCAAGAAAAGTGCAAGTGTCAGTCTTTTTCTTGGAGTTGGGTTGTAAAACAAGCATCCAATGGCAGAGCTGATACAGTGGCTTGTGAGCTGTATATTCCCTGGTGAACACGCCAACCTCTTCGGCTGTCGCAGCTGCAGTGTCTCAGGGCTAGTAAGGCACAGCGGACAAGCAGCCTAGCCCAGAGACATTGTGGCAGCGAAGAGCAGCTCCGGAGGATGAGCGATCCCGAGAGGAGCCGGAGCAGACCGGGAAGGTTGAGGTGTGTTTACCAGGGAAACTGAAGCTCATAACCCGAGCTACACTGTGAGTTAACAGTTTGAGCAAGCATAGAGAACGCAGCCAACGAAGGCAGCCAGTCAGAGGCGGAAATGGGGGGGCGATCTTGCAAGAAAGCAAATGGGATCCACATTAACACTTTAAGTGCACTTCAGTAGACCGACATATATCAGTGAGTGAGCAAATCACAGCTCATGCCACTGCATTGATTGGCTTCAGTTCAGTAGTAAACAACAACAAGTGCTTTTTATGATGTTGAGAGGTCATCAGCTCACGGTCCCCCATTAATCTTTTAATGAGTAAGTAACACGCTGTGCATCACAGCAGAGCTGTCAACAGCTCAAGGCTACTAACAAACAGTGAAGGCCCACTGAAAGCAAACAAACTGTGCAACACTTTCATTTGATTGAAACCCTATTTACATCAACTTGTATCCTGCTGATATTGAGTCTCTTCCTGTCTTGTTTCCAGCATCTCTGTGTTTGTTTTCGAGACCGTCGACAGCGAGCCACAGTGATATATCTGCTTTGCTCTGTCGCGCTGTGCTGCAATAAAAACTTCAGTTACTTTGGGGAAAGAAAAGTACACAACTGAGCCGAAAAGAGAAGAGTGTTTGATGCAGAACGCAAACAACAATGTTCCAGTCGTGCACACCCAAGCGAAGTGTGAAACCTGAAGTGGTCATTACTTTACCTGCCAGTTGCTGTAATGTAGAACAATAGCCATCATTTCAGCTGAACAGTTTTAGAAAAACTGTGTATAATCTCTGGAAGCAACAGCTGGAAATGCTAAGGTCTAATGGTTCTTAAAGTAATATTGTCTTGTTTCTTTGTATGTTTGTTTTTGGGAACAATTCATTTGATGGGGGTGACACTGGCATGACACCAAATTGTACCAATTTACTTGAGATTACGGAAATAATTCACAACATCATTACAAAAGCTTTTGACAGTGTAAAAGCACTTCTTCTCTATGCGTGACCTCAAGTAAATTGGTGCAATTTGGATATTATTAAGCTGTCATTGAATGTCACAAGATCCGTTTGACGACAGGAAATAAGTATGAAGCTGATTTAGGGAGTTTCAGTTTCAGCAACTCACAAAATGTTGAAAGATGAAATACTCTTACTTCTATTTTTCGGACTGAACAGACAAATACAACCGTATGCATCCTGAATTCAAGTTTATGTCTTTTACCGAACAAAGACGAGCTTAATTTAGCTTAAAGCTTAACCCGTGGACAAGACTAACTCTGAGCTAACTGAGCCATGAGCAAGTTAGCTACAGCCAAGTATAGCTAGCAAAGAGCAGCAGTGGCCCGTTACTCTTGTGATATGGTGCAATAATTATCAATTATCGTTAATCACTCTTTAAAAACAACGGTGTATGAAGTGTTTTAATCTTTGCCACTGTGTTTTCCAGGTCTTGGCGGAGCGTGTGGCTACCTGGTGGGTGCGATGGACTGGGGTCACTCAGTGTTCGGTCAGCTGCTGGGCACAGAGTACCAAGTCATCTACTTCTTCTCAGCGTTGACCTGGGGCATCTTCCTCACCGTGCACCTGTTCAGTATTCCAGAGCAACCTCTGGACAAGATCTCCTCTCCCTCTGACCCGTCACCTCCCAGTGCCCTCCGCCTGCTGGGCTCCCACAGCAACGGTTACGGAGCGCTGACCAAAGAGCCCGTCTCTCCTGTAGTCCCGTCAGTCCCAGACCTCAGGCCTCGGTCTTTCTCTGCACTGGGGGAGGCAAACTCTGTGACCTCCAGTGCCAAGCAGCCAAACAAGGAGGTGTGTATCGGAGGATGCATTTATTTTGATGCAAAAAGTATACACTGATGGCAAGATAAGGGGGGGGATACAGACCTTATTTGTTTATCCATTATCCATCCAATTTATAACCCACTCATCCTGCCCATGTTTAAAGTTAGAATCTAATGCAGCAGTAACAAGGAGGAAATTGGCTTGAAATGTAGTCTTATTGTCTGTTCAGTTAAAAGCACCCTGGCTAAGTGGAGGTGAAATGTCCACAAAAAACAGCCTTTAATGAAAGATATATATATATATATGAACAACATGCTGTTCATGTTTGTGTATATATGATCCAAGGCAACAGACACAAGCTGTGACTGCTTCTGAAAGTTTATCTTCAGAGGGCTGATGCTGATAACCTCGCTCATGGTGCATTCATAAAAATGTTGTGTTCGATGTGACAAACAGGTAACTGCAGTGTGGCATTCGAGAAAGCAGAAGTGATTACAGTCTAGCCTCAGGGCCAGTCATAAGGTCACATTTCACACAATCGATCCAGTGGGTACCTACAACGACCCATGACCTTCCTGCAGGGTTAGTTAAAGGCCTTTACACACCGGAGACGTGACGCATATACCACATGAGTATGCGAAAAATACTCGCCTGCAAATTTGTTGCAAGTCCTAGTTTTCGCCTTCACTGTGACTTTGAGCTAAATTCTAACAACAAGATGCAAACACATGGTTGATTAATTAGCAGGTTTACAGGGACCTCCATCTTAGTTTTGTATGCTGGCATGCCACCATTTGCTAATTAGCACTCAACACAAAGTACAGCCGCGGGTGCTCCATCACTGTGACACTATGCTCTGTAGAGGATTTCTGATTTATGGCAGTGTGAATGTATCCTGTGCAACAGAAAATGTCCATGTTTCCATTTCCTGCATATTGAGGTGGTTAACGAGTATTGATGAATTCCTTTTTTTGATTCTCTAAACTCCGACATCAATCAGTCCATCAAACAGCGCCAGCATGAGTTGACTTCTGACAGTGTTTGATATCTCTTGATGAAAGGAAAAAAGATTTTGTATCATCTCACTTTAATGCAAGAACATTTGATTCATCATCTCAAACATTTCATGCTCTCGCTTTGATAGTACTCATCTTGCTCTAATAGTTTTGGCCGTACTTTGTGTTTTTGTTTTTGTTTTATTAGGTGTTTGATTGTTTTAAAGGTCTTACAAGTCTGCCCCTCCATCTTTCATCAACTCACGTCTCTAAACCTTGACACCTTAGTGTGAGCCCTTTGTGATCTTGATGTTGAATCCCTTCATTCGATGTAATTACAGTGCGCACGATTGTTTTTATTTTATTGTTGAAGCTTTTGAGTTGTTGTCTGTCACAGACTTAAGCGCTAAGAGCGCTGAGTGCCGTTTTATTTATTTATTTTTTTGTTTGTCATTGCTGTAGCTGTTGGCGCTGATTTTTGTCTGATGTGTATCTGCAGGCCCAGAAGAGGATGACATTCAGGTCACTGATGAAAACTATCAGCAATATGCCGAGCCACTACCGCTGCCTGTGTGTCAGTCACCTGCTGGGATGGACGGCTTTCCTCTGCAACATGCTCTTCTTCACTGATTTTATGGGACAGGTATGAAATTATGTGTGTGCTTGAGTCCGTGCATTTCAGAAACAACCCCATCAGTGCTATAGCATTAAAAATGTGTGATTAAGAACATAAAGGCAATGATTTCACCTTGTCGTCCCACATTACTGCTTTCAGAGCTCGTAATCTCCGCTTATTGTCCACTCACTGTGACATAATCATGCTGAATTGCAGTGATTAGTGCCACTGAACTCATCAGTTCAAACTGCTTTCATACAGATTTCCATTTTCATCATCAGTGACTTGTTTGAGCCGTTTTTCAAGCCGCGATGCCAAATACTGGCTTTTTCCACCATCTCATATCTGAGGATTTGCCGCTTTCTCTCTATTTAATATTGCTGTAAATTGAATATTTTCTGTCACACATACCAAGACATTTTAAAATGTCAGCTTCAGCTCTGGCACACTGTGATAGGCTTTTTTTTGTATTGTATTTTCTCCTCAAGGAGTCAAGAGGCGACAGGGAGAGTGAGATGTGGAGTGAAAATGTGCAACAAAAGCTCCTCAAACCATTTTATAAACAAAACAACTGATCAATTAAATGATAGAATTGATAAAAGAAAAAAAAAAGAGGCAGACAGCTGTTTACCTACAAGCCAACCAGTGGAAACAGCGAGCTAACTGCAGATGGAATGATACCAAATAAGCAGCTGGTTAGATTTGATTAGCATACAGACTGAAAACAGGCAACACATCCTCATACCTAAAGGACTGGATATAATGCCAGTGACTTGTTTCCAAGACAACATGATGGTTGAGGCGTACCACCTATAGGCACACCAGACATTTGTCATATGGTTGCCGTTGTTTAGGTTTAGGAAAACATTGTGGTTTGGGGTAAAATAACATTACTTATGTAAATTCGGTAACAAAATACCAAAAGTATGTACATAACTGTACTGTATGTATGTACTTGACGTGACTTTGTGACGTTTGTAAGTTAAATTAACTCACCATTAACTCTGGATGAAAGTCCTGTGCTTGTCCCTGACCTTTGTCACCCCTTTATACAACTTCACCTGACTTCCTCCTTTGCTGCTGTAATAATTACTATGACCGCTAGAAATCGCCGCTTAACAACAAACGGCAAGATGGGTTGAATAAGCTGCTGTCGTGTATCGTCGTTCTCCTGATGTGGACGGGCTGAAGCACGGGTAAACAGGCAGCCTGGCTCTGTCAAAAACAAGGCTAAAGAGATACAAACAAGATACAGTCTTTATGCTAAGCTAGGATAAGCTAACTGTCCTCTGGCTACAGCTTCATATTTATTGTATAGATATCAGTTGTTTCTGCACTTCTGTAACTTCAGTGAGAGGGTAGGTAGGGTAAGATGATTTTTCATAGGTTTTTCAGGTTTCCAGCTTCTCAAATGTGAGGATTTCAATTTTTTTTAAATGTTTTTTTAGACTCGTAAGCTGAATATCTGACAACTTCAGACTTGTGGTTGTATTTTTCACTATTTTTTGACACTTTCTGAACCAGTAGTGCTTTTCAAAACCAGGTCCCGTTGCCCCCTGTCCTGCAGGTTTTGGATGTTTATCTGCTCCAACACACCTGCTTCAAATAATCAGTTTGTCCTCAGCTCTGCAGAAGCCTGATAGACACTTTAATTTGGATCAGGTGTGGTGGAGCAGGGAAACAGCCAAAACTTGCAGGACAGGAGGCAACACGACCTGGTTTGAAAAACACCGGTCTGGAAAAAGAATTTGCCAAAAAAAGCAGAAACCATCTTGAGAAGGGATCCTTTCATTCCAGCTGCAGCGCTTACAGGCATGTTGTTGTTGTTGTTTAGACCCATGATTACTCAGTAATCATTACTATAATTACTATAAATAATCACATATAAACACCTGGCAAAGTCCTCAAAACTGCCTCAGTGGTAGTTTCCACAGCATTAGATGGCAGGGCTGCACTATGTTTTGGTTTTTCTGTGATATTACGATATGAAAAACACAGGAATTTGAAAACAATGGAAATTATTAGTCATTCTATAATGATTCTGTAGGAGAATGCATTTAATCAAACAACTAAAGAAGGCCCTGCTTTGTTTCATTAATTGTTTAAGATCACATTTGGCCATGGAGACACGCTCACACACAGAGGCCAAGTTAACACGGACATTATTTCTTCATTTCGATTGAAGATTTTGAACTGTTTACATGTGAGGACATTAATTTGGCCAAGTGTTTACATGAAACAACAAATTTAATCAGAACAAGATGCATTTACGTCAAGACAGTGGGCATCCAGCCGGAAAAATAATCAGGTCGTATCGTTGACATAGGACAATTTTTATTCTAATCGGTTTGGGAAAAGTTAAAGCTACCCCTAAGCAACCAATTTAAATTTCATTCGGTTTGGGCCTGACTGAGATGTTTATATGGAGCATTTCATTTATTATTTAGTTCTCTTTGAGCTTTTAAACCGATTAGAATCTGAATATTAGGATCCATGTAAACGCAGCTAGACTCACAAGCTGACACCAATATCAACCCTGCTTTCAAGGCTGGTAAAAATCAAAAGATTAGACATTGTTGATAGCAGATGCAGCCCAAAATATGACTCAGTGTCAGATAGGGCAATGTGGCAAAGTGAGAACGATAACGCAAGAACAACAACCACATGCTGCAATATGTTTTTCAACTCAAGCTCTATTAATCCCTGTTTGTGTGGGGGCTGACGTAGGGCGAAGGGGGGGGAGCGGTCTGTTGTTTTGTGTATTATGATGAAGCGGTGAGCATGCTGATCAAAGAAGGCTCTTCACCCCATGACGCAGCACTGACAGCCACGGTTCATTCAACGCACAAGCACCTAATCTGAAATTGCAGGCCTCGTTACCAGGGATGAGAGATGTATAGGCGGTGGCTCCCTGCTGAGCTGGAATCTGCTTCTTTTTATTTGAAAGAAGAGATAAAAGCGTGAATTCAAGAGGGACGCCAACATTTTATAGATATCAGTGAGACTTTTATGATTGGTGGTACTGGGGGCATGTATTTCAACACCCATTTGTTTCTCCTTTCTGTTTTTTCAGATTGTCTACAAGGGAAATCCATATGCAGACCATAACTCCACAGCCTACATCACATATGAGAGAGGGGTAGAAGTGGGCTGCTGGGGGCTGTGTATTAACGCTGTGTCTTCTGCTCTCTACTCCTGTGAGTAACAGCGTGAGTGACAGGAACAAAGAGAGAATATGTATGTGTCTGTCCGTTTCGACATTCGTCATTGCACTAACAGCGTTAGCTCCACTGTGAACGACGTGCACGGATAGCAGCGACCAATTACCGCTTCCTTCTCTGTTTCGCTGGCATGACAGGCTTTAGTGTGCTGCAGCCACTCATTAGATGGCTCTGCAAAAGGGAAACACACTTTTTTTTTCCCAGAGGCATCAGCTGCGGGCACGGGCTGCTTTATCATGTCCGCTTACATCGGCTGTAGCTGTCGATAGATGTGAAAGGGAGAGATAAAACATGCTACATGCGAAGTAAAGTCCAGCCTGAGAGTGAAATTGACTCTGTTTGATTCTATTTAATTAACGGAAACATTTAATTAACTGATCTATTTACCTGTCTGCTGCTGACTGTTGTCCCTGCATTTTCTTCTTCTCTCGCTGCTTTTTTGCTTTGTTGTATCTCACGTTAGGCCTCATTAAGACCAAATCAGGCACTGCAGCAATTAGTTCAGGATTGTGCAGCATTGTGGGAGTATTCTGGCAGTTTCCGGCTCCTCTTCTCTCCCACGGAGGCTTTCGTCCATCTGTAACAAGTTTGTGGGAGAGTATTTCTCCTCCCCTGCTGGTGCAGCCTCCTGCCAGCATGATGCTTTGAGGCATGTTTGAGGTACAAAGTACCATTATAAACGCAAACTAGAAACAGTTAATAGCGTTGGACAACAATCCTGTCGGCCAGAGGTGGCAAAAGTACAATACTTGATATGCTCTCAGATATGTACTCAGAGTATCAAAGTAAAAAGTTTCCCTCTGAAGGACATTTCTACCGGCCATTTCTGTGCAAAGCTAACTGAAGCTCACGTCATATTACTTTAATCACAAGACTATTAAACTTAAAGGTAGAATCAGCATGATTTGTCCGAGCTGTTCGTAAACGCACCAGAAAGATAGTTGATATTTGAGTCTCATTCAACATTGTGCTGCCACTGTTGAAATGTTTAGGAAAGAGGGGGCCCTTCAAAATAAAGGCCCAAAGATGATGATATGGATCGATGTTTTCACTTTGAATTGATGGCACTAGATCGTTAATCACTAAATCAATGGATCGATTCAGATTGATGGATCGTTACACCCCTAGCATTGTCTGATACTGTCTGATGCTTGTGTGCTCGACTGCGTTTCATCTATTTCATACTTGTTTTTGGTAAAATATGCAAGTGGCTGCTAGATTTGCTTCACCAGCCAAAAAACAATTATAATCTATTGATTGCCTGCTAAATTTTAATAATTGCAGAGCCATTTGCCCAGTGAACAAAAAAATCATCTTGCTCCCTGCTTGTTTGTGATTGTATTTGAGTAGCTGGCGTGTTTGAAATGTTTGAATGTGTGCTGCTGCCTTTCTTTCAGCCCTGACCCCCTTCCCCTCAAGAGTCCCTGCCTTCTGCCTTTGTTCTTAATGATCTGCCTGGTTGAATAAAGATGAAATAGAATTTATAGTCTGGATGCTGAGCAAAAGTTTTGTACATCCCTGCTCTGAAACAGAAGACAGCCTGTCCAATCAGTGTCAAATCAGCTGTAGCAAACGTAAAGTGTACCGTGGAGGGTTTTGGGTGTGAAATTCCATTAAAGACGAAGCAGCTGTCATGTAGTCCAATATCTGAAAACGCTGAGACAACAGTTGTTACTCTCGAATCTCAAGTGAAATTGATCATCTGACGTGTGTGCGTGTGTCTGTTTTCAGATGTGCAGCGGTGCCTCCTCCCATACATCGGCCTGAAGGGATTGTACTTCATGGGCTACTTTATGTTCGGCATGGGCACCAGCCTGATCGGCCTCTTCCCCAACATCATCGCCACGCTCATCCTCTGCAGCGTGTTCGGCGTCATGTCCAGCACGCTCTACACCATCCCGTTCAACCTGATAGCGGAGTATCAGCGTGAGGAAGAGGTACTGAAACCGAGAGAAATGTTTTTCAGGGTTCAGATGCATCAGAGAAACTTGTGTTTGAAGTCCAAAAAATATATCAAGGGTGTGTTTATCTTTTCAAAGTCTAAATTGAAATACTTCAGTGTGCAGTAGTCAGTTTCTTTATATTTTTTCCCCAACAGTGAGTGTCGATCAACTTATTATTCACAGGTGCACTAAGTGGCCACCTGCAGGCCTCAGACCTGCCACACTGAAAACCTCCCAGGGCCCCTTCCCCACATTAAATCCTTCAGCAATCAAAATACTTTATTCCACGGATATGACCAAAATTAACATTAACATTGAGGATTATGCAAACTGACCTTGTGCTGAAAGTGACTTTTGTACAATAAAAAACATAGTCTTCAATCTACCGTCGGCAAAAAAATGTTGCTTGTCATCCTGCTGTGTTGAAGCTTAGCTTGCACACAGCGAGGAACCAACTTAAATTGCCCAGCAGAAGGACGGACAAGTGGAGAACAAATCTTAACAGGGCAAAACACTCATACGGTTTGTTTCACAGGCTCTCTGTTATAAGTTTGAAGTCTCAAACGAAAGCTGAGATAACTCGTAAAAACTCCCTTCAGAGCCATAAATGACATTTCTCAACCGTCTGCATGGGCTGAGTAGGACTTGTTGTGAAGGTTCAAATGACCTTTGTGTGTAAAATTGGTTTAGGGCCCCTTTAATTAAATCTGCTTTATTACACTGGGCAATCAAGTTCGTACCAGTGTAACCTAAATTAAAAACACGGAATGAAACAGGAAAGCAATTACAATGTATCAAATAATAGAAACAGTCTGTCAATCAGTTACACATTCAGGCTCCAGTTTTCACGTGACAGCCTGTAAACAAGTTTGTTATATGGTGGACCTGTTAGTTAATTCCAGATATTGGCACCGTAAAGCTGGAGGCTGCTTTTGAACGCAGCATTTTTGACAGAAGGGATTACAGGATGAGATGTGGATCCCACCTGTTGAAATATTTGGAAAACAGGAAGCAAGCTGGTTGTCTCTGCGACAGCGGTGCCACTGCTGTGCAGTAAACATGAAGATGCGTGCATTTCGGGCCCCATTTGACGGTACAGTGTGTAAAACTGATTTAATGACACACAGATAAGACAGAAGGACTGATAAACAGTATGCAGCATGTTTCAGTTGAAATCACCAACTGGGAAATGTTCCTTTAACTTCCCAGTTCAAAGGAAACGCAACATATAGAAAGAATTACCATGACGGTGCGGTCATAGTTGATTTGCATCGTGGAGAAATGTGAAATCGGCAAACTTGTTTAATTGTGTTGTCATTATCAGCTGTAACTATAAAAATATACATCTATAACATCTTTAAAAAAGCGACTTAAATTGTACGTAAGCTAATGATGCAGTTTTTTTCCTCCCAGAGGTTATTATAAATGAACATTGTGATTCGGCCTGTTGCTTGACCAGGGGAAGGAGTCGAGGCAGCCAGTGGAGACTCCGTAGCATTTAAATCGAGACTGGACCTTGTCTTTTTTGTTTTAGCTTATCCCAATGAAGTAAATGCTGAATGCACGATGTAATGGCTACAGGATAATGACCTCATCTCAGTTTCGACTGGTTCTCAATAAACCTCACTTTCACTGTGCAATTTTGTCTCTCAACGGGAACAAAATCTCCCAGAGAAGTAAAGTCGATCCGGCGATCCAGTGAGGCCGGCACCATTTCTGTCTGCTCTCATGTCTCCATTAGAGACTAAATGAAAAAACACATTCTGTGCTGTTGGTAGTTGTTACTCTGAGGAGAAAGGAAACGATCCAGTGGTGCCAAAAATAATACCACTTGCAAAGTTACTTTCCACTTTAAGAATTGCTGATATCCACAAAAACCGTGTTTTAAAGTCATGGAAAGAAATAAGATTTTCAATTTCAGTTTCTGAGCTTTGAAAGTAATGAAACTGAACCGCTGAATGATCACAGTTTGATTGTAATTTTCAACCAAATTATTCCCATTCAGAACTTTGCAGCTGGTCATAATATTGCAAACGTGTACACTACGCTCACTATAAATAATAGAATACAATATTTTTCCTTTGGTGGTGTCTCAAAAATCAATCGTCAGTATAAAAACATTGAAGTTTTCACGTGTACTTTCATGTTCGATTAATACCTTGTTTACTTGAATTGCGTGAGCTGGTGATGAAACATGAAATTGCTTCACTCTTCTTAAAAAAACACGAACAATGAAAAAACAATATACAGTTATTGTCCAGAGCTGCATCCGTTCACACATCTATTGATTGTGTCCTGCCTGGACACTTCTGCTTATACAGACCTTGATGACATGTTGCTCTCCTTTTCTCATCTCTTCCTCCTCTGCACTTCCAGGAACAACTGAAGCTACGAGGAAGCAATGAAACTCCGCGAGGCACCGGCGTGGACTGCGCCGCGCTCACCTGCATGGTCCAGCTGGCTCAGATCATCGTGGGCGCGGGGCTCGGCGCTCTGGTCAACATGGCGGGAAGTGTAATCGTGGTGGTCCTCTCGGCGTCAACCGTGTCTCTGTTTGGCTGCATCTTCATCGCCCTCTTCATCAGATATGTGGAATGATACTGCTTATATAAAAGTATTTTAAAGCTATTGTTTTATTAAATAAAGATTCTTTATTATATCCTTAAATCTCTTTGATTCTCATGATTTTATGCATTGTACGCGTGTGAACGTCTGATTGACAGGAATAGTTTGACATTTTGGAAAATACGCTTATTTTCTGTCTTGCTGAGAGTTTGATGAGCAGATCAATTCCACTCTCGTGGTGGTGAAATAAGTTTTCGATCCCTTATTTGAGTAAGTGTACCGAGGGGAATGTCAAGGTGGTTTAAATTTTGAGTGACTTTTCTTCTTGGGACCTGTATCATCCATTTTCAACAGCAAACTCCTGAGCACAGAGCTAAAAATCCTTGACACCATCACAATGTAAAGTCCATGGGACGAGCGAGAACTCTACTGCGCATATTCAATAGGCCGGAATAACCAGGAAGAAAACTTAAAACCCGGAAAACTTTTTTTTTTCACAAGGCGATACATCTGTATAAATCTATGTAAGCCCATTTCCGCCAGTGTGATGAAAAAAAAAACATCCTGTAAGTCATTATAATGAGATAGTATCTCACTATATTGACTTAGTATCTCAATATATTGACTTAGTATCTCAATATATTGACTTAGTATCTCAAAATAATGAGATAGTACCTCACTATATTGACTTAGTATCTCAATATATTGACTTGGTTACAGGATCTTTTTTTTCATCACACTGGGGAAATGGGCTTCCATATAAATCTATGCGAGTGACACACGTCAGGAAGGGTCGCTGCTGCATGCTCACCTCTGTCTCTGGGTCGGGTTGCCAGGTACACGACACATATCCCACACAGAAACTGAGAAACTCCCATATGATTTGTATCACTATGAAATTGGGTGATTAACAGGAGCTCCAGCTTAAAATAGGGTGTAAATAACATCTGTTCAGATCAATTCGGAATCTCGGGACGTCCTTGTTTTTCATAAAAAATAAAAGTTACTATAAGTATGTCTACTTCTGATAATTTAACTATATTTTATTTGATACTGTTAATGCAGTAATATTTGAGATATTATTTTAACTGAGAATGAAAACATGTTGCTCAATCATAAGATTCTTGTGGACTCGCACAATATTTCTCTTCAGTATGTCTCAAAGCTTGTCTGAAGGGGATCTTAAAATCCATCAGAACAAGTCAAAGTCACAGAAAAAAGTACACTGGCGAGAATGACTAATGCGCCCAGTGGGCCTCATCCTTCTCGGATCACAGTTTAAAAAACATCAGTCATGCTTCTTTGCTCCTCATTATATCCGTCTCTGCCTCCTGGATGTGTAAGGATGAAGATCAGCAGCCTGGTCAGTTTTCAAAGCATGTTTTCGCTCCAATTTGTGACTCAGTTGTAATATACTGGTTTTCAGTTAAAGGTAAAACATAAATATTTATGACAACATTCCACTTGTTTCAGATGTTTATCACAGTCAACACTTTCAAAAAGTGTTTTTCACATGTAAATTGATTGAAAAAGCGGGAAGTGCACGACAATAACCTTCTCCAGAATATCTCAATAGCTTTGAAAATCTGTTTCCTCGACATTCAAAACACATCAAAGGCTCTTTCTTCATTGCCTCGGGAGATCAGTGGGGATATAAGCTCGTCTCTCGAGGCATACACACTATTACATTGGAATTTCTCATCATGATTATGACTGAAGTCACATCTCTTCCCCCCAAAAGGCGTTTCTTAGGAGATGAAATATTAGATGTGTTTGTGTGCTGTGATGCTGAATTCAACACCCACATGACAAACCGCCCTGATGTATGAAGTTAATCACATGTTCCTGGGGCCAATTAGCCAGCTATGTCTCATTAAGTTAGCCTGATGGCATATTAAATTAGCCCCCCTTTGTTTCTGTAGCTGATTAATTAAAAGATTCAATGCAATATTTATCTCAGGATGTTGAGTCAGTCCAGTCTTTATCAGACATGAACACGGTATTTGCTGTCTTGTTTCCATCTGGCAATGTTGTGTGTCATGGCACGCACATGCACACGCGCACACACACACACACACACACACAGAAGGCTCAGAGGCAACAGGAGGAGAAAAGATTGATGGGATTTCAACCAAATTAAATCCATTGAGATCCTTTTAGAAATAAGTCAATATTGAATCTGATATTTAATTAAATCCTGAATGTTCTATTAAATCTGGAAGTTAAACATGTCAGTCAGCGGTGGAGGAAGTACTCAGATCTATTACTTTAGTAAGTAAGTAGCAAAAAGTTCAAAAACATTTAAAGTCAGCTGGTAGAGATGGGGATTATTTTTCTAAAATGGACTATGTAGTTCTGGGGAAGAAAAAAATCTTCTCTGACTGATTTTTCATGCTGAAGCAAACCAATTAAACAAACTCTCCCAATTTCCATAACTGAATAAACTGAATAAGCAAACTGACCTTGAAGGACAATGCAATTTCATATTGTTTTAATTTGTTTATTTGTTATAAAGCTGGCGGACTCTGCCACCTTTCTAGTGCCAAACATTGTTCAGGGGACCTCATTTTCCTCTGAGAACAGCTTGTTTATTCAGGGGGAAAAAATATTTCTGAGTTTGTATTATTATCTCTATTATTATTAAGATTGTGAATATTAAAATTCTAAGTTTGAATTTCTTCTCCAAAACTACAGAGTGCCCCTTTAAAGGTCAAATATTTGTGATTTGCTATGTAAAGCTCCAGTGGAGTAATGGTGTCCTGAACAGAGAATGACATCACACCTCCTGTGACTGTTGTGTGTTTTTTTTTTGTAGCCAGCTGGCAGCGTGTCCATGTCCACCCCGCCTCTGTTTTTTCAGCATGGCAGTCTGGCAAGAAACGTTCTCAGCCAAACAGTACACAAAGATATGTGTCTGAAAACATTTTCCAGGATAACGTCACCCAAAAATGAAAAATCTGATCATAGTTTGACCCGAGATTCAGTGCTCGTCTACAATATGTAGTGGCTGTGAAGGTTGTTTAGTTCACCTTTAACTACTTTATATTCTGCCCGGTAACGTAATCTATAATAACACGTCATCGTTTATTAGTTGATTCATATTTTGTTTAAAGAAAAGTCATCTGTAAAGTAACTGACGCTGCCAAACAAATGCAGTGGAGCATAAAGTACGATACTGGCTTTCACAATGTGGTGAAGGAGCATAAAATGGAAACACTTAAGTGAAGTACAAATGCCATCATGACTCATCCCCCTTGACACCCGCTTGCCTGTGTGAGTGTGTATTCTGGTTGATTTCTGTAATTTCAGTATGAGTGGAGTGTGACTGGTTTTGGTTTTTACCTGCCCTCTGTCTCCCCCTCTTCATCAGTAATCAGCACACCTGTCTGATATCAGGGCCCAGTCTCCACGCTACAAAGACCCTGCTGCCGCCGCTGCTGCTGCTGCCACCAGTCTCTTGCAACATTTTTGCAGCTTGGCTGTTTGTCTGTTTTCCTGTCCAGGATCACCAGCCCAGCCGAAATTATGTCCTTTCCCCCGCAAACAAACGCCAGCCAGCTTCCAACTCTGCCTGTGAAAGTAGATCATTTAGCACCTAACCTGTTCCTCTCTGCTTTTGGGTTCAGCCTCGACTCCTGACAAACACCTCAATTAACAGTGTACTTAAATGAAGCCTATACTGCTATCAGTGGACATTAAAAAGCTGTCTCTCTTCAGGATGACGCATTCCAGAGTAACAGTTTATTAATAACTGCAGCTCAAACAGAGCCATCTGTGACATTTAACTGCTGTTAAATGTCAAAATATGTGAGTAAAAAAAGTGAAAATGATGAGAAAAATGTCAAAATTGAGATCAAATAAGATTAAAAAAAAACAAATTATATGGAAAAAGTAAAACTTATGAGATAAAATGTCCAAATTATGAGGGAAAAGGGGAAATCATGAGATAAAAAAGTCAAAATTATGGGATAAAAACTCAAGTAACTCGAGTATATTCAAGATGAAATGTGCCTTCAGTTACGAACAATTTATCAATAACTGCAGCTCCAACAGGCGGCTCCATGTCTGACATTTAATTGCTAGTAAATGTATTTAACGGGGTGATGTTGTGAAAGATGACTTAATGTTTGGTGCTTAATGGCTTGATTGCACATGGTCCTGACTAAACACCCCTAATTGCAGGCTAATGGTGCTGCAGAAATCAAAAACACACAGTCTTATCTGTTAAATGCTCTTAATGTCTCCTTTAAATCAATATTAATTAAAGGTTTGAACAAGCTCTCTCTAAAGCAATAATTAATGGGATAAGTCATGCAGACACTTAGAGGGATTTTGTTTTTGTCCTTGGCTGTAAGATAACAAATCAGATTTATCTTAAGTGCACTTGACATTCAAAGCTTTGCGTTTGCACTTTTTTTGTGCTTTAACCATGAAAAATAAAGGACCGTGAAATTAAGGCAGGCCAACTCTTCTGACATTTTCATTAACTTCTTACAAAGTAAAACATAAACAAATAAAAAAACATGAACAGGTTTTTAAAGGTGGTTTAAAAAACCCTTTCAGAATAATTTATTCCCTCCAATAACTCTTGATTAATTTGAGGGGTTCCTGTTTTTTTCCTGTTCATTGCACCATTCTCCTTAAATCTCCTGTAAAACGGTGGACATATTCTAGAAGAGCTGCACGATTGAATTATTTTATCCCCATTCAAGTTAGCTGGACGCTAAACCGGTCGGCAGAAGTCTCCCACTCTATGGGCCCCACGATGCGGAAAATCTGGGTAATTTTAACGCCGGGAAGTCAAGCTTTTTTGGCTTCATGCGCCTCTGAGCAGCTTTCACAGGACTGAACAGGACTCTGCCTCCAATGCTGTGTCCAGATTTTGATATAACAGCCGTGCTTGGTGCCTGGTGCAGGTAAATAAGGCCATGTGTTCATCAGTCAACTCAGCAAATGGGTTCAGGCAGAGCAGCCAGAGGTCATTCGAGGAAAAACCAGAAAACATTTCCTCCATAAAATATATTTTATATATCTGTGAATAAAGTTTTGAACGTGTGTTTTTGTATAGTAATCAGTGAAACACTTTCTGACATGGAATCTGAGCTCTGTGCCACTTAAAGTTGAAGATTGATTGATGAGTGGATGACATAATATCGTTGGTTGAAGTTGGTCGGTACAAGCTGACGTAAGAGCACGTTTTATTTTACTGGAGGAAAACATGACTGGATTTTGATATGAAAATAGGAAGAATTGGAAATATTTTTGCACATGTTGTTAAATCGGTGGACGATGTGACCGTGGATGTAATCTAAAATGGATAAAAAGGCATTTTTCATTTTACTTTAAAGGTAATTCATTGTTTTTATATCTGTAAATATCATTCATTTAACATTAAAAGGCCAAAAAGAAACAAGATCTCATGTAGAATTAAAGCTAAAAACTATTAATTATTATTATTTTTTTAATTTTCTGTTATTTTAGAGGGTTTTTTGCGCCCCCTGTTGCCAGAATATCATGATACAACTTATTTTTTACAGTGCAGATTGTCTAACGTTCATATAGATTTATGATTTATGTGCACTGATCTAACTTTTCATCCTTTAAGGGGGATTGAATGGAGATTTTTTACCTTGTCTCCTTTGTTACCTTTTTCCCCCCACATGTTTTCAGTGCTGGGGCTTTTGTTTTGTTCATTTGTTTGTAGTGTTGTTTTGGAGATCACCAGCAGTCTAATTATCGGTTTTTCTTTAGTTAATCTAGGATTAGAACAATGTCTTTCTTGTTTAGTTCAGAGGGGATAGCTGGGTGCGACGGCCCACTGCGTGGCTGGCCCAGCGGTTTCCCCCTTTTTTTTTATTTCGGCTGGGTTCTCCAACCTTTTCTTTTGGTATGTAGTTTTACTCTTTTCTTGATTTGTGAATAATATTTGGTTTATTCCTTGCCACAGTCATGTCAGCCCCCATGTCAAGACAATAACTGCGAGCCTCTGAGCCCCCTCACAGAAGGGAGGGAACATGAGCGTAGATACTGATTGCACAGTTTAATGGCTGTAGAAAAAATGAATCCACATATAGATTGGTTCTCATCAGGCGAGCTACATGTGACACAGTCATCACCTGCAGAACTGGCAGAATTGAATACATTATATGTTAAATTAAAAAAAAAACACGTAATATTTGCATATTAAAATGGTATATAAGTCACCATACAATGCTTGTTATTTTATAAAATCGACATATATGTCGATGTGTAAAGTGAGATATGGTTTTATACATAAGGTACATTCAGATCTCCTAAATTGTTGCATATTTTACTTTGATTGGACTGCATTTTACTGTCAGATTTCTGGTGCAACAAGGGCCTAAAAACAAAATTAGTTACAAACAGTAGGTTTTTTCCCTTTAAATGTAATGAAAATAAATCTAATTTAATACATGTAGTAGAAGAAGAACAAAGTTTTTTGCTATAATGCCTGCAGTACTTCACAGTATAGAAAAACAAATAATTATACAAAAATATAGCAAATTAAATTGCACAACAAAACATGTAATGGAAATGGAAAGATAAACAAAGAATAACAACAACAAAAACTTTTGGGGTCTGCTAAACAACTGCAGTAAATATGAAATGTCTAAATAATCTAATACTTGTAGCCAATTTGTGATTGTTGCATCGTTGAAAATATAAAAAGAGGGAAATCTTTTTAAGCCATGTCATTGTGTGGATATCATTATTGCTAAGATATTAAGTAAGTTAATCATGCATGTTTCATCTGACCAGAAACTGGGTTTGCCTTGGATTCGCGAGATCACGTTGTTCATGTCACGCGAGATTTGGGGTAAATTACGTCCGTGAAATTATTAAACTAACTACAAGGTTTTATTCTCGTTTTCAGTTGTAGTGAAAGAGAGAAAGTGGAGACATCAGCAGGCATCTGTGTCATGTGCGGGCCTATAGGGAGACTTCTGTTCTCTCTCTGTTGCGCTCTGGCGCCCTCTCTTCCTCTCTGTCCAGGTGTGTTGCAATTACCTGAGAGCATTTAAAACAGACTCTGATACCTCAGCACAGCTCATTTAGCACCAACCTGACACCAGTGCTCCCATTCCCCCGAATTCAATAACAAAACTACCTGAATTATTATCCTGGTCAGGATTTAGACATTATTCACCCTCACTGAGTACAAATAAAGAGAACAAGCAAGTGTCTCACATATTGAAGATGCACGTTACTTGCACATTAAACGGTTGTTTATTTTTTTGTGACAGTTTTGAACACAAACATTCAGAAATGCTGCTCCGTCTTCAGTCTTTACGCACAGGATAATGTCCCGAAGGGCACTTGAATAGAAAATCACAGATGTATGTGCAGAGGCTGAAGTCTTGTCTGTGAGTCATCAGTGAGATCTAACAAGTCTCACTTTTATTTATAACGCGCATCCAGCCTGAACTCAGGCTTCAGGCAGGAAACCGAGCAATTAACTTGAATGCATTAAAAAGACTTTAGAGGATAAAACAAAATAACCTTTTGACACTTTACACTAAGTGCTGTTTTGCGGCAGATCCTGCCTGTCGTACATCACAGCCCCCGGAGGGTAAAACAACACAGCGGGCTCCTCGGGCGCGCTGACGGGCACCAGGACCGGACCCTGCTCGTTTATCTCCTGCTTTGTGGTGGCTGTGAACGGCCTGATGGTCGGCGAGGTCATCCGCCAGAAGAGCTTCTTCAGCGCCTTCCTGAACTCTCGCCTCATCAGGCAGTACAGGATGGGGTTCAGGCAGCTGTTGGAGTGCGCCAGGCACACGGACACCGGGAACACGTACTCCTGCGTGGTGTAGTACTCATAACTGAAGTTAACCACGTTGAGTTTGATGAGGATGCCCCAGACTGTGAGCGCCTGGTTGGGCAGCCAGCAGAGGAAGAAGGATAACACCACGATGGTGACAGACTTGGTGACTTTGGCGCGCCGCTTTGCGCTCGATGTGTTGATGTTTTTGGAGGTGATGAAGCGCAGAAGCAGCAGGTAGCAGGCTGAGATGATGCCCAGCGGCAGCACAAAACCCAGCAGCACTTTCTGGGAGTGATAGAGCCCCAGCCAGAACTGCGCGGTCCCGTTGCTCTCGGGGAATTTGACGAGACACAAGTCCTCATTGGACACGGTCACGGTGGTGGAGAAGACTGCGTGCGGCAGCGCGGCGGAGACAGCCACGCACCAGATGAAGACGGTGATGCACCGCGCCGAGCAGCAGTGCGGCCGCCGCCTTCTGCCCTTCAGCACCGAGGCGAGCGACCAGTACCTCGCCACGCTCATAGCAGTCAGGAAAAACACGCTGGCGTACATGTTCATAGCTGTCACATAGGAGACGATCTTGCACATCGCTTTGCCGAACAGCCACGTGAAGTCCAGCGCGTTTTCCACCGCCCAGAACGGCAGAGTCAGCACGAACTGGAAGTCAGTCACCGCCAGACTAGTCACGAAAAGATTAATAGAGGATTTTTTCCACACTTGTTTGGACTTCATTAGGTACAGGACCAGCAAGTTCCCGACCAGACCCAGCGCGCAAACCAGCGAGTAGATGACAGAGACCATAATCCTCACAACAGCGGCTCCATCTCCCACAGAATCTGTTTTATCGGAGTCCGACAGGTGGGAGAAGTCGCCCTCGGAGCTGTTGGAGGTGTTGAAAAAAGAGCTGAAGTTGAAGGTTGCAGCATAGACTATCCCTGCTGAGCCCTCGTAGTTTGTGTCGATAAATTCTCCAGACATTTTCACTTTAATCCCAAAGGTTTGCTCAAAGCATGCCCGTAAATCCAAACGCGTCCCCTCTTGGAGAGAAATCCTTGGGTTTTAGACTCTGTGGTAATTAAACAACACATTGAAAAGCGGGTTAGGTTTCTTGTGATCGGATACAAGCACATAATATCTAAATGTTGCTTTGCATCCCCTCACAGAGCTCCTTATGAGGTTGGCTCTGAGCTTTTCTCTGTGCGTCCTGACGCAGCGCTCAGGAGCAAACTGGCGCTGTCCGCGGTTCTGATCAGATGACATGTGACCAAACCACGTCTTAAAATTCATCTTATATGGAGAAAATGTCTTCAGGTGGGTATGAAAACAAATAAAACTGGGTTTTTTTGTTTGTTTTCCTGTGTAAATCAACTGTTCCCCTCCCTCCCTCACGCAGACACACATATATAACCTGTTAACTGCAGTGAAGGTCAAAGGTGCAAATGCTAAAAGTGCATGGAGGTCAACGTCTAGAGGAGGATAGCAGGTGAAGTACAGTGTAATGGGAGGGTGGGGACATCATGACCAGACACTGGACAATATAAAGAGTTTTTGGAGCAGGCTTTATTAAAACATTTTTCACAAACAGAGCAGGATAACAAGGGTCAATATTCTTGAGTCACCGAAACACTGGCAAGGGAACCAACCAATAATTAAAACCCACTAGCCTGCAATGGTGAGTTAAAAGTACAGCTTCAGAATATTTGCTCTTCTGAAATGTGGTTGCTCTTGTCTGGATACTTTTCAGTCTTTTGTGAGAGGGGAGAAGATTAAGAAGGCTGTTGGCTGGGTGGGAGCAGTCCTTTAAAACCTTCAGGCCCCTTTTCTTTTTTTTTAGTAGTGGACTTCTGCTAGAAGTGGAAGGCCACACCAAGTGATGTTTCGCAACCGTCTCTCATCTCTCTGCTGACAAATTTCCAAACCAGACAGTTATTCAGTTATATACAAAGATAAGGATGGACAAGACAGCACCAAACTATTGCTGGAAACACAGCATTTTTTTCAATTGACTTAAAAAGAAAAGTCTCTGATGCGCTTTCTCCAAAATAACAGTGATTTCAAGGAAGAAGAGATTGTCGCTTCTGTCTACATGTTGCACAAAAGTCCACGACTAAGTCTCTTGGTGGTTTGAGAAACAAACACTACACTACTGTAGTATCGTTATAATTCATGAGATTTTGAAAACCACCTTTAAAAATCCATTCAAAAGAAATTACTTACGACTTCCTTCTGACAGAAATGTTCCCCAAATCCTTCAATATGTGAATCTGTTGCCCAGTAAACGACAACCAACTCTTCTGAATGTCAAGAGGAAACGCTAAAAGCGAAAGTGCAGAGTGAAAAGACAACAAATGCCACTTTAAATATTCAGTTACTGCTGAAATGTGTCCACTGTACCATTAAACAAAACCAACGTGAGTAAACATCTTCAACCCCGCTCTATGGACTCTTTCTTTCTTTGGCCGGCACATTGACTTCCTGTCTATACACCACCTTGAGGTTGCCGGGCAACCAGCAGAGAGTCCATGAGTCTTTTCACTAAACTAAGCTATCCAGCTGCTCAGGCTTCATATTGAACACACGTATATGCAAGTGGTATTGATCTTGCCCTTCAACCCCCGGCAAGAAAGTGAATAATACACAGAACTTTTCAGGTAGTCTAACTGCTCTTGTATGCCACTTTCAGCATTTCCTTCAGAAGCGTATTTCTCCAAAGAAACAAAAGATTCCTGCCAGTGCTGAAAGCATTTTGTGATGACTGAGCCCACTGACATCAAAACAAAATGAATTATGTAAATTTAAAATGGGGCATTTATGTGAAACAAATCACTCCTTTTGTGATTGTTTGTCTTTTCGTGAAGGTTCTCATCAACTTTGCTTTCTTCTGTAAGACGTGAGCAGTCAGTTTGCTGTGGTTGAGGGTCATCTCTCTGCTTTCACCGAGAACACAATGAGACAAAGAGCAAACACACGGTGCTATATAATTTATCTCGAGGCTCTGATCTGCTCAGTAATGAAATTCATTTGTAAGCAGAGTGCAAATGAGACAGAGAATATTTTTCTACCTACAAAGTCCAATTTCCAAATCCAAAGTCTTTAGATGCAACTAATCATTAAAAGAACTAACTGGAGTTGGTTGAGTACCTGGTAATGATGGGGTAGTCTATTGTTGGTGAAGATGCCCCAGCAATAATTCAGGTAGGCACTTTAACAAGCTCTTGAAGTATAAAAGGGCTCGCCCATGTTAACGAACAATGAAAGAAAATAACACCCCTGCACATATAGTATATCCACAATAGAAAGAGTGGAAGAGCATCCATCCATCCATCTTCTTTCACTCATCCGAGGTCTGTTTGCAGTGGCAGCGGGCTCATCAAGGAATTCCAGACATCGCTCTGCCCAGGAACGTTCTCCAGCTGCTCCTGGAGTAATCTGAGGCGTTCCCAGGCCATATGAGATATATAATCCCTTCATCAAATTCTAGGCCTTCTCTGGGCTCGCCTAGCAGTTTTTAACATGCCAAAAAAACCTGAGAAGGAAGCCAACTAGGAGGCATTATCAGATTCCTGTCATGCCTCAACTGGCTCCCATTCGTTGCGAAGGAGCAGTGGCTCTACTCAGAACCCTCCAACATGACTGTCCATACGAAATTTAATTGCAGTCCATCAAAAGGTTGTTGAGATGGATCAAAGTGGACAGATATTGCCATTCAAAATGTCAGCAAACATTATTATACAAGTGTGTGTCTTAATATATTCTATCCCTGGATTGGTCCACCAACTAATAAAAAAAATCTGATTTCACTTGGTTTGTTAAAAATATTCTGATACACCCCTTCGTAGCTTGGTCCTCACCACTATTTTGAAGGTTAAAGGTTCACTTAAAAGTCATTTTACAACACCGGGGCTGTAGAAGGGAAATTGAGTCTTGAGCAGTGGACATGGCATCCTCTGTGGATCTGTTAGTTCTGAGTGGTGAAGCCCCAGGCTGGCTGGGATGTTGTCTTTGATGTGCTGGAGAACCAACAGATCCACAGAGGATGCAATATCCACTGCCCTCCACTCAGTATTCACACACAAGCTTACATTATGGTTAAATTAACCCTAACCACTATGCATTCAGAACCAACAGATTAAATGTAAAAAACAGTTTGCTGTGACAAAAAAAGGAAGAAAGCAATATTTGCATTTCTTAATGTGTTACAGATCTGTACACGATTTGACCTTAAGTTCTGCGAATGCAAATCAAAACCATCAAAGAACATCTAAGCTCAAAGGATACGAGATGATTAAACTTTCCAGCAGTTTTCCTGTTTTCAGTATGCCGTATAGTTTCATATAAGAGAAACAGCATGTGGGCGCAATGATGTATAGTCAGCGGTGATGATAAATGAACATGGAAACCAAGTCTCACATTTTCCAGGAGTCTCAGCGGGGCATTAACTCCGTCCATATTAATGTGTTTGTTCCCTGATCCATTTTTTTTTTCCGGGAATCGAGATAAAAGAGTCATTCAAGTCATCTGTGTAATGTTCCTTCACCAAACATTTGCCCTTCGCTTGAAGCTTTTAAACCACAAATCGTCTGCAGGATTAAACATGTCAGATTCCCTCTGATCCTCTGCAGCACTGATAAACGTATGTGACAGGAAAGATGTCCTCTATAACCAGTATCTCTCCCGGTCACAAGCACCTGCCATCCCCGCAAATGGCTTCCTGATCCTCCTGCCTTTGGAGAATATCTTCTTCACTTGACAGCTGATGTCAGGTGGATGAATTAATATAACCCATCGTCTGCTAAATGCTCTGACTAAAATGTTCTTTCAGTGATCAAATGTAACTGAGTACATTTACTCAAATACTGAACTAGGTCTTGAGGTACTTGTACTACACCTTATTATTTCCATTTTCTGGTAATTTATGCTCCACTCCACTACATTTTGGATGCTTTTGATAAGTATGACTTTGTGTATGGAGGACTGACACCAGATGAGATATATATAATCCCTTCATCAAATTCTAGGCCTTCTCTGGGCTCTCCTAGCAGTTCAACGAGCCCAAAAAACCTCTGAAGGAAGCCGACTAGGAGGCATCATCAGAGTCCCCTCATGCCTCAACTGGCTCCTTTCGTTGCAAAGGAACAGTGGCTCTACTTTTACTCTAGTATGACTTTGTGTATGGAGGATCGAAATTGCCTAAATCGAAAATAAATAAATAATTGGCTCAATGAATAAGTAAACATGCCATTAAATGCACAACAAATAATACTGTAAATAAATGTAGGCATTAATTGATTTAAGGAATTGACATTTCTGTTTCTAATTTGCTTCTGTATTTATTTATCTTTTTATTAAATCCCCTGTTCATTTAATTTGTTTTACAATTGTATGTATTAATGTATTGTTTTTTTAAATTAATACATGTATATATGTATTTATTTATTTATTTATTTATGTATTGTCTTGCAAAATGCATAAATACAGTAATAAATATATGCAAATTACTAAACTTAGAAATGAATAAATTCAAGGGAAAATGAATTGGGAAAGTAAATGAATGCAGGAATTAATAGAAAGGTAAGTTATGGCTCATTTTATAAATTGATTTATGCCTACATTTAGTTTTGATATACTTTTTGGTGCATTTAATGGCATGTCAATTTGTTTATTGAGCCATTTATTTGTTTATTAAGATATTTATCCATTTTTGGTTTTGGCAGTTTCAGTCCTCCATATTTGGTTCGGCTCCTTTTTACAACAATGGTATCAAAAGCAAAAACTATTCATTATGCAAGCTGTGACTTTATTATACATTATCTTATGACATTTTATTATTTTATTGTTATATTTGGCTGAGGTGGACTTAATTAAAGCTATATTATATAATTTCGGGTTCTCAGATGTACTGCATATCAAGCTGCACTTGAATGCACCTTGTCATGTTCTGTCTGTTGTGATCGGTGTCTTGCTGACCTCCAGTGGCGTGCGTGCAAACTACAACAACTGTACTTGAATTGATTTGAATGGAATACAAAACACACGCACTGTGACGCTGCCTGAACAGCTCCCCTCGTCTTCTCCCAGCGCTGATCTATGTGGTGCCCAGCGTGGTGCAGTGTCCTCCGGTCAAACTGTTTGGTAGTCGTAGCACAGCTGTCGGAGCCGGCAGCTTTCACACATACCGGGGGGAACAGATGGAGCTGTTATTGAATGAGCCCTGTTCACATCCATACTTCATCCCAGGTCTGATATCAACTGACAGTCCACTGAAGCACACAGTCGTATTTAAGGTGTTTATGAAAGAGATTTTTTTTTTTACTGCGTCTCCGTTCCAAATCAAACATCTACTACAGTTTGGCTGCTATCTGTCTTTCTTATCAGCCTCATTGCTAAGTCCTGCAGACACACCCCTCATATAGAAACTCCAGCATTCCACAGCTGTCACTCTTTTGAAGACGGCCGGGCATTAAGGGCCACCTGAAAATAGGTCAAAGGTCCAAACACCTTCGTGGTTTAAGGGAGCAGAGAATAGATGTCCTTGAGTACAAAATTACAGGGCGGTGTTAGCAGGAACAATGTGTCACAGTGTTTTCAGTGTACGTTATTGTTTTGGATTGCGTTGGAATCATTCTTCTCTTATTTTTGCAGTCGGCAGTAAATGAATTCACAAAAAGAGAAAGCCAAGAACAAGTCAGTCATCCCCGTGTCACTGAGTTGAATTAAGGATTAGCAGAACAAATGCAGCAAGTGTCTTCTTCGTAGGATTCGATACTAGCAGACCATGACCGAAATGATTCTTGATGAGATTTTCAGAAGGCATCCAAAAACAGCAGTTGGCGGCACCACCCAACACCGAAACCGTGTAAAAATAAACCAACAGGTGGCAGGTAGATTAACAGGAAGAGCAGCCTGACAGGGAAGGAAAAGAAAATAGAGATACGGGGGTAGTTTGAGATTTTGGGAAACACTTAAACTGTCTTTCTTGCTGAAGGTTAAATTGGACGATCAATACCTGTAAAGACTGAAGGGAAAGGGAGTGCTATGCTGAATCCGTGGAGTATACTGTTGAATGTTTTACACATTCAACACATAAAATTCTGGCCATATCTTACAAATTGCTCCTCTACAGATTGCCGTTTGAAACAGTGTTTGACTCAAGGACAAAGCGAGAAAGATCATTTCCTTGTGCCAACAGGATTAAGTCACATCGTGTCAGAGGACGACACTGTATTATGTTCACACTCACTGGAATTTCTTGGCACCGGCACCACGAAACTTATGACTCCAGCTGGCAATACAGCACCATGGCAGCACAACAGCATAATAAAACTATAACCAAAGTGCGGGAGAACGATCGTTACTCAATCTGAACATGTCTTGCACATTTGTTTGTGCAATGATATTTAAATATTGCGTGTGTTTGATTAAAAGTTTAAAACGTGAACTTGATCATCTGTAACGAGGGTAACAGACGTTCGTGGAGCATTTTGGAGATGCTGACACATTCGTCTGTGTGGGAGTGCGAGTGCACTGTTATCTTGTGAACTTGAGCTCATTGTTCTGCAATGAGATCAAAACTAAATACTGACTGAGTAACATTTCTGGGAAAACTTATGAAAACTTATGAAAAACTACCTAATATGGATCTCATTGCAACAGACTTAACTCTACTTAAACGGCCAACACATATTCAGACATACAGTATTTATTTAAGGTGACATATAAACAGACTTCGCTGACTCTGTCCGAACTCTCTTCATTCTACTTTTAGACGCAGACTTAATACACATACATATACACATTAAAAAGCCCAGTGAAAGGCTGGCAGTTTGGGAACTGTCTCATACAGTGGAGCACTTTCACGTCAGTCGAGCCTCCACACACAGGCTCGGCTGTTCTGCCTCTGTAGCTCCGACGCAGTTCGGCTCCAAATATACAGTTCAAAAAAGCCTCCAGCACAAGTTCTCCTTGTCCTCCTCCAACCCGGGAGTCCAGAACTGCAACCTTTAGTACAGAGAAGGCTCTTCTTGCATTGCTAATGTCGACGAGTAACAATATTCTGTGTGAGATTATATGGAGACGATGTGGAGAGAGCAATAAATGACGATAACGGTTGATTTTGTGTACAATTATGACATATCGATACTGTGCATTTGTGAAGTGACACTAAACAAAGTAAAAAAAAAAAAAAAAAGATTTCCAAAAAAGTTGGGACGCTGCGTAACACATAAATATAACGCAATGTGACAATAGGCAAATCCTTTTTGACATAAACTCAATGGAAAACAGTGCAAAGACAATAAATTAAATGTTTAACATCAGCTTCATTGATTTTTGTACATTTATGCTTATTCTGAATCTGATGGCAGCAACACGTTTCAAACAGCACTCCACAGGTTAATAGGCCAACTAGCACCTAAGCTAACTGATCAACATGTTAGGCTTCATCTCACTCATTCGTCTAATCTTTGCAAAAATAGATTATAAAAGTCGCTATAAGAGCGTAGCTAAAATAAAGACAAGTTGTGGTGTTGGAGGAAGTTAAGTGATGATGCTAAGCTAACACGCTGCTGGTGGACTTTATAGCTAGCCAGCAGCTAGCCTGGACTGGAAAAAAGGTCTTATTTACGTTTACACAGCGTCCCCAACTTTCTGAATCCGAGTTGCAGAAACAATATGACACAAAGATACAGCATACTGAAACAGTAATAGTGCATATTTCTAGTCATTTAATAATCTGTTTATGTGGCAAGTGTTTTCCCAAAGAGAGCACAGAGTGTAGTATCTGCACACAGTCCCTCTCCTCTCATTTTTCAGCGTCTCCCACGTAGACCAATAGTCTGATCAGCTGTTCTTATCGGCTGCCAGCTGATGTCACAGCTTTTTCCAACATAGCAACAATTTATTTAGCGCTGTGCAGTCAGCAGTGCGAAGTGAAAAGGCCACAAGCAGATGTGGCTCCACGCCATCCGGGGGGAAAAAAAAGTGTCCATGCCAACGCACAACAAGTGGAAAACTCATCTCCGACTTGTGTTTATTGTAAATCCAGAAAGGCATCTTCTTAGTCCTGAAGCTTCATCAGAGATTCAGACAAGGCTGCCCTTTAAGAGGAGGGTGGAAACTCCTGCCCTGCTGTTTGATTGAACACAGCCCTCATCCAGAAATGTCCTTCCTTTGAGCACAGAGGGTCCTCCTGTAGCACGCTGCCATCACTGTGAGACAAAAGGCAGCAGCTGTCGCATTAAGGACAAAATCCCTCACGTCTAAACAACCTCCAGACTCGTGGTCGCACACTTTTCACACAGCGTGGGTGTTGTGTGGCTCTGTCGAATCTTCCGTTAAAGCTGCGTGCGTTGTGCTGGTGTCCATCATGCTGAGCTTCTCCGTCCCGTTCCTCGGCTCTTCTCTCCGTCTTCTCCTCCGCCAACACAATCTGCATCTACGACTGACAGAGATGAAACCGTGTTTTATACAGGAACCGAGTATTTGTATGCAGCAATAGTGCCCCAAAATGGCAGTAATTGCAGTACCTATGGGAAACTCACTTATTTACATTTTTGCAGGGATTTATATGAGAGGATTGATGCCAATTTCATATCTGTGAGGTTTCGAGGTGCTGATAGATGAATTCTGTCACAAAAAACTTACTGTGAACAAATGCAGATGAACACAACAAGAAGAATGAGGAAAACGAGCCCGGCTATGACGCAGGCAATTATGATTTCTCGTTTCTCTCCTATCCGCCAGTCCAGGTCCAAAAATTCACACCTGGAACCAATGTAACCAGCCTGACACCTGAGACAAAGAAAGAGAAAAAGACCCATAACTTTAATTTTCAAGTTATCTCCAAATGTATTTGGACTTAAAGTTCAAAATTTGTTGAAGTCCAGGAATACACAGTAACAGACAATGAAAAACTTTGAATTACCCTGTTCCTGTCCTTTTTTTACAGCTAAATCTATCTCTTTATATTTCTCAGTCACTGTTATCGTCACAATCTTTTATATAGCGGACGTCTCTCACCTGCAAGATGGCGCCTTCTGATCTTTAATGTAACGACACTCCCCGTGGACACAATAGTTTGTGAGTTCGTCAGGACATTTTGAGAAATGGCCGCCATCCCACTCCCCTGTATCTGGGTTCAAAGACAATTCAATATAGGAGCAGTTCAACACACAATTTATCATTTCTGCTGCTAGGAGTCTCTTTATCAGAACAAAACAAAAGACATTAGCGGAGTGTGAGGGGTGAGTTGGGCGCAGAGCCAGACCTTCTGGAGGAATAAACACCCAGTACAAGCTTTCGTATATCGTGTTCGAAGGAGTGGTCAGATGTTTTATGTAAGCTCAAAACTATTTGTGTGAGTGTGTCACGTTCTGTCAGCTTGCTTCTTTGACATACACGGTCACCTTCTGGCATGGCCGGCCTAATGTATAAATAGACTGTTTGCAATACGATCCCAGTGTGGAGTCCTGATGAATCACTGCTGGGAAGAGTCTACTGTCATCAGCGTCTCATTAGCCACGTGTCTCATTTATTACAGTTCCTCACTAAATGAATACGTGCCGAGTTGAGATACAGTCATAGTACAATTCCCTCCATCTATCTCTTCCCTCTCTTCTCTCTCGCTCACAAACAAACACTAAAACGCACCCTATCACAGCTGCTAGTAGGTCATAGGCGTCACGCTGAACTTCTGACCACCAGTTACACATTGTGCTTTTTATAGCGCGGGCTGCCGCTATCTTTACAACACATTTCCATGAGATTTACTTTGAAAATGAGCTTGTAAAAGAATACTGCCGTTCAGGTGACATGAATGAGAGCGCCTCAATTGTTAGCTGAAAGATGAGATCCGGCTCGCTGCCATGACCTTGTGAAAAGAAAAATATCCAGTTGCAAAGTTCAGAGGAATAGTTTGGAAAATATGTTAAGTCGTATGTCTCGTGACGAAAGTCTAGATGAGAAGATTGGGACCACTCTCGTGTTTGTTCACTAAGTATGAAGCTAAAGCCAGCAGTTGGTTCCTTTAGCTTAGCTTACCAGGGGAATAGCTAGAATGAAAGGGAATAAAAACATTTACTAGCACTAAGTTAACCAACATATTATATATATCTCACTCTCATTTGTCTAATCTTTAGTCTCTTCAGTTTAAAAGCTGAGTGTTTAGTGTTAGCCTAGCCTATAGCCTGTATCCAGTCTTTCTGCTGACCTACTGTTGTTGGTTGTGGCTAGCCAGCATGGTTAGTTTATCTTAGCTCCCAGAAATGAAATAGAAACTACTAGCGCCTTACATAACTTATTAACATGTTATCTCATTTGTTCATCTGTACAAAAAACAGGGCAGAGATTTGTGTGGTTTTAGCAGGAAGCTGAGTTGCTTGTTTCAGTTTTCCTGCTAAGTTAGCTAACCTGCTGCTGGTTGTAGTTAGCCAGCAGTTTGTTAGTTTAGCTTAACTTCATGGGAATGAAACAAAAACACCTAGCAGCACCTAATGTAAGTAATTAGCATGTTATCTCATTTGTTTAATCTGTACAAAACACAGCGCAGAGTTGTGGTTTTAGAGGGCAGTCTTTCCGCTAGTGGAGCTAACCTGCTGCTAGTCAGTTAGCTTAGCTAAGTGTCGTTTCACAGGGAAATCAGCCAGCTTGGACTGGAATACAAATGTCTGCCAACACCCAAGCTAATTAAAATAACATGTACAAAAAGCATTGTGTCAAAATAAAAGTTGTGGTATGAGCTATGTCCTTCGGCTAAGCTAAAATGACCTGTTGTATGGTTAGCTTCACATTTAGTGGTGTCAATCTTAAAAACTATCTCTCAGCATGAAACACAAGAAGCATGTGTCTCAAAATGTTGATTTTTTTCCAGTAAAAAGTTCATTTTGACAAAGCAGCTTCTAAATTAGCCTACTTAGTGATTTAAAACCCTGCCCGCTCCATCATTACAGCTGTAGGTTGTGTCGACAACCCAGATAAATTATTTTAAATTTTCAACAAGATCCCATCATCCTCAGAAATATCACATACAATGTAATGTAGCATCGTGTAGCTGCAAATACATGTCGGAACAAATATATATGCTCATCAATCGGACCATTTTTGGTGACTGTAAAGTTAAATCAGGTATAAAGAGATTATAGTTAAAGTTGGACACAGCCAATTTATATGTTACATAGAGTAGGCTTATACTGTAAAGAGTGATGTGTAGTCTATTTTAGCCTGCAGTTATAATGAAAAATGTTTTCTCTCACTTGACACAGTTAATCTGTCAAAGACAAAACATATTTTAATGAATTACTGAATTACAAGATTGAATCTGAGTATAATTTGTTAGAAATGGAAACTCAGTAGAGTTAGTTTGTCTTCCTCTCCACGAGAGAGTGTTGATATGTTTTTCAAAGACAAAAGTTAGTAACAAACTTCAGACACCTTACTTAAGTAATCCTTTTCTCTCTGGGCAGCCTGAAGTATGACTCCTGCACGATTAACTGCATCTGTCTCTGTCTTTCCTCTCCTGTCGGGTGTTTCTGTGCTCAGGTGTGTTTGCATCTTATTTACATCCGTATCAGTGCTTCTGTCCCTTCTCCACCTTAAAACTTCAAAGCAACATGACACCACGGAGGGCACCGCCTTCTCGCCACCTGTCCGTATCTACCTGTGCAATTGTCTCCGTTGCCGTGGCGATGACAGTGGGACACAGTCCGATTGGCAGACTCGTCCGTCGCATTCCACTCTGCCAGCGAGTATTTGCACAGGGCCAGAGCTGCAGCCAGAAACACAAACAAAAAAAAGACAATCAAACGTACGCATGCAAGCGACTCGAAACAAACAAACGTGTGCACGTGTGAGAAATGTGCAAACATGTGCGACGACGTTCCTCCTCACTGAGAAGGATCTGCAGAAGAGATGACAGGAGAAAAACACAGGATCTCATTAAGAGGTTTTTGGTGAATAGCTGACTCATGATGCCAGCCAGCCTCAGAGTGCCAATTTCTCTCCTTCACGCCCTCTTCTGTCTCTCTCACACAAACACTTTTACTGCTCTCAACACAAAAACATATTAACCACCCCTGAATTACATTAAAAGCTTACCACAGACTGTGTAAACCTGCATATTAGGGGATAGTAAGAGCTCCTGATTGTCTTATTTCATACCACAGGATGAATGTTTGACAAGATAAGTAACCACAGATGATATGTTGCTGGTGGACTCTTCATTCAATCATTAACCGACGCTGAAGTCTGTACAAAAATAGCTCGGAAGGGAACAGCCCTGTCTCCAGACCTGCGTTGGCTGCATTTACTTTGAAGGCACACTGATGACAAGGTGCTCCGACAATCAAAACAACACTTGAGAAGACAACTGTCACAAGGAGTACACGTTAAAAATAGCGATTACATGTAAACGTCACTCTGAGGAGTCTGATTCAGGTTGTCAAACTCTCATATTTGATTAAAACCAGACTTATGTTTAGAGAAGATGAACATTGGTTATAGTAAAAGGATAAAACAGCAGTAAATCTTACCTGTTAGTATCCCTACATAGAATCTGTACACCTTGGCCATCTCCTCACTTGATAACAGTCCTCATCCGACACATGAAAGTTCAGTTTCATTGACGAACAGGAGTGAAACCAGATCAGTGACCTTTGAAAAAGGTGTGGACGCGCTGTGCAAGTTCCCCTGTTGTGGTCCTTCATTGATGGCAGCGAGGTTCACAGTCATCTAGGAAAGCCCGAGACTCTAACCTACGCACACACACAGCCCAAAGTGCCTCCCTGGACTGTGACTGCAGTGCACTCCAGTGTGTGTGTGTGTGTGTGTGTGTGTGTGTGTGTGTGAGAATAGAAAAGGGGTGGACCTGAAACCCAACTCTGCTCTCTGCTCCCCGCCCACACCTTTAAAGGAGACTCCATTCAAGGTATTCAGGTTATTTCCTCGTCGACGAACAACTGCACCTTTATACCGGGCTTTCCTTTTCTTAAGAATTAAATGACAGGCGGGACACTCATCCGTCCACAATAAACTACAACCAGTTTAACGGTTGAACACTTTTAAATCCATTCACGTTTTCCATTGTGAAACATGCTTTTACATGCTGCAACATCTGGACTTTTTGACTCCTGCAGAGCATGAATCAGCTGGAAGAAAATGTAATGTGAAAGTTCAATAAGCTACCCATTAATACTTGTACTTTACTTGAGTATTTACATTTTATATATAGACAGATGTATTTAACTTTAACTCCACTACACTTATCTGACAGCTGTAAATCCACATTGCTTTGAAAATGTACAAAAACAACACGTGACAATATAAAATTAGCTCCACATCGACCAAATATTACAGTAAAATGCTGCTTACACATGAATGCTTCAGTGATGAGAGTGAAAATATAACACAAAACAGTTTAACACTAAGAACAATTTTCCATGCATTGTTGTATGGATACTTTTTAAAGTAAAGTATCTGAACACTGGCTATATTTTTGTTTTCTAGACATGACCAGCAGGTGGCATGAGTTGACACGCTCCCTTGATAATCACATACTGTAAATATTTTGTGCTGGGACACCTAAACATTTACTTTTTGTAAGTTAACCTACTTTCAACCTCTTTATCTTAATTACACCTGTGTATGGCCAGCTCCGAATCATGCACTAAGACATTACATAATAGTTAAGTTGTGTTTATCAGCCTCTCGGCTTCTCTCATACCTTTCCCATGATTTAATCTGTATATGAGAAACAGGCCACTCATCAGGGAAAGGAAAAGAAAACATCAGAAAGAATATGAGTGTGCATGCTGTGCAAAAACATCAAGTTGTGAAAGAATTTCACAAACTGCAGCTCTTCAAGTCAATTGTTAAAGAGGAACTACACAGAGAGCATCACAAACCCAAATGTGGTCTATCTGTTAGCTTTGTATCTAGCATGTTACAGTTTGAGTTTGAATGGGTTGAGCAGCAGGAAATGAAAAGCAACATTATGTCGGAATTAAGCTACGGAGCCAAAGTTAGTGGCTGAGCCGCTGTGACGATAAAGAGCACAGGTGGATGGTGGCATCACGTCGTCAACTTTGGTTTGAAAGTATGTCTGACATCTCACAGCCCTCATCTCTGGAGAGTGTGGTCAGAGGTTTGCTCCGGTGCACCTGCAGCCGCACCCAGCAGTGATGTCAGGCACAACATCCAGGATTACTCTGATACATCACAGCACTTCTAACTGCTGTGAAAGTGCTCATGAATATGTTATTTATTATAAGATACTTACTTATATTTCTTATATATTATACTCGTGCTTTACAACTCTTTAATGTACTTTATATTATATGCTATACGCTGTGCCATATATTTATTATGTTATACATATTTCCCCATACATTATATTCTATATTCCATATTGTACTATATTATCTTACTTGAATGTTAAGTTCATGCTGTTTTATTATACTATGCTTTATTGTATTTCTGTATTAATACAGATGAACACTAACATTACTTAGTCATGTTATATGTTATGGTGTACACTCTACATGTACTCTGATCACTTTGCTGTTTCTGATCACGCCACTAAGATGTGTTCCTCTTGTTACTTTATTGAAACACTGTGTTTTGATGTTATTTTTTGTTTGTCACGGACGCCTGCCCCATCTCACATTCATTTCTTATAAATAGCGTGACAATATTTCTAATTATTTGATTAATAGCTGCAACAGTTTGGATGTTTTTTAAAGGTGAGACAAGTTTGGAATGAGACTCAAAAATCTACTTTTCTTACAAATAGCGCCTTCAACACTAATCATTACATGAAAAAAACATTATTTTCGGCATCCTATATCTAAAACACTGCACCCAAAGTTACACTGAGCAGGAGTTCCTATATTTTTAAAGTCAAAAACCTCCCTGTAACATAAGATAAAGACTTATATGAACGCTAATTATTGGCATATTTAAAAGAGTACTGGTAAATACACTATGTGTGAGTCTTAAGTAAAGGCTTTAGGATTTTAAACTCTTAATTAACAAAGTTTAAAAATATATATTACCAAGCATGTATAGAAATATGCTAGAAATATATAAAAGCTTGGAGTGTTATAAATATATATACCAAAGCAGCTCTAATGTAACATTTAAGAAACATTGCATGTTACATAACTGAGAATTTAAATGAGGATAGTCAGTGGAAAACTAGTTTCACATCTTTCAAAGGGCCTTATTGAAGAGGATTTGTCTCTCTGGTAACTTATTTAAAGCATGCTGAGCTAAAATAGACAAATACAAGTTGTATGGAAAGCTTTCTTCTGTCAAACCTCACGTCTTTTGCAAGTTATTTGGGGTCATAAATGCACAAAATTGATGTTCGGATGGGGATCAGCCTCACATTCCTCTCCAGATCCTGCCTATTTTTCAATTTTCTCATACAGATAACTTTAATTTTCTGCATCCTGTCTTGTTTCTGCTCATTCTCATGCAAGAAGTCTTAGAAACAAGAAACATCTGAAAGCCTCAGTGTGAAAAAAGGATGTTAGGAAAGGAGGCATCAAAATGGGGGAAAAAAAAAACTATTGAGACTCGTCCCACAACAGTGCACTGAAAGGAAAAGGAAGTGACAAAGTAGGGAGCTCATGACTGGCTAGACCTCTTTTTGGCTGATCTAGACTTTTTCTGGGGTGACTGTCTACAACTTCAAATATATACAAGCTCCATTTTTATTTTTTTTTACTGATTTTATACACAATAAATAAAATAAACAGACTCTGACTGAACACTCCTAAAACATGATTCATGATATCCAATTTCCACATGGTGGTGATTCATGTTTTATTTCTAATCTAGCATCGCCTCGAGCTCGCACATAAATTCCCAAAAATCTTCAGAAGCTCAAAGGCGGAATAAAGTGTGACTGTGTGCTGAGTGTCTTTGCAGTTTTGAACAGGAAGACCCAGTTTCCTCTCTCTCTGGCTGTGCTCCTAACTTAGACTGAACATCAGGAAGCTCCGACGCTGCGAGATTCCAAGGCGTAATTTAGAGCCCGGCTATAAACATCCGCTGTGTGTGATCCATAGATGATCACTATATGACTGTGCCGCCACCCAGAGATAACGCTTTTGTAGGATTAGCTTTCAAAAGGTGTTTAAATAAAGACTCAGATGGAGTAGATTTATGTGAAGCCCTTTAATGTGTTTAAAAAAAAAAGCAGAACAGAACATTTATTCTTCAAAAACATGAAATTAAATCTTGAGAAATAGTTTAAAAATAAAATGGAGTTCTTTTCTTCTGTGTGTGAGATGCCACAGTTGTCTCCACATCTTCTTCCTCTGCAAAAAAAAAAAAAAGTGCAAAATCTTTTTTATTCTTTTCATACAATCGTAGATGTTGCTCACAGTTAAAGGCTGTAAACTTTGTGGACTCTGACCGTCACACCACAGCGCAGGAGCGTGGTTCTCTGAAGGGGTTGCTGCCTGTCGGGACGCCCACCAGCAGGGCGTCTTTGCCCGCGTTCTGCAGACAGTACTGCTGGAGCTCTGCAGCCGCCTGGGACACCTGTAAACACAGACACGGACATATTAACTTAGATGGTACCAGTTTGTGATGATTCAGCCTTTAACAGTGGTTTATAAGCTTTCAATGATGCCTTGAGTTAATAAATCTTTACTAATGCTTTATAGGTCAGCTCTAAGTCGTGTTAATATGAATAACTTTTGGGTTGCAAGGTTTTTCCATCTACTTTTCTATTCTCATGCATGCTGTATTTTTAGCCAGCTGTTTAATCAATAAGGGACAACCCTCCAATGTAGTATCTGACCACTTGCCTTCTAGAAAAGGGCCTCTAGAAAAAATTATTAACATTGACAACTGCTTATTATGCCTTTTTACTTTTATTGGTGCTTTTTGCGACTGCCTAATTTGTTTGGCACTCTGGTTGTTTTTAAACACACTATAAATACATTTGATTTGATTACTGTAAGAACCCTTTGTTAATGATTTATTACAGTTTTTTTCACTTGTTTAAACACATTTCCTGAAACCAAAGCTCAGTTTCTCAAAACTCTGAACACAAAACTGCAAACAGTTTTGCAAAAAATGGTTCTTTCCACCAAAATGATGCACACTGCTACCATCATGAATATCTCTTACAGAGCATCAAAGCATTAAAACAATGTCAGAGTACTGTTTGTAGATGTTTCATGGGGTCTTTTTTTACAGTATTTTACAGTATATAGACTGTTGCCATATTGTAATACAATACTGTGAATGTACAGTATCATTTAAATATTACATTGACACAATTATTGCATCAGAATATAATATAATGCACATTTGTCCATCCAAAGAGCTCGAATTAGGCTTATGATACTGCAGCATTGTTAGACTTCAAACCAAAGTTGCACAGATTTCATTCAGAACTACTGGCTCACTTTTTCCGTTCTTTCTCGTTTTCCTCTTCCTCTTTGTTTTCAATGCTGCTCCTGGTTTCTCCCAACACGGCAGAGGCCACCTGAGGCCACTTTTATACTCTGACAGGTGACTGAAGTGTTTTGCCAACTTGCAGGTGAGAAGTGTGGCAAATTAAGGTGTGGCATTTTAAAGGGCAGTGTTCTCCAGATAAAGAAAGTGTAATAATGATGTGATTTGTGCTTAGAGCTTTGCAAACGTGTGATTTATAATTTAGATTAGCGTTTTCGGTGGTCTTGTGTGTACACAATGGAGAAACACTAACATTTCTAAATGCAGGTGGCTGATGTGGTTCTGTTGATGGCTGAAACTGAGAAAGACCCTTTATTACTGACTTATTAATTACTGCAGACACGATGACTTATTATGAGGGATCTCCATGTGAAATCTCGGGGCTAAAAGGACATCGCAAGTTTGACGCATGAGGATGATTTTCCACAACCTGCAACTCAAAAGTTATTCTTACTTATGGTTTGTTCATGGTTATCAATGTCACTGTGGATGAGCCATGTTGGCCAAAAGGTTCATTTTTAGCTGTTGTACCTTGGCCAGTTGTTAAATTAATCTTTAAAACAACAATCAAACAGAAAGAAACATTTAAAAGTAAGCTTTTGAGAGGCTAAACATCTTAAAGGAGTAAACCGAGCAACATGAAAAGAAAGAAAAGGACTGTACAATGTAGAAGCAGTCAACAAACTATGAAGGAAATAATAATATCTGTGATCAGTGTTTAACCACAAATATCCCAAATTTTAATGTATCATAGTGTGTTTGGGGGAGAGCACAAAGATACATTTCTCATCATCCTCTAAATTCACAACATAACTGTTTAAACTAAATGTATCTTGAATGTTTATTAGACCATTGGTTTATAAATTATAATCTACAGCCTGGATATACTGTTAGGAATTAGAGTATTAAAAAAAAACAGTATAAAAAGACAAGCAGTTAACAAATAAAAACATAAAACACAAGCAAATGACTTTATTGTAATTTATCATTTGAATCTTATACAGTAGTGCTTTCTCATTGGTTATAATTCATTATTAAAGTAAAGTTAAAAGTCAAGATAAACTCATTAGTAAACCCTGAACTCTTTTTCCTTCTACTGTTTTATTTCTTTTCTTTACCTTGATTCTTTCCACGCTCGCCTCAAGCTTCAGTTGCTCCACCAGCCGTCGCATGTTGGATAAATTGGAATTAGAGCTCATGTTGGTGGAAATTGTTTTGGGAGATTACAAAAAAAATCCTTGCGTTTGAAAAAGAAAAGTCCCTTCAGTGTTTCAGCACAGCAGTTGACTCCACTAATGGGCAGCGGTGGGCTCGCAAGGAAGAAGAGTGGACGGGTTTCTTTCCAAATCACCTCAGTCCACTTCACTAAAGAAACAAGGAGAGACGGGAGCACACTGACCTCCACATGTACTCGTTACACACTTTAAATTGTATTGGTCTAGTATTTTAAATGGGATTCAGCAGATTACAATGTTTATACACAGACTTTCAACATGCAAAAAGCATTTAGTGTCTTTTTTCCACAGTGCATGAATACAGCTTCCTTAGACCTAACTCAAACTTTAAACTGCCCCACAGATACAGAGGGGGGAGGCATATATAGAGAGAAATATAGAATACACTACTCAAAATTAGTTAGAGATATTGGGGTATGGGTGCATATATATACTTGTGAACAGATATGCAATAAAAGTCAAATAAAATGCGTGATTTGGGGACCGAAAATATTCACAAAAACACAAAACAAAAATTCAGATATGTCACAGAATAAACAATCAAGTGGAACACTGAAATATCCCAATATCTCTTACTAATTTTGAGTAGCGTATATTGGACGTAGAGAGGCGGGGAGGCAAAATGGAAAATGTGGAGGAAGGAAGTGGTGAAGGGACAGAGTAGCAGGGGGGAAGGTAAAGGAAGTGAAGAAAGGAGCGACAAATGATGTAGAAAAGGAGAAAATGACAGATAGAGTAGAAGAAGAAGAGAAGAAAAGCTTTTCATGTAGATGTTTTGACAGATTTAAAGAAAACTGCAAAGACATCTGAGGTACAACACATTTATACCACTGATGAAGGAGGCTTGTTGTTTTGTTTTTTTTTCTTGAGAGGCCACTGTGTTTGAATACCCACTCTCCTGCTTTATTGTTGACATTTGTATATCATGTTTTAGGCATTTTATTATGTTGTACGGCTGCTACCTTGGCCAGATCTCAATGGGACTAAAATAAAATAAATCATAAATAATAAAAAAATGTGCAGAGAAACAGTTGAATATGGAAGCCTATATTTAAAATATATATATATATATATATATATATATATATATATATATATATATATATATATATATATATATATATATATATTGAGATAGATTTAGGAGGGTAAAACATAAATAAATCATTAATAATAGCAAACAGCACATAATGCGGCTCTGCGCATGCGCCGGTGTAGTGCCGAGAAGAGACTGCTTGCCGAAAAACGACTGCCCCCGACGGGAACGCGCATCAGTTCAGAGGAAGTGGGCGTAGGTCTACTACGGGTCAGCTGGCAGACGCAGCACCGAGAGAAATGTTTTTTTTACTGTGCAGTCCTGTAGCCCAAGTGAAGAGGCTACGGAAAAAGAACGGCGCAGATAAAAAAAAAGTAACCTGATGTTTCCATAATGTAGGCTAGTTGTCAGCAATTGATGAGGGTAGATGCTTTACCTTGCCACTTTTATTGTTGTTGCGATGTGATTTTACACCGCTTTGATCTATAAATAAAGTCATAATTCAATATCCCTGTTTCAGTGATTTTATAACGAGGATTAGGAAATCAATGCAGAAAAGAATGCAGGAGTGTTTCCACGTCACATTAGATAGCAATCATACACATACTGAGAAATTAGTAAGTGCTATCAGAGGTGGGTAATAACGATTTACATTTACTTCATTACATTTACTTGAGTAACTTTTTGGATAACTTGTACTTTTAAGAGCATAACTCTGGATTGGGAGGGGTTACATTCTCTGTCTTTTCAGCATTAATAGTAGAGGAAACCAGGTGCATGTACAGTGAATTTGGTCAATATCACTCCTTGCAATAAGGACTTACAGGGTGCAGTCCCTTTTCGGCAGGCCCTGCCGAAAAGTGACTGCACCCTGTAACTCTGGATTGGGAGGGGTTACATTCTCTGTCTTTTCAGCATTAATAGTAGAGGAAACCAGGTGCATGTACAGTGAATTTGGTCAATATCACTCCTTGCAATAAGGACTTACGGGGTGCAGTCACTTTTCGGCAGGGCCTGCCGAAAAGTGACTGCACCCTGTAACTCTGGATTGGGAGGGGTTACATTCTCTGTCTTTTCAGCATTAATAGTAGAGGAAACCAGGTGCATGTACAGTGAATTTGGTCAATATCACTCCTTGCAATAAGGACTTACAGGGTGCAGTCCCTTTTCGGCAGGGCCTGCCGAAAAGTGACTGCACCCTGTAACTCTGGATTGGGAGGGGTTACATTCTCTGTCTTTTCAGCATTAATAGTAGAGGAAACCAGGTGCATGTACAGTGAATTTGGTCAATATCACTCCTTGCAATAAGGACTTACAGGGTGCAGTCCCTTTTCGGCAGGGCCTGCCGAAAAGTGACTGCACCCTGTAACTCTGGATTGGGAGGGGTTACATTCTCTGTCTTTTCAGCATTAATAGTAGAGGAAACCAGGTGCATGTACAGTGAATTTGGTCAATATCACTCCTTGCAATAAGGACTTACAGGGTGCAGTCACTTTTCGGCAGGGCCTGCCGAAAAGTGACTGCACCCTGTAACTCTGGATTGGGAGGGGTTACATTCTCTGTCTTTTCAGCATTAATAGTAGAGGAAACCAGGTGCATGTACAGTGAATTTGGTCAATATCACTCCTTGCAATAAGGACTTACAGGGTGCAGTCCCTTTTCGGCAGGGCCTGCCGAAAAGTGACTGCACCCTGTAACTCTGGATTGGAAGGGGGTTACATTCTCTGTCTTTTCAGCATTAATAGTAGAGGAAACCAGGTGCATGTACAGTGAATTTGGTCAATATCACTCCTTGCAATGAGGACTTACAGGGTGCAGTCACTTTTCGGCAGGGCCTGCCGAAAAGTGACTGCACCCTGTAACTCTGGATTGGGAGGGGTTACATTCTCTGTCTTTTCAGCATTAATAGTAGAGGAAACCAGGTGCATGTACAGTGAATTTGGTCAATATCACTCCTTGCAATAAGGACTTACAGGGTGCAGTCCCTTTTCGGCAGGCCCTGCCGAAAAGTGACTGCACCCTGTAACTCTGGATTGGGAGGGGTTACATTCTCTGTCTTTTCAGCATTAATAGTAGAGGAAACCAGGTGCATGTACAGTGAATTTGGTCAATATCACTCCTTGCAATCCAGAGTTACACGGTGCAGTCACTTTTCGGCAGGGCCTGCCGAAAAGTGACTGCACCCTGTAACTCTGGATTGGGAGGGGTTACATTCTCTGTCTTTTCAGCATTAATAGTAGAGGAAACCAGGTGCATGTACAGTGAATTTGGTCAATATCACTCCTTGCAATAAGGACTTACAGGGTGCAGTCCCTTTTCGGCAGGGCCTGCCGAAAAGTGACTGCACCCTGTAACTCTGGATTGGGAGGGGTTACATTCTCTGTCTTTTCAGCATTAATAGTAGAGGAAACCAGGTGCATGTACAGTGAATTTGGTCAATATCACTCCTTGCAATGAGGACTTACAGGGTGCAGTCACTTTTCGGCAGGCCCTGCCGAAAAGTGACTGCACCCTGTAACTCTGGATTGGGAGGGGTTACATTCTCTGTCTTTTCAGCATTAATAGTAGAGGAAACCAGGTGCATGTACAGTGAATTTGGTCAATATCACTCCTTGCAATCCAGAGTTACACGGTGCAGTCACTTTTCGGCAGGGCCTGCCGAAAAGTGACTGCACCCTGTAACTCTGGATTGGGAGGGGTTACATTCTCTGTCTTTTCAGCATTAATAGTAGAGGAAACCAGGTGCATGTACAGTGAATTTGGTCAATATCACTCCTTGCAATAAGGACTTACAGGGTGCAGTCCCTTTTCGGCAGGGCCTGCCGAAAAGTGACTGCACCCTGTAACTCTGGATTGGGAGGGGTTACATTCTCTGTCTTTTCAGCATTAATAGTAGAGGAAACCAGGTGCATGTACAGTGAATTTGGTCAATATCACTCCTTGCAATGAGGACTTACAGGGTGCAGTCACTTTTCGGCAGACCCTGCCGAAAAGTGACTGCACCCTGTAACTCTGGATTGGGAGGGGTTACATTCTCTGTCTTTTCAGCATTAATAGTAGAGGAAACCAGGTGCATGTACAGTGAATTTGGTCAATATCACTCCTTGCAATCCAGAGTTACAGGGTGCAGTCACTTTTCGGCAGGGCCTGCCGAAAAGTGACTGCACCCTGTAAGTCCTTATTGCAAGGAGTAATATTGACCAAATCCAAAAAAAAAAACATGTCTCTCGGTGCTGCGTCTGCCAGCTGACCCGTAGTAAACCTACGCCCACTTCCTCTGAACTGATGCGCGTTCCCGTCGGGGGCAGTCGTTTTTCGGCACTACACCTGTATGGGCTGCCGGAAACCGCCGTGAGACGTCGTGCTGCGGCTGAGCTGCAGATCACTAGCATACACATGGCTAATGGACTACAACACCGTCTTCTCGTGCCCTCATTGGTCCGCAGGTGATTACCAGGATTGGCTGTAAGAAGCTTTGGCAGAAAGGTAAACACGACGGTGAAGTAGGAGAAACCAAACCGTGGAAACATGAGCTAAAAACACCACAACCTGCGAGACTTCAGCAGACATGGTGGAGGTGTTCACCGGCCGGACTCTCCTCAATAAAGACGGGGACTTCGTCGACTCCGAGGAGGCTCTGAGGAACAAAGTGGTGGGGATCTACTTCTCTGCCGGATGGTGTCCGCCGTGTCGGGACTTCACACCCATCCTGTGCGACTTCTACACGGAGCTGGTGGACGAGGGTGAACCTCCGGCTCAGTTCGAGATCGTGTTCGTCTCCTCCGACAAGTCGTCCGATGACATGGTTGAGTATTATCACGACATGCACGGAGACTGGCTGGCTCTGCCCTGGACGGACGATTATAAACAGTGAGTGTTCAAAGTTTGGTTATTGAACTTTTTTTTTTAAAAAAGTGTATGAATAACTTCCTGAACATTTCATGCTGTGTAAAGCAGGTCACAAACACAGTCAGCTGCTCTTGGTTGTGCTTTATTTGTCTTTTTTATCTTATTAGGATGTAACACTATTGTCTATACAGCCTATTAGGCTGCTTATGTAAAAGGGTCACCCTCTTCTCAGGGATTAATGGAGGTTCAAGTGCAGAGCAGACAAACTGTCTCCAACAGCTGAAACTGACTTCAAGATTGATCTTATAATTTTATAGTTTTATAGTCTGAATGTCCACGTTTGAATTATTTTTTTTGTCTTTTCCTTTGTCAACATGTGGACATGTGATATGTTGTTTATTATAACAGAATCAAATCAGATTAAATCTGTGACTGTGCAGGAGCACATGTGTGTCCTCTTGTGTCCAAACCCTCACCGGGCGAAGCTCCAGTGGGGGAGAAAGTGCTCTCATCCTTTTATTTAGGTAAAAGTATCAATAACACTGTTAAAATCTTGCATTCAAAGGGTTAGCCATCAGTCAGCTTTATAATAACAACAACAACAAAAAAAAATTGGAAGCAAAGTTTAAAATCTGAGATGCTGAAACCAGAGAATCAATATTTGTGTTTGAAAAGTAATCATTTTCTTTCATTGTTGTTGATAATCTACTCATTATTTCAGTTTCTCTTTATTACGTATGCAGTATTTTGATATTGTCGCTCTTCAAGAGGAACAGTATGCATCTTGCATTTCACGGTGTAGTTAAATCAATAACAATGCGTCTGAATGTTTAAAGTAATCACATGAACTATGAATCTGCGAAATGTAGCCAAGTAGAAGTACAAAAGGCACATTACATGGAAAGATGAAAGTCAAATTAAAGGATAAGTTCACGCAAAAATAATAATTCAGTCATTACATTACAAAACAAGTCCCCATCTACTATTGTATCAGCTGTTTAGGAGAATGCCGCAACACTGTTTTGCTGTGAAGCTCCAGAAATGTTTTGCGGACTATGAACCTTCACTCGAGTTTCCATCAGCGTGAGTGAGGGGGAGTAGATAATGACTGAATATTCATTTTTTGGTGAATTTATCCTTTAATCTTTTCAGGGAGTCCTGAAAATGAGAGTGACACTTTCTTTTTTTTATGTTTCAGTGTGTGAAATGTGAGAATATGTTGGGATGGTTGGATAAAGAAAGGAGGATCACCCCCCAACTTAATCAGTAATGACAATAATCCTTAGTGACAGCCGTAATCTGCTTTTTGTTTTTTAAAGCTAATCGTGTGTTTTGTTTGGAAAACGTGAATATGTATAGATTGTATAGATTGCTTAAATAATTAAAGCATCAGTAATAATTATCCAATTGCATTTGTTTTAAATGCAATTGGATTACATTAAAGTTTAATGTGTCGGATGCATTTTGAGTTGAAGCTGGCCATGGGGTAGCTGATTCTAGCTTTTTAAAACACTGTTCGGTTGTCTAACTATCTATATAACCTTGCATTGGTTTTGATATGCTCATTATAGGATTTAAAAATCTGCGAAGTAACTCCATAAATGTTGTGGAGCACAGTGTCCCTCTCAAATGTAGTACAGAAGTTGAATAGAATTGAAATGATTAAAGTACAAACACCGTGTGTGACTAAATCTAATTAAGCCTCCGCCGCTGTCAAGCATATAATTTGGAAGCTGAACAAGCAAAGCAACAGTTATAACAGGTGTCTTTCTGTAATGAGTCCCACTTTTTATCCCTCTTTTCTATCTTAGTGAGTTGAGGCAGCGCTACAAGATCACAGCTGTGCCCAAACTGGTGATTGTGAAGGAGAACGGCGACATGATCACAGACAAGGGCAGGAAACAGATCCGAGACCGAGGCCTGGCCTGCTTCAGGTCCTGGTTGGATGCTGCGGAGATCTTCCAGAACTTTAAGGGTTAACAAGGACGACATGGAGGAAAATGGCAACCTGTCTTTTCACTGGGGCTTCTGCAGCCACGTTAGAGAGCTGAACAAAACCAAAGTTAAATATTTCTACGTTTACTTTAAGTTCAGTGGTTCCCAACCTGGCGAGAAAGAACAAATTATATTATTGTTGCACAACAGTCTGACTTTTTCCTGTCAAATCCTTGATATTTTTAATTCTTCATAGTCAAAAAAAAAACCTTCAAATTAAATAATCTCACATGGAAAAATCTAACTTTGGTTGAATTGCTCACAAGTCATCCTATGACGAAGGGTTTGCAACTACACATTGATTGTTTTGAAGAGGCAATATGTAAGAATTTTAGTTGAAAACAATCAGAAATTGACTTAAATTATCAACAGAATGTGAATTAATAGCCATTTCTATATTATCGTGCTGGAGATGGCATGCTATCCAGCTAGCCCTGGCTGTCACGGTCCAAAGCTCAAGTGTGCTGGTGGTCCCCTTGTCCACAAGCTCCCAGTCCAAACCGCTAGCTGCACGGCTAAATGAGCTAACTAGCTAATTCTTACTCATTGCACCTTTTCAAAGGATGGGAAACGCTGCTTTACTTGCTGACTTTTACCAAACATTCTATGCATTTAAGACAAACCTCAGGTGTGTCTGTTTAGTCTGAATAATACAAGTCAGCTGCTGTAGTTTGTCTCTATTTAAACAATGCATTTGTTGATGTTGTAGGCTAATGCACTAAACAGCTAAACTGTGACCATAATAAGTAGATAACTGCTTTCCAGAGAGCTTGCTTTTGTATATTAAAGGTTGGACTTGTAGTTCTACTTCGAGCTGCTTTTCTATTTTTGTATTTTGTTTTTTAATGAGTTGTTGAGACAGTTATTATTAAAAAAAAAAATCCAAATATGACTTTCTTCGGTCACAGATATGTTGTCTTTCTTTGTTTTATCTCGCACGTATAATACAGTGTCAATGAGCCTCCGTATGTGTGAACAAACAAAGTGATTCCCTCTTGTCTCGTTAAGATGCAGAAAGCCCGCAGGACATTGTTTCCAACATGCTGGCACATTCACATCCTAATTGCCTTTTCCCCCTTGTGCACGCTGACACCGCTCTTACCACTTTGTACATAAAACATCCATCCAACAGGCAATGATGACATCATGATGAGTATGCACAGGTCGGTCTCTCCACGTCTGTCTGCTTTGTTGTAATAAATGCTGCAAGTCTTCAAAGAAACACCTTGTCACGCCAGGTAACGCCCGCAGGCTTCATTCAGGAATGATTTAAGCCGGGGATGATGGTTCTCCTCAGGTTGGTTCAGGTGTATTTATGCGGTCCTTCATCACAGGAAGGTCTCGGAGGTATTCCTGGATCTCACAGTACATCAGAACAAAATGATGCAACTCCTCAAAGACAAAAACAAAAGCACAAGACTCAAATTAGCATGAGAAAGAGACAAACCTACTCGTGATGTATTGAGAGTCACACTAGAAACTTTATTGATCTAGTTGTTTTCTCTGGTTCACGTTTGTGGAAGTTGCAGTTCCATTCTCAACCATGTGGGGTCACTATTTTGCCATATATGTGACATGGTGTGTACATGTAGGACAGTTTCCACACTCACTGTGTATTTTACTTCAATGGCACATAGTATAAATCCACTTCCCAAACTTTTCCTCCTTGGAGGACCAAATCTGATCCCAAGTTCCCTTAATTGACCGACTTCCTAAGCAAAGTGTCACTGCCTGCCGTGCTCAGATAATAAAAAAAATAATAATTAGGGCTCCTGTTCATGTGAAAGGGGTTTTTTTTTCTCATTATGACAATTTCTTCCTCACTCAAATCGAGGGTCTAAGGACAGGATGTCGTTCGCTGTACAGATTGTATGGCCCAGTAAGGCAATGTGATTGTGATTTTGGGCTACATAAGTACAACTGATTTGATTTGTTTGATTTGATAAAGAGCACTTTAATTCAAAATTTCCCCCCCGCTAGATGCATCTGTTGGGCCAAATTAAACCTAATGGTAAGCTTTGGCCTCCAAGCAGCCCTTGCAAATATCAGTATAATCAATTTAGAGGAATATATAATATATAATATATAATTAAACGTTTCAAGATGATTTTGTTTCTTATCCTACAGTCCAGTTTAAAGCCCTCTCTATTAAAATGTGGAACCAAACAAAGAACCAGACAGCACGGTTCTTGCCAAATGACAAAAGAAATCACATACATGGGTTACATCAACACATTATATCATATGCGCTGTTACTTACATTAACATCCTGTCAAAGGAAGAAATATGACAGTGTCTGTGACTTATTTGTGAAGAAAAGGTTCAATAGACCAACAGGATCTCTGGGAAGATAATCGAGGAGTGGCTGCTATATATTATAGAAGAGGTTGTTGTTAACCTTTAAAGTAGCACTCAGGTGCTCCATAGGGAAATCCTTCAATGTGTCTCTGTACAGCTGTGTAATTGAGGGAGGCTTCTCCTGAATCCACTGGAGCAGAATGAATGTGTTTCTCTTGTTGTTTTTTTTTATTTTTATTGAGCGTTACAATTATGTGCAGAGTTTTTTGATTCGATTTTTTGATTCAAGCATGTCAAAAAACATAAAATAAAGGGGAAAAAAAACGCTTTCAAATAACAAATCAAGAGCGACAAACTGAAAATGAAGAAACAATAATCCTCCACAGTGAGTTTGATGAAGAAGCTGTCAACAACGACACAGCTGACATGTTTGAAAAGGAGTAGGAAGGACTATACAAAGTATACAAAGGAGAAGGAAGAAGTACTTCTAGTATGCTGTTTCCATTCTCATCTGATGACGGAGGAAAGTTTATTTGTCCTCACATTCAATCTCAGTTTAAGACTTATATATACAAGCGTGATTTTGTCTGGATGTATCGGATTTTGTAACGGTAAACTTCAATTAAAATTTAAAGGTGCACTCTGTCGTTTTGGGTAAGACATTTTAATCGGTAGAGAAAGATCTCCATTCGCTGATTTATTTTTTTTTATGCCTAAACAAACAATCTGTCTTCATTTTCACGACTGAATAAACAAACTGACCTTAAAGGACAACACATTTTCATACTCTTTTACTGTTCATATGTGGCGGACCCTGCCACCTTTCTAGCTTCAAACAGTGTTCTGGGGACCTTAGTTTTTTTCAGGATTATAAATCTCTTGTTTTTATATTGGCACATATTGGTCAACGTATACACCGACACCAATATATCTGTGACAGGCTAATATCAGCTGATAACACTGGCCGACTGTTATATTGGTCGGGCTCTAATTTTTATTATTCGAGTGTTTTTGTCTGCCTTACAATATGTTTGGAGGGGATCTTTAACGCTCACATTTTCTGCGCTCTCACCTCTCCACGTCCCGTCTTTCCTCATATCATATGGCAGTCCGTCTATCTTATTATAGGTCTGACTGCATTATCACATCAGCTTTAAGACTGTGTGAGTGTGTGTCATGATGTGAGGTCAAAGGTCAATATTTCCCCCCCATTTTTTCTGGCTCTGTAGACTAAAAACATGGACATGGTTTGAGTGTTTTCACACAGTGGTATTGCTGTTTTAGTTGGGTGAAAGACTTGAGTACGTCGGCGTAAAAAAGTAACAAGATAATTGAAAACACACAGCTCACAGAGGAATATTGTCACCACACAGTTACAGCTGACATCTACATGATTTTATCCACATGGCAGCTGCTGACTGCTCTTGTTTTTCTGTGTTTGCTTCCTGCCTGCTGCCTGATTGAGAGCCCGGTCTGTATGCAGAAGCCCCTCAGGTCGACTTTAGATTAAGACGGATCTTTATGTCGACTTCACATTTATAGGAGTCAGTCGGACTTCTTGTTGGCTTCGGGAAATGAAAGGCAGTAGTGTTTCCTCCTCCTGTAACGGTGTCTTGAATTGAACTAACAAGGCTGTCTTTATGCGAGAGGCAGGGAGGGAGGGGAGGGGAGGGGAGGGGAGCCCGCATGAAGGAGCGCCGGTGTCAAGCTCACCATGGCAACAATTACGACTTCCGTGCAAGACCTTCAAAATAAGACGCATGTTTGTTTGACCCCAAACTGCCATGTCTGTGTATGTATGATAAAGAGAGGTGGAAGGACATCTTAGAAAATATACTTTTATTTTACTTAAGTAAAAATAGCAATATCACAGTGTAGCCTAGCCTAGTAATACCTTGCAATTGTGAATACACTTGTATAGGCTACTTTTACACCTTTCTTCACACATGCTACTATAAAGTGCTGTCCTGTTCTGTACCATTCGCCATTATTTATTCCTAAATCTACAAGTTGTAAAGATAAAATTAATTTGATGTAAGCCCTTTATAGTTCAATTATGGGACATTTAATTATGTATTTTATGTAAACAAATTGGGTTAATATATTAAGCCTGTGGTACACACAGACCTTATTTCAGGGATTTAACCAAAAAACAATTTAAAAAAACTTTGACTTTGAGACGAGGGAACCAGATGTGCAAAAATGCTAACTGATTTCCGGGTTTTAAGACTACAAACTACACCAATCTATTTCCTCTAGAGACGCAATTCCAATTTATTTGCATAATATGTATGCAAAGAAAATGCTATAACTGATTTCTTTCTAGTTTTTTTGTAGGATAAATTAAAAAAAACCCTATATTTTAGCGCCAAAAATGTAGAAACTTTGAGGCACTTGCTAATGGTTGAATTACAGGATGTAGAGCACAAATAAAGAGGGAATTTAGGGAAATACTTTGTTTACTTTGGAGAGCGTTGATGAGAAGATTGACACCACTCTCATGATTGAAATCGTATATATATATAAAGCTCCTGCCGGCAACCAGTTAGCTTGGCTTAGCATGATGACTGAAGCAGCGGGAAACAGCTAACCTTGGCTTACTTCCTGGATTTCCCCTTCTTGCCTGGCAACCTCAGAAACGCTCCAGCACCTAGCCTAACCCTGTTAAAACCTACATTTTTTTTTGTTTTTACACTTGTTTAATTCCTTTTTAATGATTAAACAAGCTAAATATAGCCTATGTGTTAGTCTAATATAAGTGAGGTTTGGAGGAGCTGGAACATGCAGCTTGTGCTGTGTTTATTGTGAAGGCAGCACCCCTCATGTTCCTGTCTTCCTCCGCCTCTCTCCGGCTAGCTTGACGCCACACGGCGGTACAAACGCTCACACCCGCTCCTGCACTCCGCAAGTGTCGGCAGTGGACCGGTGGAGGGCTGCGGGACGGGGACCGCAGCACCGGGACAAAACAAGACCTTCACTCAGGATGGACTGAAGCAACGACTGGAGGGAGCAAGAGGTCAGTTGGGTCCCGGGCGAGAGGGCATGTTAACTAGAGATTTAGTCAGCTGACAGCCATAATGTAAAAAAAAAAAAAAAAATCATAGTCACAACATCTCAACAGTGAGCTTGTGTTGATCACTCGCACGCTGCTTAATGTTAACTTTAAGTTTGCTGCATTTGTGGGACATATTCAGCTGCTTTTCATGTGCAATGTAATCAAATCAAGTCTGTTTTTTTGTTTTTTTTCCCACTTTCACTATGAAAGCTGACAAACGTTTCTGCACAGTGAGAATAACTTGTACGTCTTCATCCATCCTTGCAGTTGATACAGCTTTTTTTTCTGTCATATTTAATATAAATGAAAAGCCCTTTATTGCAATTATTATGAAAAAGCAGCCAGGTAATCAATCTGTGGGGCACTTTATAGCTTAATCAAAAAGGGAGGAATTAAAAAAAAACAAAAACAAAAAACGCCCACCGTAATTTCTGTTAGATAGAGTAGACCCAGATAATAAAATTACATGCACTCAGTGTAAGTGCAGGCTTCTTTTTTTCCACAGTGTTCCTCTGCATCTCGCTCACACACACACACACACACATACACACACAAACACACACGCACACCCGCGCAAACACACACGCATGCATACAGTACACACCATACCACACATAGAGTGTGCTGGAGGTTTTATCAGGGAAATGTTTCTAATCCTGCTTAGTGCACTCACTAGCAGGCACCTAGCACCCAGAAATATTTGGTTTGCAAGCTGCCAGAGTTGTTTTGCTCATATTGGAAGAATGAAACTGGAGATTATGTGGGATTTGGGGTTGTTTAGCAAGCAGAGAAGAGAAAGACTTTGCAGAGTGTACACATACGGTACGCACAGGGTAAATTACCGACATGCCTGTACTCTATATGAGTGATTCACTGGAATAATTGATGTGATACTTGATGACATATATGTGCCTTCTGTGCCTGGAAGATAAAGTTGCCCCCTTTTAGATGCTCAATACATGTGTGTTTGTGTGTGTGTGGGTGTCCTACATGTGTGTTTAGAGCATGTCTGTGAGTTTGGGAGTGTGTGTCTGCGGCCTGGCAGACAGCATGTACTCTCATGTTTCACAGATCAGATAACACTATCTCGCGGGACATTTTAATGGCACTGATGTAACGTCCCCTGCAGCGTATTGACATGCTACCTCTGATGATATTACAGTTGCCCTTGCTCATTCAGATAAAGTTGGTTTATATAAACCACTGAATTAAAAGTAGAGCTTATGCATGGCAATCAAGTGTATATTGCCCCTAGGTTTAACTATCATCAGGTGAACCAGTTTATACTTTCAACAGCAGAAGGTGGAGCTGTTTCAGTTGTAAATATTGTTATAAGTGCTAAATACCAAACCACTATCTGTGTGCTTTTGCACGCGAAGAAGCTACAGTTGAGAAATTTCTTCTGTTTAGCTGGGTAATAATTTCTGTGTGATAGTTTACCGTCCAGGGAGAAGAGGGAAGTAATGAGCTCAGGTCCTCACTGTTCTTGGCTCGGGGTTGTTACCGCTTTCACAACTCATTTGCCAAACATTTCCGTACGGTAGATTCTCATTCAGTGGACCTCTGTTGCCCAAGTGGCGAGAGTTGCAAAAGTGATGATGTGCAATTATGATGGTGTGTTGCAGGTGATGGGCTGCGATGAACAGAAAACTTTATTACAGACTCAGGGTCCAGATAAAAGCCAGATATTCCATAAAACAAATTGCATACAAAAGCACATTTAAAGGTCTTGATTCAAAAGAGGGTTGTCTTACAAGGAGACAATTGTACCAATGTCTCCACAACTGGGATTGTGCTAAACCTTGATAAAGATGTTTTAAATTTCAGAGATATTTAAAGGGCTTTATGTAACAATTTGTAGCAATAAACATGTAGTAATCACTATTTTATTGGCCATATGTGAGCGGCTTGTAACGTGATGTGAAAAATGAGACCCTCAGCATCTCTCTTGGTTGCCTGTACGAGCCTGGGGATGATTTGTCTAAGTTGTTTAATGCTGCTGGACTGTGGATTTCTTTGTGAAGGACTCGGGTCAGATTTTGTGCGACTGTCCAAAGGATGTGCCTCGTCTCAGGGCCTCTTTCCACTCTATTACCAATCTCGCATCCACTATTAGAGTCAGTTCAGTCTCAGTTTGTCAATATAAAGATGAAATTGTTTCTGAAATGATCACCTATTGATAATGTTCCACTCGTAAATTCACTGTCAGCAACTGAGAGGCCTGTGGCAGAGGAAGTGTCTTACTGAACACCGAGGTTTATTATTATTATCGCACTATAATTAGGCAGAGATGAGCAGTGCCCTACTGGAATTGTGTTGTGGTTTTTCATTGTGTTTTACTGAACGAGGAAGTTGCCCACTAATTTCCCCATTCTGGATGGAAACAAATAGCACATTGTAGAATTGTGTGGTGTCTGGTATTGTTGTGTTGGTTGATGAGATAGATCAATCTTGTTTTTTTGACTCCAACGGACACTAAAATCAATGTTTGTGTACCCCACTGTTCATTTTAGATAGCATCAGTCACTTGTTTATGATGGCTGACAGATACTTCTTGTGTCTAACAAAGCACATTTCCCCATTCTTGGTAAGAGCCAGACAGATACTCGATGTGCAAACAGTATACCGCAGCTGACATTTGAAACAATGTCATAACAATATACCAGTAAAGTTCACCCAAAAATTAAACTTTCTTATTTTCTAATCAACTTTAAACCGGCCGTCTATATTTAAACTTATACTGTTATTGCAGACTGATAAAACAAAGATTGTATGTTAACTTCCAGAGATTTGAATTACACCAGACGAGCTGTGTGGAGCCATTTTGTGTCACGTCCTGGAAATCTGGACTGTGTTTAATACTAAATTCTTCTCCACTTTGTCTCTCGTGTTTTGGATGAAGAAATATTGTATCAGCACACATTTTGAGTGGCCACTATCATACTTCAAACTTCTGTTATAAAATTATGTTATAATAAACACATAATAACACATCCTGACCGGTCACAATGCCTGTTATAACAGTAGGATAACCAGCTGATCCCATAGCTGAACTGCAAAACCAAAAACAATGAGCTGAAAGACGTTAAAATGCTCCGTAAAGCATACAGAGTGTCACATAGGGCACAGCGGCAGTAGGGCTGCATCTAATGATTATACTCATTACGAATTAACTGCGTGTAAATTGTCAGAAAATGTGTGAAAAATCTCCTCTATCTATCCCTTTTTCTGTATTCTCTGCCGCTGCTGTGACCCATTTTCCCCATGGGGCCCATTAATGTTTCATCTGATACAATCTAACCTAACTTCGAAGAAATGGGACACTTTGAGGACCAGCGGAGAGAAAGGGAGAGGGGAGGAGGAGGAGGAGGAGGGATGGCGGTGGGTGAATGTTAACACGGGCCGCTTGTAGTGAAGTAGAGGAGTGTAATGTGGTGTTTTTTAAGGGCCTTCCAGATGGCACGTCGACAGGAAGGTTCCGGGGAAACCGGCCCCTAATGAATGGGAGGGAGAATCACCTGAGGGGACAGGAGACATCAAAGAAACCTTTCTCCGAGTCTCGCGCCTTCTTTTCCTCCCACATGCTCACTTTATACTCACTCCTCTTCATTCTCTCCTCTCGCCATGTATCTGATCTACCAGCTTAATAGTTCCCTCAAGTAATCTGTGGGCATGGTTGACGTTCTCACCAGTCTCCTTTTTTTTCCCCCTCCATGCTCATTTTCACATTTATCTTAATTAATCTCTCCTCTCCTCTCCTTGTTTCCTCCCAAGAGGACATTCCTCATTTTTACAGTGAGATAGCTGGAGGGCAAGTTCAGACAGAGCCGTCTGAGCAGAAGAAGCCCTGACATTCACTGAGGCCAGCGTGCTCATAAAATGCATTAACATCCTTGACCTGTAACAAATACACAGCCCACTAGAGGCTGTAGGAAGACAGGAGAGGGAGACGAAGGCAGACGGTATGGAGCGGAGTTTAAACATGCATGGTTCTGTGGTTTATCGGGTTGTTTGCAATGATCACAGAGGCCACTTGCTTAGATAGATTTGATGTGTATGTGAGGAGGGGGTGCTGTTTAAAAGATGAATGCATCCAAGCGCTCTCATATAAACGTGTCTAGTTTTTGGATGAGTATTGGATGAGAAACCATGAGTTTAAAGAACTTCTGTTTTGCATTTTATAGCTGATTTTCTCCAGATAAAATATAGTTTACTTTAGGATTGCGCGATATATATCCTACCAGTAAATTATTGGGCTGATATTGGGAAATTGGTGCAATTCTAGCCAATAAATAGAGCCAATAATATGAAGCCAAATTGCTTTCGGCTTTCGGAAAATGTGAAATTATCGGTTATCTTATTGATATCGGCCATAAAAAGCAGGTAATTATCGGTCATTGGCTGAAAATAATCCATATTGTGCATCCCTATTTACCTAAAAGATTTTGCAAACCACTATGATTAAAAAAATGAAATGCACTTTGTTTCAGGCATCCATTGGTTTAGATTAATTACCATACCGTAGAAACATGTGATCAGCCTCTCAAAACTTTCTTCAGGTGTGTAATTCAACATTTATTACGTCAAGTCTGTATTATTTTTTTGTCCAAGTGACATAATTGTGCGGTAGTGTGGAGACTTTTAAAGGCAAACTCGCATAAAGCTCATCTCGCTCATCATACTTTCCGACTTGTGGAAACAGTTGTATAATGTCTCCAGCGGCTCTGGAGGAGTGAAGTCTAATGATGTCACAGGAGGTTATCTCAGCTTGGGGTTTAATGACGACTCATTTAAAACAAAAAGCCTGTGTGCAGTCTGGTGGCATGGAGTTTGAAAGACCTGGGTGTTTATTAGTCAGGGATGGTCTAACAAAGAAACACTGTTGGTCGCATTATGTGAAACTGTATTTATACAGAAATGGGTGCAAGGGGTTAATAATAATAATATAAAGAGTTCTGTTTAAACATGCCCTATACGAAAAGTGCCCTGAGATAACTCTGTTATGATTTGGCACTATATACAGTAAATAAAACTGACATGACTTGACTTGACTTAATGACAGTCGCGTTGTGGATACCTACTGTGCAGGTATTGATTTATAGCTCATCACATTCCTTTCATTGACAGCGACACAACAACACAAGATGAGTGAATAGCGCTTTATTTATGGTACAGTAACTGTGTTCACTGTGGTAGAGGTGTGTATCTGAAAATGAGAAAATAACAGAGCCTTTTTTAAACTTGCTTCACGTTGCATCATTCTCATAAGCTGCCGTTGCTGAACAGTCACAGTTCTTGTGGTCCCCATGTTTGTATCTCTGTAGTCTCTGCTGTTCTGATATGTCTTTTTTTGAAAAGGCACACATCAACCTCAATGGCTACGTGTTAATGCTCCGAAGCTATGCCTTCACCTCTTAAAGGATGAGTTCAAACAAAAATCTGTTGTCATCTGCTCACGCCCATGCTGATTGAAAGTCAGGTAAAGTTTCGTAGTCCACAGGACATTTCTGGAGCTTCATAGCGTTGTAGTATTCTCCTAAACCACTGAAGTAGGTGAGGACGTTTAAGAATGTAAAATAAATGAATGAGGGTGAATTTTCATTTTTGGGTGAACTTATCCTTTAATGCATAGCCAATAATCCTGCTTTAGCCTCTGCTGATCAGATTTTAACCGTCCTTTTTCTGATTCTTCTCTCTCAAGTCCCTCAACTTTATCGAATTGCAACGTTAAAACAATCCATCTGCTTTAGATTTATTAAACTTTCGATGATTATGTAACTTTGGCAAAACTTAATGCTAAGTGGATTTTAACCGTGATGGATTGCACAGCTCATGAATCAAGTCTGTTTTTAGATGTGCATAGCATGCAGAAATTCTTGGAAAACAATGGCTCTTGAGCGTGAACCTGAAAACAGTTGGCAATGATTTAAGATTAGCTTAAGACTTGCAATTGAAGAGCTCCAACATGCGGTCACACTGATGAGATCCTTTAAAGCAGATGCACAGTATCTCCTCTGTGGTTTTCTCCTCTCTTTGCAATTTCTTTCACACTCAGACACACACTCAAATCCTCTCAATTAATGCATCTGCAGAGTGTGCCTGCCTTTGAAAAGAGCGTACACTGTATGGTCTCAGTGCATACATTATTCTTTCAGAGTGACCTGCTTGAGCTCGAATACATTAAATACCAGCAGCGAGGAAAGAGAACCGGCTCTTTGGATCCGACAGCACGTCCGAGATGCCACATTTGTCACAATGAGAGGGTCACAAGGTTGCTTCTCAAATGCCTCAGACATTTAAAGGTCGGCCTGTGTAGGCTGTAGGACAGAGAGGAGCATACACACACGGATAACCTGTTACCTGTGTGTGATTTCTCCTGTATTAGTGTGACTGTCAACCAGTAACAGGGCCGAGGACTGAGAAGAAATGCAGAAATGAGCCTCGCTCAATACTCTCTTTTTTCTCATCCACTTATTCCCTTCTGACTCATTTCAACAAAGATAAACACAGCACTTCTAACAGGTGTTAAGAGGGTAACATTAATATTTTTGCTGCAAATGGAACAGACACACACACACACACAAATGTCCCGTGGGCAGGAAGCAGCAGCAGGAGGTGGGGAAGTGATTTCAGAGGCTGAACCAGATGCTGCAGAGCTCAGCTTTGGGAACATCTCTGGTCACCCACAAGAACTAAATCATCCTCTTTCCCCTCTCTCTTTTCTCTTCTTTTGACAGCTTGATTATTTATTTCGTCTCTCCGTCTTTGACCCTCTCCCACTCTCGTCGCTGCATCGCTGTCTATTTCTAGCAGAGAGAATGAAATATGTGAGACGGGGGGAGAGTACATTTATCAGTTGTCATCTCAGGAAGTGGTAGAAATGTGCCCTCTGTGTTGTTTCTCTGTTGGTAAACAAGCCTGACAGCATGTAGATTTATTAGCTCTGTTATGCAAAGAGGATTTGGCAAACGCCTTTGCATGAGATCTTTGACGGAGGTTGCGTGAACTGAAGAGGTTGAAACAAATGCAAGGAAATTGTTATCAGGTTCTTGTTCTGCCAGACAGATTTAGAGAAGGAAGTCACAGCAAAAACAGGAACTCTTTAATTTAATGTCAGGTTCACTTTTCCTGTTGAAGTTAACTGCTGCTGTGATTAAACTATTAAACAGGAATTATTACAAAAACAAATATGATGAAATATATTAATATGCCGTAAAATGTGCATATTGTTGGTCGAGGTCAGGCGAGGTGTTGTGGTAAGGTGCCAAAGGCAAAGTCACACATTCAGATAATGTCATTTCCATTTGGGTTTTACTGGAAAGAAGCTTAAGTATATCATCAACAAAGTTTTCTGTAGGCTATGCTGTTCAGATAACACAGAGATAAATCGTAATTCAAGTGAAAGACTGCCTTGGGGTAACTTCTTCACAGTGTTAACTCGGCTCAGAGTCTGCAGCCGTGCTCCGTGTAGGCACAGGGATGCTTTGAGCTAAATGCTAACATCAGCATGCAACATTTACTAATTAGCACTAAACACAAAACAGATGAGGCTAATGGGAATGTCAATAGTTTTGCGGGTTTTTGGTCATAAATTATAGTATTGCACAAATTGTAAAATGTAATCCTGATGACGGCGATGAGGAAAAGTTTGGGGATCATCAAAGTTTTTATTCATCGTCACATCACAGCAATTCATCTGATAGTTATTGAGATTTTTCTCTCTAGACCATAACTAGACTGGACTTGAGGAAAATATGCAACATTGCTAGCAAGAACAGTTAAGTTTAATGGAAATGCATAATATTTCTTCTCTGGATATCTGAATCATTCCTAGTATAATAATATTTGTTTTACACAATGTGTGAAGGAAATATAAAAATCCCATAACAAACACATGTTCTTTCAATATATTCTTTAAAGATAAGCATCATATGGGCACGTACAGTAACTCAAAGCAGGAAATTACAGACGCCTGTGTATACATCCCTCCAACAAAAAAAAATCAGAGATGATTATTTATCTGTCGGTGTTCCTGTGTGTCAGCCATAGCTATCCCCATGGGGAGTCCAGTAACCAGGACTGAATCAAATCATTTACTCCCAGTGGTTTGACTGTGAGCTCATAAATCTCAGTCACACCAGCCGCCTTTCAGCGATGAATCTTTCTCTTGTAACTTAACAACAGGGTTCGGCTGCTCTGCCACAGAGGATCTGTACATCTGTTGTGTTTGTGATATGTTTGGTGATTTTTAAAAAGTAATATGTCTTAGTTATTTTTTACACTTCTGTTTTTGTGCTCATCGAACAACTGAGAAATAATGTGTTACTGTGAGCTTTAAATGGTGATAGGTGGATTTTTTTTAGCTTTTGACAGAGCGAGACTGGCTTTTTCGGCCTGTTTCCTGTCGTTATGCTAGGTTAGCTAATCATCTTTTGACTGTAGCTTTAAAACATTTATCAGCAAAAAAAATTGCTGATCCTTGTTTTCTTAAATTTCAGTGAATGCTGAATTTATCTGTTGTATATTGTAAATTGAATGTCCTTTGGTGAACATTGTTGTTGATGTTTGAGGCCATCACCTCTGAGTTCTGGCAACTTATTATTAAGTTACTGCGGTCACAATAAGTGGTATTTGTTTTATGTTTGCGTAAGAATAAGCATGTTGCTCTGCTCCTAACTTGCTTTTACTGTAGTTAAAAAATGCAAAGTAGTGCTTTGGTCCCTAATAAAAAGGCAAATCGACCTCCACAATGTCAGAACTAAGTGCATGCTTTCATTTGTGTGAAAGGCTTGTGGTCACTCACTAGCATTAGTGTTGTTTGTTATGGGAAGTCATGAAAGCAGGAAAGTCAAAGTCATTTGGGAGAAGTGATGTAATTATTTTAAGGTTCCCAGCTTGTGTTCGCATGGATACGAGAGTAATGAGAGCCGCTTGCGAACCAACCAGAGAAAGTTATTAAGCCGCCGCCACACTATTAATGTCACGCCATATTTTTCTGAGGATTTATGGTCTCATAAAGTGACATCATGAGGATTTTCCTTTAATTGAAAGGATGATACTCCATCACAGCAGCCATATTTCGCTCTACAGCTCTCGCTCATCCGCTTCCCCCTGAGCAGCCTTTCCTCAAACATTTTCTAAGTTGGCGGTGGAGGTCCTACTGGAGAGACGCCCTGTCTCTCCTGATTCAACCGTCTGTTAGAGCACAGTCCAGTATTCACTGCTGCCATATACTAATCCTTTCATTAGGCTCGGCTTCTGGCAGCCCTGTCAAAGAGCTGACTGTGTGGGGAGTCAAGAGAGACTGAGTGATACACAGAGATACATTTACAGATATGTACTGTAACGCAAACACTGAAACACCCTCTCACAAAAACATATGCATACTCACACATCCTAATACACATCAGTGTCACTCACCTTTTCTGGACTGGTTTTATGTTTGTCAGTGATCATTTTATGAGGCTATTTTGGCTTTGGACCCCCTTAAATGAAGCAATGTCTACTCGTCAGGTTATGGCATTACTTTAGTGTGGTAGTGAGCTGTGAGAGTGTGATTTTTCCAACTTGGATTGTTTCATTTGAAGGATTTTTAGAGGCCTAAAGAGATTAAAGTATTTCACAGGGAAAAAAAGAAACAAAACATACGAGAGGGATCAGAATAAAGAAATTGTTTTTCTTTTGGTATTGCCGTAAAAGGAATAGATAGAGTAAGATATGAAGATGGATTACACTCTCATGCCTCTCCACTAAATATGGAGCCAGGAGCCTTGTTAGCTTAGCATCAAGACTAGAGACTGGCGTAAGCAGTTAGCATGGGTCTGCCTGAAAGGTAACAAAACCCATAACTTTTTCCTTGTTTTTACTCTTTGGTCTTTGTACAATTAAACCATTAGTGTACAATAATTAGTGTACTTTAGAGGAGTTTAAAGGTGCATTTTGTTACCTTCAGACAGAGCTATCCTAGCTGTTTACCTTTGTTTCAGGTGTTTATGCTAAGCTACGAAAGCTAACATGCAACTGAGCGTAGTCTTAGGCTATATTTAAAGGAATAATTTGACATTTTGGGAAATTACACTCATTTGCTTTATGGCAATGTTAGATGAGAACATGTAAAACACTGGTGGTTAGCTAGAAGTAGGGGGAAACCGCTAGCCTGGCTCTGTCCGAGGTGACATAATTTGGAGTTTCTGCTGGAAATCTGCACTCGACCAAGAAACAGTCAATTTTTACACTTCTGTTTTTGTATGGATTAGCCAGACAAGCTTCCCCTTGCTTCAAGTCTTTATGGCAAGCTAAGCTAACCATCCCCTGGCTCTCAATTCCTAGTTAAGGGACGGCGACCCCTCTGATTTTTCCTGGCACTCTTTAAGAGGTCCTGACCTCCAGGATGGGAGCCTCTTATCAAGACAGCTAAATATTAATGTCTGTTCAGAACTTGGCATAATTCCCTTTTCATATGAAGCTTCAATCCATCTATTCATCCATCTATTATCTTTACTTGCATATTTTGCAGCGTGGCTGGGGAAAACTGGAGCACCCAGAGGTTTGAACCCTGGGCTTAAAATAAACTATGAGAAAAACTTTATTTAAAAACATTGCCTTTGTATCACTCCTTCAAACACTCCCATTAGAAATGCTTAATGATGAATGTAATGGTTTTAAATAGACAAGGATATAATGTTGGGTCTTTTGAAAGAGATATTGTATCTCAAGACACGCTGTGGTTAAATTAAACTTGAATAAATACATTTTAAAAATAGAGCGCACTCTAGCAGTACGACACTACACCTACTGTATATATACTGCAGGTGTAGATGAATATATATGACCCAGATATTTTCCCTGTATCCACTGAACACACTCACAATAACACAAATACGCTGTCATTTGTGTACTTTAAAGCACACACCCTTGCCCTCCTCCTCACATTCTCACACATCAGTGACAACGTTGTTTTCCGGGAGCTGCAGTCCTGAAGGAATGCTTAGTTTGGCAAATGCAGTTAAACCCTTTGCCATCCTAAGCCAAGATTTGAAAGTGGCCTGGCATGTTTGATTTTTTAATGACACAAGTGACGTTGAGTAATGTTGGTGGAGGTCAAGATGTTAAGAATAATTTTCTCGCTAATGACAAACATCTGCTTTCTGTTTTCTCTGTCAGGAAAACAACATGAGGAAACTACCACTGGCCAGCCAGGATTTGCTGTCTAATGAAACGGAGCATTTTTGGCCCATGCATCACCCTGCTTCATCTGGGCTGATGTGGCTGAATATTCAACCGTTCCCAGACATTTCCTGAGACACTCTATATGCTTGGTAACAGGCAGGCGGACAGACAGGAAGAGGACATCATGGACTGACTGAGAGAGTCAGAGCACATGCAACAGCTGAGTCACATATGAGTTACAGATGATGTAACGATGTAATGATGTCTTCGAGCCGACTGTGGAGCTAATTGGATGAACAGAAAGGGAGAAAGTTTATTTTTTTACAAGCTCTTGACCCTCACACATCACGTTGCCTGTGACAAAACCAGTTACTGTCTCAGGGGATGGAGGGGCAATGACCTAATTCAGACTAAATGACCTCACACTGATAAGTAGCCAGCCTCCTCTCTGGGTGATGGCCATGATTGGCCATGATTGATTGGCCATCACAAATGGACTGTTATCATCGAGGAAGAAGTGTGTGAGGTTACATGATATTTCTGTGTGTGTGTGTGTGGGTGGCTCTTTAACTCTTTGAGTTTTGATGCTACACACAGCGATGCTGCGGCGTGGAATGCTAGCCTGGGTCTCCCGTGTTGGAGTCGTGCTGGTGCTTCTCTGTTGCTCCCTGTCACTCCTCTATGTGATGACCTGCAGTCCAAGTCTTGCTCTGCCCCGCGCTGGACCCATCCACCCCAGCCTGGGGGGCACAAGGCCGGGGGTTGGAGCTGGAGCAGGAGGGACAGGAGGAGCCCGAGCTCCTGCTCAAAGTGGTAGACCCCCTGGTGTTCAGTCTTATCAGGTGCTCCTCCAAGAGCGCGAGGAGCAGCATCGCCTCCACATCTCCTCCTTGAAGAAGGAGATTGCTCAGCTCAAGGAGGCTTTGCAGGAGCGTAGCCAGCAGCTGAAAGGAGTGCAGGAGAGCCTGAAGAGAGCCGCCGGGGGCCCAGCAGAGGTACAGGACACTGGCGCTGGTTCGCAGGGTGGAGGTCTCGGTGAAGCTCAGGGAGCTAGGACGGACCTCCAGGAGTTCCTGCGGAGCCAGCTGTCGAAGGCCGAGGTGAGTGCTGGCACCAGGCTGCCCAGCGAGTACGCAGTGTTGCCCTTTGAGAGTTTCACCCTGCAGAGGGTGTACCAGCTGGAGATGGGGCTGACGCGTCACCCCGAGGAGAAGCCTGTAAGGAAGGACAAGAGAGAGGAGCTGGGGGAGGTGCTGGAGACGGCCCTGCACAGCCTCAACGTGCCATCATCCCAACAAGAAAGCAGGAGTGCAGCCGAAAAGACGAGCAAAGTATATGCACCATCTGACTTCGTAGAAGGTAAGAGCACATCAAACATTGTTTTTTCCTAGAAATGATGTTCGTGTACAACGTACTTGCAACAGTATAAATGTCAAGGAAATGATATGCTACCTGTTTTCTGTTAACATTATGAGGAAACGTTAACTAACATATTAGGAAAGATTCAAAATGTTGACCTTGAGCGTTCATATTCGCTGACAGAGTATTTAAATTGCATTTCCAAGTTGTGTTACTATTGCTGCCACTCTCACAAAGACAACTGGATAATTTCCTTTTACTTCAGATTAGGAACTACAGGAGTGCCTTAGTAGCTCTGGTAGAGCGTGCACCCCGTGTACAAATAGCTGCGTCCTTCACAGCAGCATTGAACCCCGGTGATTCAAACCCTGCAGCGAGGACACGGCACGCTCTTCCAACTGATCTACCGGGGCACCCCCAGAACATGTTTTTGACATTTAACTGAAACCACAACCTTTCCCTAAGTTTAATTTAAGTACTTTCGTTGTATAAACCCAACCAAGGTTTCACAAGACGCTGATCCAGTCAGGGTACATGTTTGGATGTTCACGTTAGCTCCGACTAACGTATGTAAATGACAAACTCACTCTCTCAGTCTGACGTGTAGATAATAACCTAACATTTGTCACCATTGAGAAAACGAATAAGCACGATATAAACGTAACTTCCTTGACACATGGTTGCATTTGACAACTTGTTTTGTCTGCGTCCAAGGACCATACTACACTTGCTTCTTCAGCCCTGGGATACTTCGATCTTTTTTTTGTGTACATGAATCCCTGGAAGGTCAGAAATATGTGAGTGTGTTTGTGTACAAGTACAGGATATCCTCCTAGTTTGTTCTGCAGGGCTCTGATGAGAACCTCAGGAAATGAACACAGCTGCTCCTCATTCACATGGAGCATCTTTTCAAGCATGGTATTTCAGTGTGTGTGTGTGTGTGTGTGTGTGTGTGTGTGTATCTGCTGTGTGTGATCCGCTCTTTGAAGGTCACCATCTTCAGTGTGTGAGTGGGTGGAGGCTTTAAAGTGAGTAATGGGGGCACCTGACTGAGAGGAAATGAGCCATAGGTCACTGTAGGGAGCCTCTTATATGTGTACTGTCCTGTCTAATCTATGTGTGTGTTTATGTGACTGTGATCTTAACAGATGTGCATACATTTGTGTGTGTTTGTGTGTGTTCACATAAACAGCCTCTACAATTCCTCAACAACCAGAAAGAGAGTGAAGGTTGCTTTTAAAGGAGCAGCGACTACACCCTGCTCAAATTTTGGCTTTTAATGCTGCTTAATGGACATTGATTATAAGCAAATCTTGGACAAGCCGGGATTTATCCAAGCAACCAGACGAGTGAAAGGCAGCCTAGATCGCCAGACTGACAAAAGCATCTTCAGGGAGCTTTCAGGGCTGCATTAGCAAGCAAGTGAGCTGAAACTGCACACAAACAGTGGAGGTATGCAAAGTGAACCCACCAACCGCTGAGTTCAGAGGGACAGAAAAGTGCAGTGAGACAGAAAGACAGAGACAGGAAGTGAAGGCATTTAGTCTAAATTGTTCAGCGTGCTTATTAAATGGAAGCTTATCGAGTCCCTCTGGGAAATGAGGCCTCCCATCACAGGAAGCTGGCCAATTTAACAGGAAGGCCTTAATTTTTCAAGCCGCTATCAGACTGTAAATCTTTGCCCACAGACATCTTTCTCTTCCCTCTCTCCTTCTCCTTCCTCTGTCATTTACTGACTTGCTCTTCACTTTCTCTTTATTAGTTATATCCCTCTTCTTTGTGTCTGTCTGCTATGGAAGCCTATTTCTGCCAGTTAGGGAAAGAAATGACGAAAACATCGCCTTGATTGACTTTTTATCTCATTATTTTCCATTTTTATTTCATAATTATGACTTTTTATCACATAGTCTGGACTTTACATCTCATGATTTTTTATTTTTTATGGTTTAGTTTCGGTCTTTTGCTTCTATATTTTGCTCTCTTTCCAGTTTTGTGTTTCCTTCCGCTTTCTCCCAGTCTCTCTTTTCTCTCTAATTTCAGTTCTCTCTTTCTGTTTACATTTTCCTCCTACCCCGACTGACCTCAGTAGGTCTATTTGCAAGTAATAATCCTTGTAATAGCAGAGTAATTGGAAAACAACATCTCTCTGGAGGGGCAAGCTGACGTAAGGCCAGCAACGAGAACATTGGTCTGGATGACCAGAATAGCCTCCCTTTCAGTTTATGTGTGCTGGGTGTATTATATGTGTATGTACAGTTAAGGCTCTTTGTCAAGCAGCAGCAGACTGCATGGACAATATCTCCTGTGGCCTAACATGCCCTCATTTCTTCCCCTCACAGTATCAGTCTGTCACAGAGATTTGACAAAGAAATAATGATGGAGCTGAAGCTAAAAATGTTCCCTTAAAAAATGTTTATTTTCCAGCAAATCTTCTAAGATTGGATGTTAAAAACTAACAGAGAACAACATGATCCTTGGCACTAAGAAACACAGAAATCTCAAGGGATTTAAACAAAAGCTGCACCCTGGAGGAAACTAGAAAAACAAAATCACTGCGACAAAGAAAGACTAGGGGAGGAACTATAGCCACAGAAACTAACATTTGAAACAGAAACTCGGTTTTTATTCTGGGCTGAATTTACATTATGTCCTGCATCATACATTTTTGTAAATTAATAGTAAGTTAACGTTAAAATACATCATATTATTAGAAGTTCAATTGATAGAAGTTATTTATTTGCAGCTACAAGATTGAAAGGAACAGTTAAGTATTTTGTGAAATATACTTGCTTGCAGAGAGGGAGATGAGAAGAAATTTCCTACAGAAGTTCATTGTCCCTAGATGATGAAGAATCGAATACACATATTATTTTTAAACAGGCTTATATAATGTATATTGCTGTTGTGCATAAATGCAGCTCATGTCTCTGTGTCTAACCCATCAGGTATCACCCGTACGGAGAAGGACAAAGGGACACTGTACGAGCTGACCTTCAGGGGGGAGTCGAGTAATGAATTTAGGCGTCTCGTCCTCTTCCGTCCATTTGGGCCGCTGATGAAGGTGAAAAACGAGAGGGTGGACACGGTCAACGTCCCAATCAACATCATCGTCCCGCTGTCCAGACGCACAGACAAGTTCAAACAGTTCATGCACAACTTCAGGTGGGAGTCAGCGATGAAACATTGTGTGAATGTTTTTTATTTTGTTTTTTCCAGCTCTTACTGTACTCACAAAGTCGCAGAAGCATTGTGACATAAACAGAAGCACCACAGTTAATTATTCAAAATGGTTCTTTGTGTCACACGTAACTAATTCAGGGAAATGTGATACTCTGTTATTCAAACCCAGTTTGAATTTCAGTTTTACATTTTAATTGGGCAGACAGGGACAAGAAGAGGGAGAGATTAGAAGAAAGAGATGATTTTTCCAGCTTCCTTTTTTTTTTTTAAGGAGAAGAATCATGTAATTAACATTTTGAAACTGCACTTGAAGTCTTATCAGTTCATTTATTTTAGTGTCGGTCGGCATAATCAGAATGTAAACAAAACCCAGAGAGATTTAAATGACTCAGACAAGAATATGAATAAAGATGACCTTGCAGTTTTTATCAGTCACCACATGCCCACAGGAAGTGTAATTTCATATATATTATTGATATAGCTAATAGGCATCCCAAATGTACCACTTTATACCACAAATAGATTCAGGCATGTCTGTGTATGAGGTAAACCATGGAGAATTGTGGATAAAGACAAACTGATGGGCAGTCAAATGTCATCAGCTAACAGCAAAACGTGCTTGTTTCAGCGTCAGTTCGGGAAACATCCTCCTTAATGTCTGTGATTCATTGTGTTGCTGCTGCTGCTGCTTATCACAGCTCTTTTTACATGGTAAATCCTGCTTAGTAGCAGTGTTGCAGCCCATTAAAATGCCCCCCTGGGCAGACCAGCAGTGGTTGATATACGGCATGGAAAGAAGTGTACTTACTTGAAAGACTCGGCGAGTCGCTGAGCAAACACTTTACCCTCATCCATATTAAAGGTGTGCCAGGAGATATTCAATGTGTGTGTGTTTAGGCTGCGATAACGGCGAGTAACTGCATGTTTATCAAATATTCTTTTTTCACATTTGGACTGGAAAATAACTGCATTTCTGATGCACTGTGATATGTTTCCCAAGTGCAGAATATAGAGATAAAATGTGAATTCACACCAACGCAAACAAATTGCAAGTATTTGCAGTCTGGCACCCTGGAGTTTAAAAAGAAAATGTTGCTCTTTTCACATAATGAAATAATTTCAAGTGGGTTTTTTTTCTACTTTGTGGTTCCAGTGACAAAATGAAGAATGCCTCATCAGATCCCAGCAAAAAATCAATTTATTTCTAATAACGCCAGCTTTTACAGAGAGCCTTTAACACAGCAGCATCTATAATGACAGTGAAAATCCTATTACTCATGGTTACTCAGTATCTTCTGCACGAATTTAGCAGTTTTAAAGCATCTTGTGCTCATCTAGTTGTGTTTTATGAGACATTCTCCCCCATGTGCTTCTGGGGAAAACTCTGACAAATGTGTCCTTGCTCTGAGAAAGGAGTTGAATTATCTTCAGCATGTGTGTAATATATTTGACATGTCTCCATCAAAGTGCCTGCAGGCATCTCCCACCTGGTCTCTTTTTCACTTGCGTACAATCTCACTTGCTTTAATGTGGAGTCAGAAAGAGGAGAGCTGGGATTATAGCTGAAAATGAAGATTATCTTCATAATTAATTAAATTTACGGTTATATTTTGGATTTATTAGTTAATCTTTTCATCTATAAATGTAAGAAAACAGTCTAAGAGAGAAGATTACAGACTCCCAGATCCAAAGATGACGTCTTTTTAATGCCTGCCCAGCCCAAAACCCCAAGAGAGGAAATTTACAGTGATAAGCAGTAAATCATTGCATTCGAGAAGCTGAACCAGCAAATGCTCGACATTTTTTCTTGATGAATGACTTAAACGATTTAGCTATAAATTATCTGAGTTGTTGTTCGGCTAATCATTTCCACACTTGACAGAACCTAAAACAAGGCCTTCATTTTAAAACCTCTAATTTGACCACAGAGCTCTTCCTTCCTGCAACCCGGCCCCGCTCACTCTGAGAACGCTTTCATCCATAATGTCCCTTCCTCTGTGTGTTTGTGTGTACGTACAGGGAAGTGTGTGTGCGGCAGGACGGCCGGGTCCATCTGACCGTGGTGTATTTTGGGAAGGAGCAGATGAGCGAGGTCCGCAGCACTCTGGAGAACACGTCCAGGTGGGTTGAAAGCACAGCCAAAATCGGATCTTTGTAATAGAGGCCAGACGCAGAATATGGAATGCAATTTATTTAATTAAATAAAAGGCTGCCGCAGTCATGTAGCCGCTCTGTAAAAATATTTTCTCCTCTTCACATTTTGTAATCTGTCTCCCTCTCACACAACACACACTCCCTAAACACACATGCACACCTCCTGGCTCGGCGTCCTGCCACAGCCAGTCATCTGTCTGATGAATAATGGAGCAGTGTGCCACCCACACTGAGGAGCTGAGAGCTACCAGCCAACACAGATAAATTACAACAGACCTGTGATCATCCCTGACTCACGCAAAATCTCTAACATGGACACCCACACCTCTGGAGACAATCGCTGCCGGCTGATCAGGAGTCAGATCCACCATGGATCGGGCCGCAGAGTCCCCGAGGGGGTTGCTATGGTGACGATTGTCGAAGGTTTTTTTTCTGTGTGGCCTTGAATCAGTTGGATGTCTAGTATCACACAGCGTCTCTTTGTCCCTCCGTGTCTTTGCCTGCTGCTGTCACCGAGGGGGAATGTGAAGATAGAAAAAGGGCAGCGTTAAATATCACCTAAAGTTAAATGTGTCATGTGAAGTGCAAAGAAGACACGATAAGAACACAAAAACAAAACAAACCTGCAATATTACTGATTTTAGTGTGCAAGACTTCTTAAAGGAGTGATTGAAAAGGACACACACTGAATGAAGAACAGTCAGAGCAGAAGTAAGTGGCGGTAGAGTCAGTGACAGAGGAGTGTTGGATAAGTACGCTGTAATTTCTCTCTCTGAGCAGCAGCTCTGCCTTGAACTCTTTCAGGCTTTCTGTATTCTTCTCACAGCCTAACAATGCATTCATTGGTTATGTAGCAGCTTATCTGGGTGTGAATCAGCGCCTGTAATCAGCTCTGTACTCCACTTTTCTTTTATCTGGGTTTCAGACTGTGGTAGAGTTGAATGAGAATCATCATGGGAAGATTACTACCTTTGGTTCCATTATTTTGGAGGCAGATACACACATACAGTATCCAGAGATATAATCACAAACTGCATAAAGGCTCACCGTGCGCATGTGAAATTGGGCTGCAAGTAACTGAGGATTCATTTCTTTATCGAGTTATCTATTGATTTTTCTGGATCAGTAAATTTAGTTTAGTGTATGAATTAATGGGTGCATTGATAGGCCAGGTGTGTGTAGGTGAGAACGTTAGCAGGATTTGAACATCTCTCGTGCCCTTTTTTCTTTCTTTACATAATTATTCTGTCACTTTTTATGTGTTCAAACAAGAGAAACACTGTAAATAGCTTCCAGACTAGAGGGACTGAAAATGTGTGCCGGTATCTCCCTTTCTAAAAGACATTGCTCCTCGCCGCTCTTTATTGCTGCAATTCCACCAAAGTCATTTTCGTATAGTGCCCTTTGAACGTGTCCGTAACCTCTTGCGAAGCTGCTGCATTTAATCACGGAGACACTTCGCCCTGTACTGTACGTTCCTGCCTCAATGAGAACATATACAAACTGTATATAACTGCAATACATCCAATAGGTGTTAAGAAATTTTAACTGAAAACCTAAAATGTGAACCCAACGGTTGCACCAAAGGAAAAGTCAGAGGATCAACTAAGTCTTTAGGATTCATGGTCTTTTGTCTCGTTGTAATGAGCCAATTTTGTGTAATTTTGCTTGATAAATGACTTTGAATTACCACAATTGTCTTTTATCGATCAACTAATCAGTCACACTAATTGACTGATACAGTGCCCTTGCTTGCAAATCCTAATGAATAAATCTCATTTGGCTCTTATTAAAATAATTAATAATGGTAATTCTTACTACCGCAGCCCTTAACCCTAAAGACAAGGTCCGAGCCCTAAAAGAAGAGCTGAGTATCGGCCAAAACGTCGTCACTCTGAAGGTCTGAAACTCAAGGAAGCAGTTCACGCACACACCTTCACTCTCAAACGAGTCAATATCTGTTCCCAGCAGTGATGGCATCATTAGTGGCCGATCTGATTCCACTCTGCCCTTCCTACAAATTAAATTCACCTCTAGAACGTGGTGTGATTTGTGTCCGCTCCCTGACAACCTCTAGTTATTTTGCCTTTTTGTGTGTGTGTAAAATCACATGCAGTCACACCTCCGGATTTTTAGTAGCACAATCTCCCTGCTCACATTGTTCCAAAAAAGGCATTTATTTCACCATCAACTGCCAACATAAACCACTAGAGGCGAATTTCCAATGAGTCTAGTAAGATCTAAATTGTCTTGGATCTCCAACAGCTTTCTAACCCCTACCAACTCCTCTTCAGGGGTTAAATGAATCTAAAAGGTGCTTGGATTGCAGGTCCTAACTATTTGGGTGTGTACATCACAAGCCAAACCAGTTCCACTGTAACAAAAGCCAAAACAAGTAGAGTATACAAGATCGAAAGCAATGCTCCAAAAAATCAGAGCCTCAGTTTTCAAGCACTCTGCCAGACACCAGGGATATTGATTAAAATAGATAGGATCAGCTGCTGAACTTTCAAGTATATCGCTTCCACATCCATACTTCAAAGCCTGAACTCAGGCGCAAACCATCAGGGGGCATGTACGTTTCTGAGCCTTACACGCAGAAAAATAATGATTCAGAACAACAGGAGATAAAGAGGAAGAGGGAGGCGAGGGAGGATAGCTTGTAGAGTAGGGAGAAGAATGACTGATCTGTTTTAAAGAGATACCAGTCAATACATATGAATAAGTACTTTGTGTCAGACGCAGAGGAGAGGCGATGGCTGAGGGGAAACACTGTGAGAAAGGAAGTTAGAGGGCAGGTGTGAAGATAAGATGGGAAAGCAAAGCTCAGTGTGAAAACAGACAGATTTTCCCAGCATGGAAGAAGAGCACAAACAAGGATCTCAAGGGAAGTAGTACGTTAAGATGAAAGGAGGATCAGAAATTTGGGCAGACAAAGAAACGGCGGATGAGATCATTCTGTTGCTCCTTCATTACCTCATTTTTTTCCTGCACCACCTTGCAGCAGCCTCTCCAATAAGCCTTTCATGTTATTGTGGCATTTTGTTCAGTTCAGTTCAGGTCAGCAACTCTCTGAAGAGCCTCTGACAGCTCTGAGGAAGCAACAGGATATTGTCGACCTGAAGGTGACTGAGAAAAAATTATGAGTAGAGGAAATGATTGACAAATCACAGAGGAGTTTCAAAAGCTGTCTAATATTCATTTTAAAGACAGTTTGAGTCTTTACAGATCAACATGGGCCCCATTCATTTAATCACTGTTGATAACTTGTTTAGCTTTCTTGCCTGAGGGGCTGAGCCTGAGAGTGATCACAACAAGTCTACATTTTTTATGGCTTGCACTTACCTTTCCATTACACGCACAGGCTGTTGTCTCCCCAGCTCACTGTAAAGCTTTTTCCTTCTTCTGCGCAATAGCCCAGAGAGGATACACCAGCCTGCCTGCTCTGTAAACACCAGACAGGTGACAAACAAGCAGGAGAAATGTGTTGTTTAGAAGTCATTGCAGCCATTAAACAATCCCAGGTTGAGGAGAGCTAACAGCTGGCAGTTCAAATGTATTTATGATGCAGTGACTTGCGTAAAAGACCCCTAAAGGCAGCGCAAATTTTAAGTTCGCCCCATTCATATACATCTTGTTGTTGTGAGGCCAACATTCGAACGCAAACTACGTAATGATTTGCCGAAATAAACAAGATGAAAAAGTGACTTAGTGACGGGGATGAAAGTCTGTGGAGGCAAAGTTTCTTGTTGAATCTGCAGGTGCAGGTTGCTTAATTAATCGGTGTTGGACTAACCACGAGTACAGGTGGAGGCACGTTACTCAGTTTGTTTGTTACCTTGGGTCCCACTGAAGGCTGCGCAATTGTGATTTCCATAGGATGCTCGTGCTTGCTTTGTGACCATGGACCTATTAAGAAAAAATCTAGACACAGCGTCAAAGGCTGAGCCCCGTTCAATCCTATGAAAGCCGAAAAAGTTTCACTTCCTGGCAAAATTACCCTGATTTTCCATGGAGCTTCCACATTGTGTGCCTCATTAGAGCATGTGCACTTGAGACTTCAGCCGACCACTAACTTGAATTGGAATAAAACAATTTAACGGTGTGGCTCCTCTCGACATTCCAGAAATGATTGGACCGAGTGGCGCAAATTCTGATGAGTGACTGAGTCATTTCGAGGGGTTGTGACACTCAAAAACCACATATTAAAGCTGCTTCTTTCACAATGTAAGTTGATTGGAAAAACCCCTTTTGGGCCAGTGCGCATCATGTGACGTTCTTCTTACAAGATTTGGCCATTATGTCAAATTTGCTTCAAAGCTTGGCGCTGTTCTTGGGGGCTTGGGACTGACCAGCAATGTGAACTGGAAACCAGTTTCTCTGTCTGAAAGCAAAGGCGGCAGCAGCACTGGTCATCAGCTGTGCGCCACAGGCTGCTACTATTCACTATCCACCAAGTATAATCTCATTACGTAGCTAAAGGGAATGAATTGTTATGAATTGTCCCGGTCCGGATTATCAGACTTTGAACTTAATTTTGCTCCAATACCATTCCCTTCATTGATCTGTCTGTTGTCTGCTGCTAAAGAGGGGTACTATTCAGAGAAGTTAAATACTTGACAAACTGATCACGTTAGATGAAAAGTCAGAGGATCACCAAAGCCAGAGGACTTCTGGGGAAAATGTTGTGCCAATCCATCTAATAGTTATTGAGAGATCTCAGTCTGGACCAACCAACTGACCAACGTTTCCATCCCTAGAGCAATACCGCAAGAGAAAAATGCTTCACTGGTATGTCAGGAACGTGTTTGGACTGAAAAGAAGCCTGGATATGGCCACATATAGGAGCTTACAGCCGTGACTTTTCACATTCAATAAGCGCTATGTCTGCACTCAGTCCTCAAGCTATAACCACACATGAGCAAATACATACACATGGTTACACAGAGGCAGAAAGAAAAGAGACACAGAGAGAAAATCTGGTCTCCCTCGTTGTCCCGAGCAGAGCTAACAGGATCAGGCCTGCTGCTGAGACACAACATGACAGCTCTTAACAGGCTTCTCACTTCGACACAATTTCAACGATTTAGCCCATACTAGGTACCAGCCATTACGCCTACAAGAAACAAATTGACTATTTTAGGCCAAGATATGGGTGTTGATGCCTGAGGGGAGGCGGGAAGAAAAAGAGCACAATACAAAAAGCCATTTAGAAAACAAGGATATCGAGGGCTTAAAAAGACTTTTCCACTTGACACACAGCAGCAGAGCCTGTGGTCATACTGTATCGTTGGGCTTTTATTTTTGAGACTCAGAAAATGGGTTAGTGGACCCAAAAAAACGTTAGAGAATTATTTTAAAAGCTAATGCACTCAGGCCAGCACACTCAACGTACACTCACCAGCATGAATAATACATCAATTTAGGCTCCCTGGAAATAGAGACAATTACATTTTCCCCCAAATAAAATCAGCAGTCAGAAAAATATCACAATCATAAAACTTCTAGTTAACTATTTATAACTGTCTTTTAAAATGTACTGTAAATACGTACAGCTCACTAAATCATTGCAGAAGATTCACGTATGCTTAATACTGCCAGGTGATGGTTAGCTTCAGTCCTCAACAGGCAGATTAAAACCTCATCTGTCCACTTTTGACAAACTCAACCTACAAGCCCCTCTAAAACTCACAAATTAATACATCATTTAGTGTCTTAATCCATCGTGTTTAATCCATTCAAGAACTGACACATAACGACAACTTTGGCTGTAGGCAGATGTTTTACCAAGCTGTCTGTTTCCCTCCTGCTTCCCCTCTTTAAGCAGCAGCATGTATTAGCATATCTCATAACCCCACGTTCTCTCCATCTGTATATTAGGTGAGGGATATTGGCTCTCAAGACAGATTTACATCAATTCAGTTTCCCTCCACAGAGAAATCAATTGAAGGCTGCAGTGAAATTCAAACTGGTTCATTGTTTAACGGCATGCAAATGTTCTCACTTAACTTTGCTGAAATTTAAAACAAGGCTCAGAGCAGACCAGAAATCTGTTTTTAAAGGAACAGCTCAACTATTTTGGAAACCACACTTATATCATTATCATAGAAGCGATCAATCTCATGACTGTAGGTAAATATGAAGCTACAGCTAGTTGCTCTTTAGCTTAGCTTAGCATAAAGACTGAAACCAAAGGGAAAGATAAGCCTTGCCTGGGGCAAATGTAACAAAATCTGCATTCGAGCACCTTTTAAATCTCACATTAGGTCTTACAGAACCTCCTGTAGAAAAATTCAAATAGCCAATAAACAAACAAGATATATTGCGTTAATTTGGGATCTGTAGAGGTCCTTGTAGGCAGATTCTTAGCCATGCTAGGGGTTTTTTTATAATTCGAAAAACTAAATGTAAAACAACTGTAGGATAGGTGCTGCTAGGTGGATTCTTTACCTCTTGACAGAGCTAACCTAGCAGTTTTCCCACGTTACCAGCCTTTCTGCTACGTTAACCTAATTGGCTACATATTTAATGTACAAATATGTGAGTAGTATTGATGTTCTCATCAAAGCTATTCAGCACAGGACTCAAGAATAACAGCATCCCATTGTCCCTGGGATGATAGAAAATGTGTTTGGGAGAAACAGAGATCTTACCCAGTGCGACTCTGGGAAGACAAACCGAACCAAGCGCTAAAACGGAGAGTGTCCTCTCAGGCTGGCTACTCATTATAAGACCCAGGAAAACACGATAGGTTAAAATATAAATGGACAGATGGTAGAGGGGCGGTTTGCCAAAAGTAAAATCATGATTGATGGTGGACTCACCTTACAGGCCTACTTTGAACAACAAATCCGTGTTTAATTCGGTGGAACGAGAGCTAGCTAGCTGTTAGCAGCTGTTGAACAGCAGGCCCGTGGTGTGTTAAGCAGAACTAACAATTAAAAGAGCTAAAAGCTCACATCTAACGGAGCTACCAGAGCCAACAGAGCTTACAGCTAACAGAGCTTAACACACAGCGAGACTGTGAGTTTCTGTTCAGAGGAACATGATACATTAAACAGTGAACCACAGTGTAATGTGACAGAGCTTTTGAATGCTAATACTTTAAATTTACAACTGTAGATGATAATAAAGCAAAGCAACTACAAATTGATTTGGGGATGGTTTATAGTCACTACGGATGGAATGGTGTACAATGTTTTTCTGGAACGGTGGTGAAAAAAGTTAGCCTGGAGCCCTGGTTCCCTAAAATGTCAAACTAAAAAGAGGTCAAAATATTTTTTCTGAAACAAAATAACATAAATGTTTATTTGCAAGAAACAGGACGTTTTTGTGTCTTCACTCACTGAGATGCTCCTCCTGAAAGTTCACAGTTCTCGCTTCATCTTTGAAAAAAAATGAGCTTAAAGTTGAGACTGAATCAACATGTGAAAGAGCTGCTATTGCATTAACATCATTTGTGACAAACGGCGCTATTGTGCTCTGTCTCTGTCTACCATCTGTGGACAGTCCGGTGCCAGCGGGTGGGTCAGCCTCCCTTGGGACTCGGGTAGATTGTGAAACAGATCGAGTCTGTTTGGATTTATAAACTGTAGACAGACAAGGAGACTGAACTCTGCTAACGTTCTGACTGACAGCACTTAAACATGTAGGTACATAAGGACGTCTTGTAATTGTTCCTGATGCTTTAGTTATTTTCAGACAAACAAATGAAATGCTCATAAGCGGCGTTGTGTTTATGTTTGATTAATGGCTACCCTGACCAGGATTAAAAGGTTTTATTATCTCTCATTTATGGTCAAGGCTGAGTGGATGGACAAAGGCTTTTACACAGTAACACACACATTATTCGCTGACATCTACACTCAAGGCAGCTAGATGGAAATGTGGGAAGCATGATTCAAACAACCTCTGGCAAAAACAAAGTCAGCGTGTTTCCTCTGGCCATCCTGGTTTCCTCTGACAAAGTTGTGTATGTCTGCCTCTGTTTACCTGCTCTCTCTCTCTTTACTGTTTCACATGTGTTATATCATCAAACATCACATGACTGAAGGAGGATGTTAGATCCTGTTTGTTCTGCCTTGGTCAGAAAACCAGTTTTTCCTCTATCTTCTAACCACAGTCAATACAAGTATGTGTGTGTAGAAGTCTGTGTATGTGCATGCATGAGAAAAGGATTAGTCACCATCAGTGTGAATTGTTATGGTTAAGCAGAAAAGCCACAGCTGTGTACATCTGGATCCAGCTGTGTTTCTTTACTCTCACCACATCCGTGGAAAACTTCAGGCCAGTGATGGAGGAAGCTTTGTTGTCCCATCCAATTATTTTTTTTGGTACCCACTAAAGTTTCTTTGTATCATGAGTTGGGGAAATGACATCAGTTTGCAAAATGTTGTGCTGATGTGAACTTCTGGAAAAAGTTTTTTGAGGTCATCGTGTTTGGGTGGAAGATATTAAACACATAAAAGGCAGAAAATAGGATTACCAAGACTAGATTAACCCACAAAGGAAAAGCCAGGGCAAAGTTGTAGCCTACTGTATTCCCTCTCTGTTGCCTTTAAGAACCCATTAGATGCACTGTACACAGTGTGACAGCGTCATTATATTTTTGACCATTTTGTCGATAGTCCTAGAAAGCAACCAGTACCAGTTGCATCATATCATGTCCCACAGTATTGTATCATATCGTCTTGTCTTGTCTCGTATTGTATCGTATTGTGTCGTATCGTATCGTACCGTATCGTGTCGTATCGTACCGTATCGTATCGTATCATATCATATCACATCGCATTGCAATGTATCGTACCACGTCATATTGTATCGCATCGTATCGTATAAATTGGATAATAACCTAGAATATATCATTGTAGGTTAAGATACGCAGCAGCATTTAGAGTAATTAATGATTTAATATGTAAGAATTCTGCATTATCCCAAATGTTTTAAATCCACAAGTTTACTTGAGACGACAGCACATTTCATTTGGTCCCCTGCTGCTAATTCCGGGATAGGGAAATCAGAGAACAAGACTAAACTTAACGTGAATAAAACGTTATAACATTATCATGTCTTTGACTGTTTGTGCCTGACTCACATCAGATAGAATTTGATGGAGAGTTTAAAATTAGCTCCACCTTTACCGGCTGTAACATTAAAGTGATGAACACATTAATGCATTAGTAATCATGAGTATTTCTACTTTTGGTACCTTAATTGTATTCTGATGCTGATACTTCGAATGTAGGGCTTTTTCCTTGTAACAGAGTACTTCTACACTTTAGTACTGCTACTTCTCCTTAAGTAAAAGACCTGAATACTTAATACTGAACACTTGCACTGCAAGCTGGCTCCTGCATTTTTACTAAATCTTGATGCCCTTGTCTTGTAGAGTGGCAGTGTGCCAAATCCTGATTAAATAGCTATATTATTTAATTTGATACTGTGCTCAAATGGTGCTTGTTCATAAATTTGTGTTTAATCAAATTACCGCAAACTTAAGTAAAAGTAGCTGGGTCCCCACAGAAACTGAGGCCGTGGAGCTGATGCTTCAACTTTTCATGGTCGTTGATCCAGCAGTTTTTAACAAACACATAAACCATCAATCAATATCCATCTTCTGTGTCTTTCTGTAAGTCAGTGATTTAATTTCAGCCACTCCCGGTATCTCCTCTTTCAGTCCAATTAAATCAAGCTATTGGCACAACGTTTTGTGTAAAAACACTTTGGCAATTAAAAGTGCTTTATTTAAGGCAAAGAAAGGCTTTAGAAGAACATTTAAAAACGCACACAATAATACAATAAGAAAGGGAACACAGCACAATTAAAAGGAAAATCGCATCAATTAAAATAGGAGAAACTTATATAATACATTTGCATTTCCCCAAGCAAAAGAACAAGTGAGTTCATAATTTGGATTTTATATACAGTATTGATATGAATGAACTTATAAATGCAATGAATATATAAAAAATGTAGTGAGATACACAACAAGGATTGAAACAGCTTAGATACTGATAACGAGTATATAAAGTGAGAATATCTCACATTATAATCCTCCGTGAAATGATGTCTTGCTTTGATAAAAGCGGTTATATATTCTCTTTCCAGTTCACCAAGGAGAGATTGATTATTCTCTTTTTGTTTTGACTGAATTCATCAAAAATGTAATGTCGCCTGGTTCTCTGTCTAACCGCTGTCTTTGTGTCTCGGCAGGGAAGTTAATTTTAAGAACTACACTCTGCTGCAGCTGGATGAGGAGTTTTCTCGGGGACGGGGTCTAGACGTCGGTGCCCGCGCCTGGAAGGGAGGCAACGTGCTGCTTTTCTTCTGCGACGTCGACATCTACTTCACCGCCGACTTCCTCAACACCTGCCGGCTAAACACACAGCCCGGTAAGACATTTATGATTGATATATTATGCCTTTAAAGGAGTTTGGACTAGTCAAAATATATCTAGAAATATCTGGAATTGTTGTTCGTGCTACCTAGAATGCGGTGGTGGTCAAGTGAAATCTAATAAATGTTAGAATGGCTTGCCATAAAAACACGCACATTCCCATGAAGTCAAAACCTGGTTGTCTGACTCCTCTGTCTTGCTCCCTCTCAGGTAAAAAGGTGTTCTATCCGGTGTTATTCAGCCAGTACAACCCCACTCTGATCTATGGAAGTCCTGAACACGTCCCACCGGTGGAGCAACAGCTGGTAACTCACACCAATCAAATCTATCACCTATCCTTCCTGTTTTCTCACTCTCTATGAGCCACTTGTGGAAAATATCATACTCACTGCTGTGCTACATTGCTGCAAGGTGCAGAAATATTTCCCTCTCCAGCTGCCAGGTGTTCAATCCACAGAAACACGCTGGTGTTGAAGTGGCTCCTGTGTGTGTTGAGCTGATATATTTCTGTTTATAAACTCTCAGTTCTTTCCTCTGCAGGTAATCAAGAAAGACACAGGGTTCTGGCGGGATTTTGGTTTCGGCATGACCTGCCAGTACCGGTCCGACTTCATAAACATAGGTAAATATTACAGAGCAACAACATTTACAGCGCAGCATGCACTGCAGTCATACCCATCACCACATTTTAGCAATGCAGGAATATATAAACAGTTGCTCTTTGGGGGTTGATTATCTGAGCAGAGGCAGAGGCGTTACATAACGCAGGGTAAAAATGGTCTTCCTGGAAGGCTACCAAGATATGTGCAGTGCTATGTTAATGGTGCCATAGCTTAATGGATATGAGAAACATCAGAACACAAATGGTTCAATATTACATTACTGTTCTTAACTGGGGGGAGATTTTATTACATTACTCTGCATGAAACAGCTCTGAGCGACAGCAGCAGCATACATTAGCATATCTCAGCCACGCGTCCACTCCCCTTTGTGTATTCGGTGAGGGGTTTTGGCTCTCTAGACAGATTTACATCAATTTAGTTTCCCTACGAAGTGAAATCAATTAAAGGCTGCAGTGAAATTTTAAGTGGTTTACAGTTTTAGGGCCCACACACATAAGCCTGAAAATGTTCTCACTTAACTGTGCTGCAATGACGAACAAGGATGTGAAAAGGCCAGGTCTGTTTGGGAGGAATAGTTTAACATTTTGGGCAAAAACACTTTTTCACGTTCTTGCCAAGAGATATATGGAGGTAGAGCTGCAACGATTGGTAGATTAATCACGTTTGTCAAGAATGATCTGTTTTGGGTCGGGTTTTTTTTTAGAAAAAAATTCCAAATTCTCCAATTCCAGCTTCTTAAATGTGAATATTTTCTGATTTCTTTAATCCTCTGTGCCAGTAAACTGAATATCTTTGGGTTGTGGACAAAAAAAAAGACATTTGAGGAAGTCATCTTCCTTAAATGATACTTGTCATGTAGAACACAATGTATCAAGTTTACTGGGTCTCTCTATTCCTTCCTGTACCAAAAGGCGTACCGCAGTGTTCCGTACTTGGACCACTTCAGTTCTCTATATTATAAATAATCTCTGATAATTTATCAAACGCTGCTTTCTATTTTTATGCAGATGATACAGTTATCTATTGCTCATCTCTTTCAGTAGTACAAAAGAGTCTACCTTTGATGTTGTTAGTCACATTTAATTAAACTTAAACTGGTTTTAAATGCAGATATGTTGAAATCCGGGGTAATCCCAGTAGCTCAGCTGGTAGAGTATGTGCCCCAGAGGCTGTGTTCTCACCGCAGCGACCCAGGGTTCGAATTGTGACATTTGGCTTTTGATCCTCTCTCTCTCCCCTGTCCTGTAAACTCTTCAAACTATCCTGTCAAATAAAGGCACTAAAAAGCCCCAAAAAATAAAAATAAAATGTCCAAATTCATGATATTTTAAAATGGCAAAAATCTACCAACAGATCTTCCTAAGATCTCAACTGTCTTGGGCTTTGGAAAAAAACAAAAAAAAAACATTTTTCACCATTTTCTGACATGATATGGACCAAACAACTATTCAGTTAATAAAGACAAAATAATCAACAGGTTAATTGATAATGAAAATAATGGTTAGTAGCAGTCCTAAATGCAAGAACATGTATTTATGTATGCTTGTAATGTAATGTAGTGTGTTGAATTGAATTCACTTTTGATTTACATGATTACATGAAAATTTTCTTTTTAAGGACCCTCAAAAGATTAGTTGTTGCTTTGGTAACAGCTAATGACGATCCTAAAAAAATAAAGCGAGATTGATAGAAGTCAGTATGTAGTTTAAGCCAGCAGAGGCTTAGTTTAGCTTAGCTTAGCATAAATACTGAATTTAGGGGAAACAACTAGCCAGGCTCTCTCCAAAGATAAAAACATTCACCTACCAACGCCTCTAAAACTCACTAGTTATCACGCTACATGTTGAGATAGTCGAAAACAACAGCATTCGTCACAGCAAACTAACTAAACTCAACCAAATAACAAATTTGTTTACGAGGAAGTGGCAAAGTCCAAAGAACAGAAAGACTGCTGTCATGTCCCTGTCTTTTTAACACCACATTCATTCCCTAACCTTAACCAAGTGGTCATTTTAAAACCAAACCGTGATCTTTCTGAAAATGTTACCAAATTGTTTTGTGCTAGATGAGAAAACACATGCTGTTTTTACAGCAAAAGAATGAGCACATTTTCGGTGATTTATTGTGATTTTAATCTGTGTAAAAACGACTTTTCCTGGCATGGTGCACTGACTTCCTGTGAAACCACATTTATCAGGTTTTTGTTTTTTATACAGATCGAACAAACAAGATATAACATGTTAATCATTGAGTTTTAGAGATAGGTGGATTTTTGTTGTGTTTATGCAAAGCCAGATTATCTGTTTACCTGTTTCTAGACTTCATGGTAAACTAGCAACCGTCTGGCTGCAGCCTCACATTTACCGCACAGACATATCGACATTATCAACTAGCTCATGACAAGAAATGAAAATAGGTGTTTCCCCAAAACGTCAAACTTTTTCTTTAAAAGCTGATTAAGTTGTGCATTTTTTTGTTCTACAGAAATAATGCAGGATGTTATTTAGGCCACGAGTGCTCGAACAAAAGCAAATGAACAATTTATCTGTTGGGTTCAAATTCCTGTCTTATCTCTGTTTAGCCCTGGAGCGTGAGTTAAAAAAGAAAGACTGAGAAAGACAGAATAATTAAAACTGAAACTGCAGAGAGACGCAAAGTGTGAGCAGAAGCAGACGTGATGAGTTCAGATGTCTGGAGCTGCGGGTTAAAACATGCCTGGTCAGAAAGTGTTTAGCGGTACATAACATCAGTCCCCACTGCCTCCTCATGAAACAACAAATCAGGCAGTGAGGAGAGAAACTGATTATGATCACACACTGTAGACTCTAATCAGGATTCACAATCAGCATTCCTTGAAGAGGTAGTGAACGCAGCTCTGACAACATCAATTGCTTCGTAATGTTCGCATATCAAAAGGAATTTTTTTTTTACATAACAACACGTCCCATGACGTTATAATGAAGTTTAATGTTATCCTACATTCTGCTTTTCTTGTCTCTAGGAGGTTTTGACATCGACATCAAAGGCTGGGGTGGAGAAGATGTCCACCTGTACAGGAAGTACCTCCACAGCAACCTCCTCGTGGTCCGGGCACCGTCGCGAGGCTTGTTCCACCTGTGGCACGAGAAACACTGCGCCGATGAGCTTCCACCAGACCAGTACCGCATGTGCATGCAGTCCAAGGCCATGAACGAGGCCTCGCACGGCCAGCTGGGGATGCTGTTCTTCAGGCAGGAGATCGAAGCTCACCTCCGCAAACAGAAGCTACAGCAAAACTCAAACCCCAAGAAGACATAAAGTGCTGGTTGAACTATGATCACCACGACGACTGCAATCAGTTGAACAACTGATCTGAACTATGTCAAATTTTAAAGGAATAGTTCAACATTTTTGTAAAAATGCTTATTCACTTTCTTGCCGAGAGTTGAACGAGAAGTTTCCCCTCTCATCTTTGTACTCGAGATAAGTAGCTAGAGCCAGTAAGTGATTAGCTTAGCTTAGCATCAAGTAGGGGCGGACTGGGTATAATAATTCAGGTCAATCTCCACATTTACTCTATTTAAAAGTATTTTGTTGAATACATTTTTATGTTAATGGTTTGTACCAGTATCATATATTTTACTTTTAGTTTAAAAACATCCAAAATAGTCTAAGTGTAAAAAAGGTGGTTATGTGCTGGACTATTTCTTGACCAAAATAGTCAATAAATAGAAAGAAAAAAGATTTGGTTTTACTTTTGTTAGAGTCAGCACCATATTTAGCATACAGATAAGATGTGGTAAAAAAACTTGTCATCTACCTCCCTGCAAGAGAGTGAATAGGTATATTTCCCAAAATGTTGAACTTTTCCTTTCATGAAACAATGTGAAGACTTTTTAAAACTTTTTTTCAAGGACTCGGAGCACTTAGTTGCTCGGGGAAGGACAACATAAAATAAAGATGACTCAGAACTGAACTGCTTGAGGAGCTCATCTTTAGAACTGGAGTGGACGTTTTCAACAGATCTCCAGTCTGAAGCATCCGTCTGTAGTTTATTGTCCATTTGTAATTTTTTCTTTGTAACTGCAGCAAGGCCTTTCAGAAAGAAAACAGAAGCTACATTTGAGCTATGAATTCTCTCTGAACCGTGCCTCCTGTGAATAAAACCCAGTCCGTCTCCTCAGGATGCTCAGTGAAAATTGAACCGACCCACAAGTTTTTATATGTAGGGAAACAGAGCCACCTAGTGGAGTGAAAGTGACCAGCATGTTGGCCAATAAACAATGAAGGACTCGTTTAAAGCCTGGAATGGCCTTGTAACACTTTTTTTTAATATAAATTATTGATCAGTAACCCTCATTCCTTAATTTATGTTTGTTATTATTTTGTAAATGCCATCATTTATAAGAATTTGGATATCTGATGCAGTATTCTGTGTGGACCGAAGTGGGAATGATGCTGAGAAGAAAAACGTGTTTTTTTCCCCCCTCAAACGCCTTATAAGTATGAGACGTATGTATTTATGCCCAAAATATGTCTAAAGATAGGTTTATTTTTTAAATGGTTAATTTAATTGTAGATTAATTTGTGTGTTTTTATCTCATAACTAATCTGTGGACACTTAACGGATAGATAAAGGAAAACAATAATTGACTTACAGTGATTTTGTTCACTGTCCTGACACTGACGACGACTTATCTTCAGTCAGAACGAGACTATTGGTCTTTATATTTTTGTTTCTGTCAATCAGATGTGACTCTTGTGTGCCTTGTCATACACACAGAGCATTAATGAAGAGATAATGTGACATTACATGTGTTACTCCACAGTCACAGTAACTGGAGATGTTCTTGGTGTAGAGATAAAACTGCCTTGATGGTTACTGTATATTGTTTTCATACAGTCGCCCATAACTCTCGTCCCAGCACTTCTTCAGTCGGTCAGAACGAACTGTACTTTTGGTGGACGACCAAAGATGTAAAAAAAGGCACTTTTGCAAACATGTTTTTATTATTTGCCATTGAAATATTCCTTGTAATGATGCATCGAATGACTTTCTCGACAGTTCAAGTTATTTTTTCACTTCATGTAAATGAGTTGAATAAAACATTTTTGTGCATCGTGTGTATTTTATTATGATGTGTTTATGTCACCTGCTTCCAGCTGTAAACATCACACACACATCATTCTCAAGTTAAAGAAACAGCCCAAATGCCAGAATAAATGTTGGCAATGTACGTTTTGCATGTTTTGGCTCAAAATACCCAAATACATTATGGTCAACATTTAATCCTGGCAACCAGGCTCAAATAAAAGTATTTTTATTACTTTTGTTTCTCAGCTGGCTAACCATTATGATACATGGTAATACATAAATGTTATGTAGTTACCTTTATTTGGTGCTAATGGACAAGTTCAGGGAGAAATGTATGGAGACCTAAAGTGTTCAATATTGAATAAATTGATGAAAAATAATCACATAAAGAAATGTGGATAGAAAGTGTAATATGACCATGAAAATCATTATGATAAATGTTATATAACTGCTTATTTTCATGACAATGATTTTTTTTTTTAAAGTATGTTTTCCCTAGTGTTTTCAAGCTCATGATTTGTGTCATTATGACATTTTAAATCACAAAGTCTGCGAGAAAACACATTTCAGGCCTCCATACAAAAGCTCTGTTTCTTAAGACATTAACAAAAAAAAAAGAACACAAAAATAAAACACAGAATCAGAATAAGTAAAACCTGAACACTATCACCTTCATGAATGTCGGATTTATTGCAGGACTTTGGTTTTGGCTAGGTGTACCTAACAAACTCAGTGTACAATATGAGGTGGAAATAAATAATTTAATATTTCTGAAGTTTTTGGAGCTATTATTTATTGGTATTCATCACAACTGCCAATATTTTTTAAATTATTTTATTAGTGTAATTTAACCTCCACAGCACTAGATGGAGCCAGTGAGCTGATATCAATGACAGTTATGATAACAGCTGACCTACCATCCTCTTTGTTCCATGGTGACATTAATGATGATGATTAAATTGATTAGTATGCTTTGACTGAGGCATTCAATTACAGATTAGTGTATATAAACATTATCACAACAAATGGGGTCAATGTATAATTTGATGTTTTCCCAGTAAATTAGCCCAATTTCCCATCGGATAAATAACTTCTGGGGGTTAGTGAACAAGTGGCTTTTCAAAATTCCCCGGCTGATTATTTTTCACTGTACAGGCCAGAGTCAATCAAATAAGATATGAAGTTAATGAGTCATCATGACATTTGAAAGGGAATGCGTCCTTGGTTTCAAAACTGACAACAACAATAACAACATGCTGTAGAAGAAATATACATATGACATGAGGTTTATTATCCACAGAAATGCTGCACAGGCTCATGCAGATAAAACTCTGTCATTCTCATCCAAGTAACCAATGCATATTGAAGCAGGCCTACAATAAACAGCTAATATCAAATTGAGGTTTTGCCCCAGTTGTGACGTCAGTAGATCCTTTACATGACTCTGTGATTCGTCACCTGTTTTCTCAGCAGCGAGCCTTAATCTATACATTTCCATAAACCTATAGGTTCACATGCTGAATGCAAATGAATGCAAAAATAAAAAATAAGAATTACAAATAACAAGGCATGAATAAAACCATATAATTAAGCTATAAAAGCTATGCAAATTCAAATACAGAGATGGTCTTCAATATGACATAAAGGTTGATACACTCAGGGTCTATTGATTTGTAGACTTGTGCACATTTCAGCAGTTCCTTTGCAGATATTAAGTCATGGATTTACAGTACAGTCTGGATTAATGCCAGAGTCTTTCTTGTCAAAGCTTACCAACTTCCTGGAGTCTCCGCTGGTTGCTCGGCAACCATACAAGTCTCCCGGAAGTAACTGCGCCTGGCCAAGGGGAGATAGTTCTGCACGTAACCCTACATGACACTGCGATATTGTTAAACTTACAAACGATACGTGTTAATTAATGTTGATGAGCTTTAGGGGTGATGCTAGGGGTGTTTTGATACCTATGTTGCTGTAGCCTCAAATCTATTTCTTTTATTTTCTTAGATTTGACAGGAAGGTTCATAAAGAGATAGGATAATTAGCAAACTTCCTTTCCTGTAATCTGTGATAAAAACCCGCTGGTGATTAATTTAAAAAAAATAAAAAAATAAAAAAAATTGACTTCGAACGAGCGCACAAATTAGGTTAAGCTTCGTATTTCCGATATTTCCGCTGGCCCTTTAAGGCAGCACAAGGCCCACGGACGCGGGTCGCCCTCGCGCGGAGCTTTCCGGGTCGGATAAACGGCTCCAGGTAGGTTCACCACCACCACCGGCTACAGCCGTCAGCTAGACAGGTGTCCGCCCAGATAACCTCCCCTGCGTGAGAGTGAGTGCTTATTTTCTTATCTGAAAAAAAAAAAAACATCATGAGAGACTTGTGGAGCTATCGGCTCTGCTGCAGTTCACCGCCAACCGACGACAACAACAACAACAACAACAACAACGACAAGACGCTTCACTCCTCCTCTTGATACGCGCCTCTCTCCGGTCAGGGAGGTCTCTGCTTCTGCTTCTGCTTCTGGCGTCGACGTCTCATTGTGTTTTTACGCCACTCTGCTGGGCTGTTTTTTGATCGGAAACCACCGCGGCACCAGCGGCGGCAGCAGCGACTTCCCAAGGAGGAGCATCGTCGTCCCCCTGGTGTTTATTACAGGAGAGGACGCAGCGCAGTTCAGGGACTCGAGACGGAGACGGACAAGAGCAAACATGTTCGAGACGAGAGGAATCCCCTTTGTGCTGCTCGACTTCGCCTGTCTTATCCTCGGTATGTATTTTTTTTTAAAAAAGCAACAACCCTTTCTTCATTCCGCCGCGGTTCGTTTGTTTTAAGACGATTTGTGAGCTGATATAATCCTTGTGTTGGGATATTTAACAGCCTGCCATCACGTGAAGGGAGTGGTGAATGTTTTCAGCAGCACACACGAGTGTGACAGCGTGATATAATGTCACTTTACTGATGTTAACTTATTTTAACCTGTATTGGTGCTACTAATCAATCGATATGTTGACGTCACACCTGTATAGGGAGTTTTGCTGTAGTTTCTCCTCCACGCATTAACAGTGAAGTGCTCTTTGTTTCCATTGTATGCAAATAAGAGCCAGTTCAGTTGTTTCAGATGCTCACGTGCTCCTACTGGTGCTGTTTTCCATGCACCATGACATTAATAATTACTATAATCAATATCATATGCATTATATTGCACTAATGTTTCTGCAGTTGAAAGTCATATCCAGCTCATTTTCTCATAAATAATCACATTTTATGCCTGATCACTACTCATTTAAACCAACATATGGCTTGAAAACTATGTTATAAATGGCATTATTACACATTATAGGCTTTATTTTAAACTTGCCAGCCTTGACACGGCTTATCCAAGTTTCCTGGCTCGTTTAACCAACCGTTGCCCCTCAAAAAGGCTAAAATCATCATGAGGGAGGGTCCGGAAACTGTACTAAAATATGTGTCAACCACAGTCTTATCTGTTACATTTATCTCCTGAATCAAAGTATTTTTCTCAGCCAGTCTTTACGTCTGCATATATGAATCATTGCACTGTATATGCCTGATTTCTACTCATGTAAACTTGCATATATATTGACAACTAAGTTTCCTGACTCATGTAACCCCACCGTTTCGCCTCAAAAGGTCTAAAACCATTATGAGGGAGGACCCGAAACTGGCGTCAACTACTGCGTAAATGGTTAATTTCACTGGCTACAATCTTACATCTAAAACCACTGTGTCAACTGTTAAACATTTTCAGAAATTGTGGTGGTCTTTACAGATGTTATAAATGGGATTGCCACCCAACAGGTTATGTTTTAATGCTTAAAACCAACTAACCAGCACTGTCGCAGCTCACCTCAAGTTTCCTGGCTCATGTAGCCACATGTTTTCCCCTCAGTAGGTCTAAATTCATCACGGGGGAGGGTCTGAGCTGCATTCAGATCAAAATATCAATGAACTACAGTACGTTGGTTCATTTTACTTGTTGTTATCTTGCATCTAAAACCACTGTCTCAACTGTTAAACATTATCTTGACTTGTAGTAACAACTAAAAGCAAATATTTGTCGTTTCATTTGCATATATGAATCATTGCATTAGGTCTCACGTTGTTCTACAGTTTCAGGTTTGCAGTGTAGCCACAGAGATGGTCTCTATACGTCTGATTGTGAATGATTGATTCGTTCCATGACTCATAGTTATAGCTCCCTTTGAGTCAGGGACTGCAATAAATCTTAAAACGACATATTTGCTTGTATGATTTGTTTAAGCAAAACCGTCAGACATGTTTAAAATGCTCCGCTTGGTTTAATAGTTCAATCTGCTGTTTCTAAATTCTTAAAATTACATGTAGTCTTCAATCCAGAATCTTAAAATATTGTAAACATTGCTCTCCGAGGGCCAGACTTCCAAGACTTCTTTTAATTCGCATCATTTCCTAAGGTCAGCTGTGTGACTGTACAAACTATGACTGTGCTGTTTGATGCAGAAGCAAACTCGATTATTCTGCTAGAGACACAGACTATTAGATTATAACCAAGCGTCTGTGATAGTCTGTTGAGGCTGTTTCCATCAGCTGCATGTGACTTAACATACACATACATGTAGTAATGTAACAAGAGCACACACGGCTGATTTAATTTGGTTTTTACTGAGCAGGCTGCCATTTAGTCTCGATAAAAGATTAAAATGGAAAGGAACCAACATGTATTCATGTTTAAATATCCACATTATTCTTTCTGTCTGTGTGTTTTTATAGATATAAGAGAAAGTTAAAGTGTAACACTGCTGCAGATAGAAAGTATCTCGGGCGTCCTGCCCTCAGCTCATGTGTGTTTCTGTCCAGGCTTTCTCGCATTTCCAGCTGTTGCAGCCAATCAGCTGACAGTGTGGACAGCTGCAGAAACGGCAGTGAGACCAAAGATACCAGACAGAATTATAAAGTAGTTTACAGGGTGTTTGTTGAGGTATATCTTAATGTGATGGCGTCGTTCCAGCTCAATAGCAAACCCTCGTTTTCCGCTTGAATGGACGGACAACTGTGTCTTTTCTTCGCTATACAATGGGCCAAACGGGCCAAACAAGTGGAAAAATGACAGCAGCATTACGTGCAGACTTTGAACTGTCAAGATCCATTAGCATAATCTGTTATCTTTATGGTATTTTATCTACAGGGAGTGCTTAGCTACATCCACAGCTCCTTTCACACCGATGTGAGTCAGTGCTCCTGCAAAAAAAGCTTCTCAGTCCCCCCTCTCTCCTGAAACACTGCCCAAGAATAACATCATGTTTTAGAGTCATGAAGTCATTGTTGTTGAGTGTCTTTACTGTGTGTAATGTGTAACGTTGCAGTGTCTGCGGCTCAGTGTCAGAGGACATGATTTGCAAAATTATGTGTTTCAAAACTTATGAAAACGACCAAACTAAAGATGAATTGGTCTTAATAACAAGCATCGTCTATGTAGCCTCAGTTTATCTGCTCTGTGTATTGTCTAAAAACTCTACACTGTTGTACAATAAACACGAATGAGTCGATCCCACATACACATCGTACTCGATGGGCTGAAAACGTGTGAATACTCACTACAGTAGCTGGAAGTAGTGCCAAATAAATGCACCCTTTAGAAGAACAGTGCCCTGCAGTTTCAGGAACTGTTTAGCCTTTTGTATTGAAGGTGCAAGTATAGATTAGTGATCTATTTGCACAATAGAGCTGCACAATATGGCAAAAATAATATCAATTATTTTTGACAGAGATTCGGTTGCATTATGATTCACGATTGTGCTTCATTTTCAGTGGAAACGTATGAAAATGTGACATTTGTTGGGTTCTGTACCAAACAAACATGTTTTCTTACATCCAGACAACAAGATTTGTCGACTCTGCAGAACTAAAGTGCTTTTTTAGTTAAAAAGAGGGGGAAAAAATGTAATTGCAGCTTCTACAATCTAGATTTTGCACTGGTGACACAATTTGTAGTTAATAAAGCTTAAGCTAATAGTTATTTCACTGTTAACTAAACAATAAAATGCTTCATGAGCAGTTTATAATGCAGTTGTTTGTTGTAAAGTTGCAACTGATGTTTATAAACCCGGGCTGTTAGTGATTAATAATTAGCCACTAGGTCGCAGTTAAGAATTTAAAGGATAAAAATGTATTGACCGACAGTCAGAACGGGCACAAATACGTCAAAAAGTATGTTGTTACAAATTACAAATACTTGCTCATGAAGTATATCAAAATAAAGTAGAAAATACTGTATTTAATTAAAATTTAAATACATTTTAATTTTTAAAAGATACAAAAAGTATTGATATTAAAGTGATGTCACAGTTTAGGCTAATACATGGTTGGTTTTTCTGACAGTGGGATCATATAGAATAAGGTCTTGCAAAGGTTGAGGCCTCTCATCTCTGTCACAGAGATTTTAAATATTATATTACCGTTCTAGATCTCAAGATCTCAACACTTTCTGTTCTGGTGCCTACACTTTTCTTTCTCCTTTGACCTCTTCCTCCTGATCTCTCCGTCCACAGGAGGTCTGCCCCTGGCAGCCTTTAACCTGGGTAAGGTCCGCCCCTATCAGAGGGGCTTTTTCTGTAACGACGAAAGCATCAAGTACCCTTTCCACCACAGCACAGTCACCTCCACAGTGCTCTACACTGTGGGCTTCAGCCTGCCCATTAGCTGCGTAAGTAGGTGTCACCTGAGGCCTGACGTGTCTCGTGGCAGGTATGTTGACTTGTCAACCGCAGGTGTAGCAGATCGTTGTAATGCATTCCAAGGTGTGCCAGGACCTCGGCTCTAGTATGCTGTACGGTAGTAAACTGGCACACCTACATGGAAAGCGGCCATTATTATTGTTGTCAGATACTCCTGTGCTATTCCTGCGATGGCGAGGCAACATGTCTGCCGTGAGAAAGGTCTGTTGGGACTGGTAGAGCCGGCACATTCAGAGCCGAGTTAGCTTCCTGTTTGATAACACTTTGAATTGTTCAGTAGCTGCTACAGTAGCACATCTACATGTTATTGAAAACAAACAGGCACAGCATGTTTGATTTAGTTCTCCTATTGTTTCCCATCTCAGTGTGAGGTTTCCGCTCACAAACATCACCTCTCCTAACCCTGTCAAGAACTGAAGGTGAAGGAAGATGTCCACTTAAAAACTGATGCAAAGTCAATTCAGCTCAAATCGAGAAAATGTAAAATCCTGTTGCGTCCTCTCACTCACACACAAACACAGATTTATTTTGTCAACATCTGAGTTACTACAGCAGGTTTTATAAAGCTTTCTACTTAAAATTATTAGTCTACTGGGTAAATTTGAGATCATCCGTTTCCTCAATTTTTACAAGTAAAGGCACTTTAGCAGATTTTACAGTGTAGGTCAATATTTAGTTTCTTTTATTTTTATGATTTTATTTATACGCTTTCCACAACAACAAAACAAAGACCCGCAATCTTAACTAAAAAGTGAAGCAAAACCAAAACTAAAATTCTCAAACCAAGTTTTATTAGTATAAAGGTTACTTTTTTATGTACTCAGTGCCTGTAATCCATCGCCCTATATGATTTCAAATCAAGTTAAAGGTGCAATATGTAAGAATATAAGTAGAAAACATTTAAACTGCAACTAAAATTGTCAACTGAATGTGAAGAAATAACAGTTTTGACAGTTCTGCAGAGATATCCACTGAAGTTAGCATGCTAACCAGCTAGCCTGGCCCATCCCGATCCAAAGCTCCTGTGCTAGCGGTGTAAACACCAACATTTCCCTGCTGATCCAAGCTACTGCTCTGGACTGCAGAGGTGTACGGCTACCTGAGCTAACAAGCTAACGCCAGCTGCAGTTAGCAGCAGTTAGCAGTTGCTCCAGTGTAGCCTATGAATTCGACAGATGGCCAATTCTTACATATTGCAAATTTTGATTTGTTAAAATAATAATACATTTCTTTTTTTCGACTGTAGTAGTACAGGAGAGTATGTGGATATCCAGTTTTTGTATCACTTTCTTTAATACAAGTCTTTAATCAAATTGGAAAGAGGAAACTAACATCCTCATTTTTTCAATGAACAGTCAAACCCCTAAATATTTTGGATATGCAAAAGGGAATTAGTGGTGTTCTAGTTGGGTTTAATGAGATAATATGAAGTAAGGCTTTTTCCTCTTTTCTTTTTTAATTTCAATTAATCATTTAGTTTTTATAGTTGATCTATTGGCTTGACTTCCTATTGCTGTTTTTAATTAGCGCAGCAGACATGCAGGCTGCGTGCTGCGTCCCTCCGCTCCCTAAAATAGCTGGAATGCTCTTCTGGAACAGAGCGATTGTTTTTGGAGATGGACAGAGGCAAGAAAAGTGCTGCTGGTGTGTGTGTGTGTCTGCCTGCCTGCCTTCGCTTACTGCTTTGTGGTGTGGGAGATTTATGTCTTCCATCTTTGTCTGTAGTCTTTCATGTATGATGAGTAACGGTGCCAATCTGTAGCACTTTCTTAAACGTTATTGTAGACTCACTTTTTAGCAGCCGGGAGAATATGCAGGAGTTTGGAGCTGGAGAGTCTATGTGAGAGAAACAGTGTGAGAGTGTGTAACATTAGAAAGTTTCAGATCACTCTTACGTCTCAGTCGCTGACAGCTTCAGCTCTCTGTGGGGTTGTTGGTGAGAATTCAATCTAGCAATACAATCCCTGAGAAGAAAAAAACACCTGCTGCACCTGCCACATCTTGAAAGACGAAGTAACGAGGGCTCACCTATCAGGAATGCCCAATAACCTGCTCAGAAATGTCATTTTCTTTCTATTAACGTCAGCATGTAACCAACACTTTAACCATTTAATATTTGCACCTTCCTGAAAGTTCACAAGGATGCCGCCATCTTCACAGAGGATGCAACGTTTGATGTGACCCTCTCACACGGCTGCTGTGTTGCATCGTGGGTAGGGGTTCGAGGCCAACTGACATGATCTTTTAACCTGTATTATTTTTTTTTCTCTCATTGCTTCTCTGCTAGCTGGACTCCCATTTGTAATACTCACTGCGCAACACAGTCCTTTCCGCCGAGGCTTTTTCTGTAACGATGATACGATCAAGTACCCCTATAAAGAAGACACCATTTCCTATCAGTTGTTAGGAGGTGTCATGATTCCTGTCACAATACTCACTGTAAGTGCATCTGTTGTGTTTTCTGCTAACGGTTCTGTCTCATCTTCTTTATGTAATATTCATCTTGATCCACTTCTACACTCTTGTCTGTTTTGTCTTAATCCATGGTTGGTGCTGAATACATTATCCTGTAATAATGTATTGGGGTTTTGTATTGCTTGCATACGCCATCATTAACTGTAAATTAATTTGCTAACTGCATGTTGTAGAAAAATGTTTTCAAAACTTTTTCAAAACTCTGATGAATCAGAAAGGTGACCTTTATTTTGGAAGCCCTGAATAAGTCTGCAGCTGCAGCAACAGTTTGCAGAAAGACACGAAAAACACAGCAGATGTAAAACTCTTCACAGGCAGCACAGCGGTAGGTGGAATTTTAAAAATGTGATGGCAGGTAAAGAGCCGACAAGACTCAGGCAACTCAGCGTATAAAATGAAAATACCCTTTTGCAAAAAGTTGAAATACAGCAGGTTATATCTTCAAAATTGATTAAACTGCCAGTTCCTACATATAAAACATCTTTAGCTGAAGTAAGTTAAAGGATAAGTTCACCCAAAAATGTAAATTCAGTCATTCTCTACTCATCCCCATGCTGATGGAAAGTCAGGTGAGTTTAAGTGTCTCCACAAAACATTTCTGGAGCTCTCCTGAACAACTGAAGTAGACGGGGACTGTAAAATGTAAAAATGGCTCTGTACTGCTTGTCTGGCATAACCCAAGTCTCTGGAAGGCTCAAGATCCCAAGTTGATTTGAAAAGACATTACTTACACCCTTTTTACGCTGAAATCTGCACTGTAGCTGTATCGAGGGTGTAAATAAGTTATTTCAGATCAATTTGGGATCTCTGGGCTTCCGGCGACTTGCATTACGCTGGACGAGCTGTGTGGAGCATGTCACCTCTCTTCCCTCAGCATGGGGTTGAGTAGACAATGATTGGATTTAAATGTTTGGGTGAGCTGTTCCTTTAAGGTAAATCAGATATTTAATCTTAAAATACTCATCAGCAGGAGTTGTTAGTTCTCCGTTTAAAAGCTTTTCAATATACAGTAGAAGTAGAGCTGCAACCACTTTAATGTGAGATGAGTCAAAACCCTCTGAGACACATTCACATGCACCTGAACCACAACATACGCAACAAGAGGAATTCATGAATCAGCGGTATGAACGCAAACGAAAAATTCAAATACACAAAATGTTTTACTATAAGATCTGATGAGAGGCTTTTAATTAAAACTTTTAAATCAAACAAAATTATGCGTGAATATTTTAAGTGGACATCATCCTGTGGCTGTTTCTCTATAATATTTATGGGAACATTTTGGGAAATAAGCTTATTGGACTTTTCTTTTTACTGAGCATTAGATTAGAAGATCAGCAACGCTCTCATATCTGCCCGTTTTACACGAAGCTACAGCCTGGAGATGGTTAGCTTAGCTTAGCATAAAGATTGGAAAAAAGATCACCTACCAGCTCCTGTAAAGCTCAATAATTAACACATTAAATCTCATTTGTTTAATTCGTACAAAAACTGAAGTTGAGCTGTTTCCCCCAGTTTCCCGTCTTTATGCTAAGCTAAGCTAACTGGCTAAAGCTGGTTGTGGCTATTTAGCAAACAGACATGAGAGTGGTGTTGATCTTCTCATCTAACAAAACTAACTGTTGTTTTAATCACTGTTTCACAAACAAGAGAGCTTTGTGTGAAATTTGAGTAACAGGCAGAACTCCATTATTTTAGACCCAGTTATTGATGACGGCTCTGATGTTGTTGGATGTTGTTCAGTTGCATCTTTACTCTCTGTATATTTCTTACAAACCTCTAACTGTGTATCTTCTCCTCCTTACAGATGATCATTGGCGAGTGCCTTTTAGTTTATCTGAAGCGCATCAAATCTAAGTCCTCGTTCGGCAGCTATGTCGCCTCTGTTTACAAAGCCGTCGGTACCTTCCTCTTTGGTGCCGCCATGAGCCAGTCTCTGACCGACATAGCCAAGTATTCTATTGGCCGGCTCAGGCCGCACTTCCTGGATGTGTGCAAGCCCGATTGGAAATTCATCAACTGTTCGGCAGGAGATTATATCGAAGAGTTCACCTGCACTGGAGACCAGACGATGGCCAATGAGGGCAGGTAGGTCGCTGGAGCTCAAAGTTTTTTAAGTTTTTTTGATAAAAAAATCTTGTAGCACAAATCGCGTGTCTCAAATATGCGTATTTGATGCAGTTGTGTGTCATATATGCAGTGTACCAAAAGGTCTTTGAAAAAGAGACTTGTTAAGATATTACTTTGATAAAGTCACCCATATGAATAGTACTTGAGTTAAAGTCTTCACGTATCTGGTATCAAATGTAATTAAGTATCCTTAAGTATGAGGAAACTGATGTGTTTTTTGAGCATTAAAGCATGTAAACCTGTTCTCGTAGTGACCCAAAATTAAATTATGAACCTGAGAATGAGCATAATATGTCTCCTTTAAATTAATCTATGTCATCTGCAATCAGATTTTGAAAAACATTAGTCCAATAAACAGAAAAATGCTGAATATTGGAATCAATAATATAATATATGTATGATTTTATTTGGGCTTAAACTTAAGTATGTTGCCAGGAAATTACTTTTGATACTTGAGCACAATTAATTTCAGATTATTTGCACTCAGCAGTTGCATTCCTAGACGAACTGCTGAATGAACTGTGTCATGATTTCAGATGTTTGCAGTTAAAATCAGCTCCTTGTTCAAACTTGTAGCTCTCTGGATTCTGGTTTTGTTGCTCAGCGGCTTAACAAAATCTTACAGGAAAAGCCTCAAACCTCTGTGCTCTCCATTGTTTTGTAACACGGTGTACGTACAGAGAGTCCAAAAGGTCAGATGTGTTATGTAGCAACACATTAACGATTATGTATTTCGTAACGGTGATACCACTGTGATGCCATGCCTCTGAAGCTGTGAAACATTTAGTGTCTAGTAAATATCTGCACTCCGATGACACAAGGCTGTGTGTAGGTTGAGCGATCTACTGCACGAGACCAGAGCCACTGGGATTGAGTAATATCAGGAATGTGTTGCTTGTTTGGATTTGACTTATCAGCTCAGAGCAGAAGGAAGTACAGTGGGAGGAGAGGATATCCACTTCTGTTTCTGATGCAGGCAAGACCTGCAGTAATTACAGAAGCAGAAGCTGCTGATTGTATCGGTTATTTAATACGTGTTTATTAGGAAGCTTTGAGGAACTTTCTCTTCTACATTATTTAAAGATAAAGTAGGTTATTCCGTTGACAGAGTGAGTGTTGCTTCCCCGAGAGGCAGCCTTTAAATGTAAGAGGTGAGAGGAAATGTGCCCCCCCTGCCCGTCTGTCTCTGTCTGGGTTATCTCCTGTACATTTACCAGGGTGTGGTACAGGATACGGGGATTTGTGGCAGATATCCAGAGCTTTTTAGATTAATGTGTATTTATTTATTTTCAGCACCTACGCGTGTGTTGTAGGGACGGCATGGAGCTAATAAATGCAGCAGGAGAGGAGAGGAGAGAGGAGAGAGGGATCATTTTACTGTAATCTGATGCCTCCTTCGCTTAATTTAACTATCCGAGCAGAAAGGAGGCCGACCGTCAGAGCTGTACTGTATGTTGTCAGCATTTAAGAGGCAAAGATGCCCAAAGCATCCAAAGTGTGTGATGAAAACAATTTTTTTCCATGAGAGGCAAATATATTTTACATTAGAAAGGATACTGTTAGTATAGAATGGGCGGAGGCCTCACAGGGTCTAAACAAACTGCAGTTTTAATGTGATGCCCAGAGGATGTATAGGTCGGCATTATTATTGCATTTACCAGTTGGGTTTTGTTACCAAAGTGTGTTTGATCAGCCTGAATTATTCAGTGTTGGTGCTAAAAGTTTTAGTTGATTAAAGGATAAGTTCACCAAAAGATTTTAAATTCAGTCATTTTTGGCTAACCCCTCATGCCGAAGAAAAGTCGGGTGAAGTATCGTAGTCCACAAAACATTTCTGGAGCTTCACAGTAAAACAGTGTCGCAGCATTCTCCTAAACAACTGAAGTAGATGGGGACTTGTTTTAAAATGTAAAACAACAGCAAAATAAAATGGCTCCATAGAAGTCATCAGGCATAATCCAAGTCTCTGGAGGCCCTGAGATCCTAAATGGTTTTGAGAGGATGTTATTTACACCCTTTTGAAAACCAAAATCTTCACTGTAGCTGCTAAGCGCATTAGCATGCACACCGTCTTAAGTGGGTCAAGTCGTCAAGGGTGTAAATAACGTCTTTTCATATCAATTTGGGATCTCTGGGCTTCCAGATTGCACCTGGCAAGCTGTACGGAGCCATTTTATGTTTTTTTAAAAACTTTTTTCAGCAGAACGCTACAACGCTGTTTTTGATGTGAAGCTCCAGAAATGTTTTGCGCACTATGAAACTTCACTCCGTGGATGACTGAATGTTAATTTTTGGATGAACTTACCCTTTAATCATTTCTTTTAACAGTCCTTCATAAAAACATATCATCACAAATTCCAAACATACACTGATTTCAGCTTTTTAATTGAAAGGATTTTCTGCTTGGCCGGGCATAGTTACCTATTCACTTGCTAAATGCTAACAAGCTCACAATGACAATGCTGGCGTTTTGCAGATATAATATCTACGGCTGATCCTGGTGGTCATTATTAATTAATTAAGTTCTCGTTAAATTAAGTTTTTTTTAATTGATGATAAAAGGATTTTTGCCAATCAATCTAATATGATATGTTGAACATTTTCACCATATGATCAGTGACAACCTGACCTGGTAATGATGCTAGATGATGTTGAGGTATTTCAGTCTGAACCAAAGTGGTGAATCGATTGATATTTCCAGAGCCATGGCCCAAAAATACCCCAAACCAGTGATAAAGACTTTAATTGTCTATGTCTACAGAGGTTCACAGCAGGTTTTCGTTGCAGAGTAAAACCCCAAACCAGGTCCATATTTAAGATTAAACTCTTAATCTTATTGTAGACCACAAAACCCCTGATCCTTCAATGAGTGCACACAAAATAAGCATGTAGAGTGTAACTTAACACTGTGTGTGTGTGTGTGTATTAATGGCTGTTGCTGTGGCCGAGGTCCAGACAACACTCTAAAACACAGCACTGTTATTATAAACAGGAAGTCACTAAGGCAGCTGGGAAGGACTGGAGGGCCTGTTTCTTTTTAGCTGCTGCTGTCCACAACATCCCTCAACATCACACAGAGGATTCACTTCTCCTCATTCAACAAACAAACTTCACTCCACCATAAACCAGAAATAAGGCTGTCCCATGTGATGTTGACGTGTCTGACCAATGTCAGGATCTGTTAAACAACAAGATGACCCAGCTTTTTATGTTTGCCGCAGATGAGTTAAGTGCATAACAAAGTGCTGAGCGATGCTTTTGTCTTTCCATTGCAGGCTATCCTTCTACTCCGGCCACTCCTCTTTCTCCATGTACTGCATGCTGTTCCTGGCTGTAAGTACCTGAAGCAGTTAGATATCGATCAGCATCATATTAATCAGTATTTACTGGAGCGTTGTGTTCAGGGACAGGTTGCAGAACAGGACATTCTAGTTTATCTAGTTTTTTTAAAGTTGATTTTTTTTAACTGTAAATAGATCAGTTGTTGTCGTCGTAATTGGCATTGAAGTTTTTTTTACTCCATCATCCTTGATTACCCTCCGTTGTTTGTTCAGAGCCAAATTTACTGTCCTGTCTTGATAAACTTTATAGGCTGCTGATTCATTCAACACCAGCAGATATAAATAGACTCGGGGACAAAGTCCTGGCACCAACACAAAGCTCCCTCTCCCTCTGTATCGAGGGAAAATTAAAGGAGCAGCAGCTGACATTTTAAACATGAACCTCCAAACAAACCCTGGAGTGCTTTTCTCTCCCTCCTACTGACAATTAAACAAGAGAAGAAAAATGGATCAGGATGAAGCGATTTAGCTTGTTTGTCAGACATGCCCTGAATTTAATAGAAACAAAAGGTCTTGTTTATGACGCAATGGAAAATGATGTTCAGCAGATTCTTTTATGATGGCTCGTCCTGCTCCGGAGATGTTGTGATATTTATCAGTTCGTGTTTTGCTGATTACTTTTATCAGTGATGATAATTTAAAGGTCAGTTTTGCAAAGTGAAATGCAGCTCAGAACTTTAAAGACAGAGGAGGAAATAAATATTGGAGCAGAAGCATAAAAAAAGAGGATGTTCATTTAATTCAGGAACAGTTTCCTTCCTGATAGATTAGTATCTGGTGTGGAAGTGGAAATGGAAACGCACTGAGTCATCTGCGAATCACTGCAGCTCATTTTCCTGCCACTCCTGCAGGAATGCCGCCTGCCACAAGACTGCGAGAGCTACAACAACACTCCCAGTCCTTGTTTCCCAGTGACACTTTTATTTATTGTGAGAAACTATAAACAGCTGCTCCATATTTTCATATCAAGCCCCGTCTCTCTTTCTCAGCTCTATCTGCAGGCTCGGCTCCAGGCTGAATGGGCGAGGCTGCTGAGACCCACAATCCAGTTTTTCCTGATCGCTGCCTCAGTGTACACAGGACTTTCAAGGGTGTCAGATTATAAACATCACTGGAGCGATGTGCTGACGGGGCTCCTGCAGGGTGCCCTCATGGCTCTCCTTGTGGTACGTTATGTGTCCTAATGTTAAACTATTGTTGTTGAACTATTCCTTTAATGTTGTTACCAATTCATAGCTTTGAATTATGTTTTTCTTTAAGCAGAGCACACCTCTAAATAATTCCCATCTGTGCTCCCATCTAAATCCTCTCCGTGTATCCTCCAGGTCTTCTTCGTGTCTGACTTTTTCAAGCCACGCGTCGATCCCCGTAAAGAAGCGGACATCCCACACACAACCCTGCAGGACACCCCGACGAATGGAAACCACTTTGAGAGTCCAAACTAAGCTAATCGAGAGGTGGACGATGAACTCTGCTCTGTCCAGACGCACACCAGAACTCCCAGCTCTCTAGCCTTTCATCTCACGCAAATTCTCATCCAAAACCCTGCATGGATTTACAGTGATTCTTACTTCAAGGAAGCTACTGGAGGACCGTGCATCCCAGAAGAAGCTTTTGGAAGCTAAACCTCAGGCCTGTCCAGATGTTAAGACTTTATAATTTTAGCCGATTCGCTGTTTTTAGTCCACTGATTCTCAATCTTTAAGGAAACCTGTCCAAGCCTCGTAGACACACTTCAGAGACTGCTGTAGATTAGGGGCTAGAGATTCTGTAAGGACAGAAACCAACATTTTATTAATGTATGTATCTACTGAGCTGGTGGGAAGACTTTGCTGCACGCACCCACTAAAGGGTCTGACCACTGCTGGGAGGGAGAGAGAGGGGAGGGTTGGAAACCTGTGAATGTAATCTTGCTTTGTGCTTTTCCTGACCTGGAGTCAGTCCGCTCAAGGGATCCGATTTAGGATCAGTTTTCAGCACCCACAGAGAGGGCTGAGTCTTGTAACTTTGCTGCCTTAAGTCCAGTGTTAATTAAAGGGCTATTCGTTAGAGGAATGTTTGCTTCTCGAGGCTACAAGGTGCTGCACAATAAGACTGATCCTAGACCCGAGGGCAGGGTTTCTGAAAATAGAAAATCAATTTCCTGGATAAAATATTTCTGTTTTTTTAATCTTAAATACATTTCAGGAAGACCACTGATGCCGCGAATCACTATCCCAGAGCATCAGTATTAATGACCTCGAAATGAGATTCAAAGATCAAGTGTCTTTCTGCAATAAAATCTTTTTTTCTTTTCTTCATGATCCCTGCATGGTTCCCTGAGAAACGCATGAAAATATCAAAAAGTCCTAGAGAAAAGTGAGAAATTCCTAAATTCGTCCCTTTTATCCGTACCAAAAGTTAATGGGGTCCATCCTCGATCATCCAGTATTTTTTGTGTAATCCTGCTCATAAATAAACCTCCTTGGTGGAGGTAACGACCAGATAACAGAAACCCTGCTGGTGGGTTAAAATTGCTTCATACCCTCAGCTGCTGACTCCAGGTCACTGCCACTGCCGTCTCATTCTCCAGCCGTCTAACCTCTCATAGTCGGAGTAAGCTCGACTTGCATCATGTTTGGTTAGATAGTTGAGGAGTAGACGGTCAGTTTAAAGTCCTGTGTTGCCTTTGCTGGACTGCTACTGCTGCTATCACAGCTCCTGTGTATCTAAGAACTAATGTAAACATCAAGTGAACAGACAACAATGTACTTTTGTATAATCTGTATGTAAAACAAATCACCATACAGACGTTTATTGAAAAAGAAAAAAAATGTTACAAATATGTACAAATGTCTAAAAGAAGAAAAAAAAAAGGAAAAACAAAGCCATTTTACTTATTAATATGAACACAGATGAAACATGTATCGTGTCATGAGCCGTCACATAAAATTAAAGCATGACTTGTGTTGTTTACTTTCTCGTCAGATTATGCACCACTTTGCTCGTTGTAAGCAAAAATAATAAAAGCATGAATGTTCAAAGAAAACTGTTCACATCCTCAGACAAACCTCACTCAAATAATTCTGACCATGGATAAGACGACTGAACAGGACGTGACAAAGTTCAGGTAAATTGTTGGGATGAAAAAAAAACTAATCAGAAATATGATCTTTTTCCAAATGAAAGCCAAATTAATTAACAATTTGGGGTTAAATATTGTGCCGTTTATTCTCAGTGACAAATGTGACACAAAAAAGTGAAAAAAATGGAGGGCCAAGAGATCCAAGAAGGGTTAATCACAACTTATCCACCAATAGAACAACTGCTGGACTTTATAGGTAGAGACTGGCAGCAAATACAATGTCCCTCTTGATCTTCGTTATGCCTGCAGAGACAGAAATCGACAGTAAATCATTTCTACCTTTAACAAATCAGAGGTTTAACTTTAAAACAGTGAGAAATGTTTCAGTTGTGTGTCAAGGGAAGAAAAAATTAACAAAACACATTTTTCTGTATAAATACTCCAATATCATAACGCATATTCTGAGTTTTGCCAAACACCCAATTAGAAAGCAATATGGGTGTCAGTGTCAACATTTCCAAAAATATACATTTTCTGATAACCTTCACCCTGGAAGGAGTTTCCCAAAAGGTCAGTTTTCAGTAACCTAAACGCTGTTAACGTATACAAAAGGCCAGATTGCCAGAGAGTAAAAAAGGTCTATGTCAAAAAGAAGGCCAAGAGTCCAAGTTAACATTTGTTTTTATCCAAAAAATAGTCCAAAACCTAAATACAAGTATCAAAGAAGAAGAGTGGGGAAACCACCAAATGTTCACATTAGAGGCTGGAAGCAGTGAACTTTTGGCTTAACGATCACTAATTAATTTCCTATCGAATTACTAATTATTATTCGCTCTGATGTTTCCTACCTTCAGCGAACTTGTTCTCCAGTTCAGTGTTGCCGATGGCCTTGGCTGCAGAACACATTTGTCTCAGTACTTCCTCCAGACGTCGCATGCAGCGGATGATGCTCCCTGCAGGAGACACACACACACAGAGTTTTTAAAGTGTGCGTGACTCACTTCTTAAAACTTGACAAACACTCTACACAAGAATCATGTATTTTGGTTCCAATTGTGAGGAACGGTGTTTACGTAGTACTTTTCCAATGAAGTAATTCCAATTAACTGTGACTGTAGCCCACTTCTACAATAAATAAATCAATGATGAATCAATTTAATATTTTATTTGGTCTAAATGGAGCATTTCTGAGTTACTTGATGATCTGAGACAAAATTAAATTTCCAGTAAAAAGGAAATGACACAGCTGTAAAATAAAACGTTAATCAATCATCATCATTTATTTCCCAATGCCCTGTTTCTCTCCGTCACCAACACACTTGAGCACATCTGATACTCCCTCAGGTTTCTCAACCCTGCATGACTTACTTATTACGCTGACATTTAATATTTTACAGCTGAAGTCACTGTTGGGAGGTGGAGATAAAACCTGAGGAGAATAATGGACTCTGAACCAATCCACTCATAATAAATTAATAATGTGCAATAGATGGTGAAGAAATCAAAAGGTGAAAAGGATTTGTAAAAGGTCATGTTGTACTTGGCAGAGGAATATTGAGATCCTTTAATTAAAGGGTAACTCCACCAAGTTTACACATTGAAGTTTATTCACAGGTCTCTGGGAGTTCTACTGCAGATGTGAAAAAGTGTATAAAAGGCTTTTGTGGCTCCAGAAGAAGCTGCATGTAATCTGATAAACTGCCTCCAGTGATGTCACTCAACGGCTACGTTGCATTGTTAATTATGTAGGCGCAAGGTTGTATAAAGGAGTCCACTGGTCTGGACAAACAAAACCAGAGATGTCGCCTTTTTTATTCCACACATTCTTCTTCTTTTTCAAACCTGCCGCCTACATTACCCATGATGCAACTTAGCAACTGAGTGACATCACTGGAGGCCTTATTTGATTTCTAACAATGATGCATTGATGTAGAGCAGCATTTTACCGTTTAAGCCGAAGCAGGTTTTAACTACTTTATAAAGAGTTTAGTATTTCAGTCCAGTGGCTCCCAACCTGAGGGTCGGGCCCCTTCGAAAGGGTCACAACGTAAATCTGAGGGGTCGTTAGATGATTAACGTGAGAAAATAAGAAAAGATCATTTTTTGCCCTTTTGGACCTTGAACAGTCATCAAACAGTCAGTAATCTGAGAAGTTTTGAGGAGAAGTCAGTCTTTGTTTGACATGCTTGACGAGGGGCTTTACCTACATGCTGATTTCCTTGAAGCGGTCACAAGCCTAAAAGATTTGAGAGCTACCGGTTTAATCTTTAACAAAGAGGCATATTTTATGAGTTTATTATGTGTCTATTCATTGTTAAACTTTAACCTGAAAGGTCACTTGTAACTTTAGCTGTCAAAATCATGTAGGGAAGTAGAAAGCATCATAAATGAGATGCAGTGGAGTAGCATAAACAAGCATACAGTTTACATTATCAAGTACAAGTACCTGTGCACCATAGTTTCTCACTGAAATTCTGTTAAAGGTGGACTTATATACCTGTTTAACACCTGTATTATAACTTCCTGTCATGTCTGTTGATGTAAGTATAAGCGGCGCACCTTCAAAGACGTCGGTCATCTTGCAGATTTGAGCAAACGTGGCGCCGTTAGCCCAGGCGTACACCACATCCATCAGATGAGGTTTAAACTGGCCTAGATACGTCTCCTCGTCCACCTCCAGCTTGGCGTCTGCTGAAACTTTGGCGATGCGTTTCGCACACTCCTGTAACACAACAGGGAAAAAAAACAGTGTTCATGTTTCCACCAAATTCAAACTTTTGATGATTAGAAGCAAATTCAGGTTTGTTTGACGTCGTCTCACCTGCATTTGTCTCAAGGGCGCTGCTAGTTGTTCAGTCAGTTTGGGCATCTCACTGGCCTGGAGGGCAGAATGACATCATTAATGGTGTGAAGGCCACAACACAAACAGAATCCCTCTGCTGTTTTTTTATTTTACTTCAACAATAAAATGAGGCTGCTGACATTTAAACATTTGATCCTGCTTGATTTTGTAACAGAAGTGTTTTATGTTTTATGACTTCAATACATTTTTTGCATGTCTGTTTTCACAGACATCACAAATGACGCCAAAATTCTCTCGTATTCGGTGTTGCCGAGTCCACAATGCGGGTGAGAGAATGGCTCCTTCCTGTACGGGTTGTTTTTGTCGATAGAAAGCTCTTTAAATGTCAGATTATGTCATTGGTTTATAAAACACACGCAGGTTGGATGGTTTGCTGTCATCTCAAGCTAAACTAGCAGCAGGTGCTCTTTAATGACAGGCGACAGCTGTTCACACACCCACACACACCCAGTGGTCATGTATTGGTATGCAATGACAGCTGCTTGTCGTCGTTCCCTCTCTTAGAAGACAGACAACGAGAGCTGTGATAGAGTTAAACAGGAGTTTGTTCTGTTGTTCTGAGGACTGAGCGGATGCTGAGCCAAAGAAAAGGTTTGTTGAACCATCTGATGCTGGATTGCCTCATTGAGAGAATAGGCTTCATTAGGCAAGACAAACACACATCTACCTCAGGTTTCTGTTTTGGTTGCATTGCAGGGGAAGAGGCCAAGAATGCGATTGAAGCGGGAATCAGCTGTTTATCTCAGTTGTTTGGGAGAGGCTTAAATATCTGTTTGTGCGGAGAATTAGAGGAATTAAAAGTGTTTGTGTGCATTTGTTCCTACATTCTCCTGGAAGACGAAGCAGGACAGCAGGGCGGTGGCTTGTTCGACCGTGAGATCGTTGAAGAGGCCGTTGAAAATCATCTCTGTCAGCAAGAGCTCGTCACCACTGGAAAGATTCAGACAGACATTGAATTAGATGCTTTTTATTTGATCACTTTATCAAACAGGATTTAATACATTTCTTCCTTGTTTGGCGATGGGTGTTGGAGGAAGTAAGGGCAGGTGAATGAAGATGTTCCCTCATGTTTCGGCCCTGCCAGGACACAAAAACTCAAAAGCAATGTCCAGAAATCATGACCTGGTTACCCACGATAATCCACAGACCTTGTTGTGAGACTAGCTCACTAAGCTAACTAAGCTAAAGGAAGCTATTAATGTTTAAATCCTGCGCTGTCCCGACTACAAGCCTCTTGTTCATGAGTAGATGCGGTTTCCTTCAAATTAAGCAGCAATATTATATCTGTATTCATATGACAAAGTTCCCTACCTGCTAATTTCACATGCGACCCGCCCTTTCATCTCGATGACATCAGAGGGACTGGCGAATCCGAGGCGTCGCAGAACTCTCTTCCTGCACTTCAGCTTGTCCATCTGCAGGACGGTCCGAGCTTTCTTCAGCTCTCGCTTGGCTGTTCGAACGTCCGCTGCGATCTAAAACAGAAACACACACGTAAAGTTTACTGGATACGAACTTGGGGAAGGTCTTCCAGGGTTTCTATAAAAAGATTAAAATGATTAAAAGCTCTGTGATAACTGCCAGCTGTTATGTGCATGAGATCACTTTAAAACACTTCACTAACTGTCACAGTGATGAAGTGGAATGTTTGAGTTATCTGCCAACAAATGTTCATCAGCCTTCTTATCTGTCCTCAGTGATTTCCATTATCCACTTTAACCTTTACACCTCAGAGTCAAAGAAGCAAACATGTACAAAGAAATGTTACCAGAAAAGTTTATTAATCAAAAGATTAGATGTACATTCTAGAGAAATTCAACCCTTATTTTCTCCGTACTGGTGTGAGATAGTGTGTCTATCACACATGCACTCAGCAAGCTATAAAGTTTAAACTTTCTGATGTTCACAGTAGCCAACGCCCAAAGAGCCCCACCACAAAGAAGAAGTATTAAAATGAACCACAACAGTAGGTGTTGCAACCCCCCTGTAAAGGCCAAGCGTTGGTCAGCTGCAGAAATAAGACAGAGGATTAGCAGCAGAGGGCTGTCGAGGGATTGTGGAGATGCTGACAGAGGAGCAGTATAATCCCTTACTCGACCAATCAAACATAAAGTAATCCAGTTTACACTCTACTGTAAAACCCTATCATTTCACAACACACAGAAAGCCACAGAGGGATGTAAATGTTTATGCAAATCGTCAAACATGACCTGATTTGCCTTTTTTCCACAACTAGTAAAGCCAATGTGGCTGCTTTGCATCTATCACACTCTGCCTTTTTAACTCCCCCAGTATGAGCAGTGTACTGTAGTGAATTGAAGTGAATCGTCTGACTGAGTCCTTGATCTCACTGTAAAGCAGAGCACACAGAATGAGCATGTTGCTGTGCTATATAATGACGATTTAATTAAATCCTTGTATTATAAAAACACACTCTGACTTCTTGCAATATATTGCTGTTTTTTCCCCACACCTCATGTGTTGCCGACATATTATTATGAGATTAAGTTCTGTTTGTTCTCGTGTTGAGTTCATACACTCTCCTGTCTCAACAACTTCTGGATGGATTAATATGCAAGTAGGTGCATTTATTTTATGCTCTGAATCAGGATAAATTGCAATAAATTTGATAATCACTTTCTAATATTTTTTTAACTAGCGCCACCACCAGGCCAACACTTTCGTATACCATCAAATACCTGCAAAACTAAAAAAATCCCATCAGCCTCAGCTGTACTCAGCACATTAAACAAAGATAATGAACATGGTTAATGTTATACCTGCTGCTAAACATTGGCACGTTAGCCTTGTCACTGTGGACATGTTGTTCAAAGCATGACTGTACAACTTCACAAAATCCCTCGTACGGCTGTGACATTGAGTTATTCTAAAAGGTCCGGTGTGTAGGACTTTGTAGCATCTCGCATTGTGGTTGCAGAACTGAATACTAAAACTGTGAAATGCCCACTCTAGAGCCTGGGTTTGGTTTGTCTGTTCTGGGCTACTGTAGCAATATGGCGGTGCAACATGGCAGTGCAACATGGCGGTGCAACGTGGAGGTCTCTGTGGAAGTGGACCTGCTCCCTCTGTAGATATAAGACTTGACTCAATTCTAAGTTAATGAAAACACAATGTTTCTTAATTTCAGGTAGTTATAAACTAATGAAAACATAATTGTGAATATTATTTTCCAAGAGATCCTCTTAAATCACACACTGGACCTTAAACAATTAAATGCATGAAAATAATTCATGTATTGATAGTTTTATTTGTTTTGGTTACTGATTTGTTTTATGAGAATGGTGTGAATGATGTCCTCTTTTTGTTCTGGACTTCTTCGTGGGAAAGCACAGAGAGAATAAATGCGACATAGATCCTGATTTCTTTTGTTCTTTTGTCTGTAACTACAGGATATTGTGTGGAGTTGTGCTGCAGCCTTGCAATAAAATGCTGAAATGTCACAGGAAGTGTGGTCCTCGTCACACAATACTACGCAGAATTAAACCGACCTGGTAAAAAAGATTCTTTCCCTTGATTGCTGCGATACGTTTTTTGTTTTATTTTCTGGCCTATGACTGAAGGTGAGGCAGTGTATGAATAATGTACTTTCTTTCTTCCTGTGTTTGTCTGTGAGTATATATGGCCAAAGCCGACCTGTCTGGCAGGAAGAGACAATGGAAGGTCACCGACTGGAAGCTAACAAAGGTACCCAATGTTGATTAAAAAAAAAAAAAAAGAACCAGACCCGACTGTGGTCTGTCATTAAATGGGTGGCTTTCAGTGAGGTTTGACATTTAACAGCATTTTCTATGGTTGGCCTTTAACTCTTCCACAAACTGAACGTCAGTTACTCACCAGAGCTTTCTTCTCACAGAGAGAATAAACAGATTCCAAGTTGGGGTCGCTGTGCAGGGGGTGGGAGTACATGCGGTGCTCAAAGGCCTCCACTTTCTGAATAACTTTCTTCAGTGCAGGGTCTTTGATGCCCATGTCATCGACGGGGTCGAGCAGAGGAACGCCATCTGGGAAACGTTTCTGCACCTCCTGCAGACAAAATGTTTAGAGGCAAAGAAGCAATGATTTAGATCATGATTTCAGTTTCAGCTGTGCCAGTTCTTTGTGTCAAGATGGCTGCATCTTGTACCTGTATGGACTTGAGCATGAGCTGTCTGTTGTCAAAGGGCCTCAGGTCTTTGGGGATGTAAAGGCGAACTGAGCTGATGGAGGTCAGGAGATGGAGCATCACTGGGACCACCTGGAGAAAGATTAGAGTTACAGTCAAACTAGTCACATCTTTGTATGTTTGATGTGTGTTTTGTCGTGCATTTGTTTCACCAACCTGCATCTCTCCCGTCTCCCCTGGAGCAGCAGGTTTAGCAGTTTCAGTCGCAGCATCTTTAACGCTGTCCTTACTACAGTGGACCAAAACCTCCACCACATACAGCGGCTCCGACTCTGTACTAGCCTAAAGGAGGAAAAGCATATTAGTCACAGAAAAGTATAAATGGGAGTCACATATGTGTGACGCTATGACACAGACTTACCTTCACGTTAGACTTCTTGCAAAAGTTTACAACGACACCCCAGCCAAAGTCAGCGTCTTCGTTTTTTACCTTTGGGATCAAAACAAAGAGTTGTTAAATGATGCATTAAACTCCACAATTTCTGTCATCAAACTGTAAGTGTGTGAAGCTCTACCTTAACAAGTCGCCCAGGCTGCAAGAAGGGCAAGCAGTATTTGGGTTTGTGGATGAATTCTTGTATCTCTTTCCCCAGTTTGGCCAGCTGCTGTCTGATTTTAAAGTAAGTGACCACGGCCTCTTCGTTGGGAATCTCAATAGTGTGGTACTGCTCTTCATACTTCTTTATTTCTGCACAGAAAAAAAATCAACAATATGATGAAAGATCAGACTAGAACTAAGCCACTCCAAGACAAGGATAGAAACTGAGGATTTCCACACATCAACCTCTTGACATGGAAGATAATTCATAACAGACATGAAATATCTTTGCAGAATCAGAGTCAATTTGCAGTCGTTACAGTCAAAACTGTGCTTGTTTTTATCTTCTGTATATCTTACCAAACACAGTTGTTTGCTATTTCTTAATTATAAAAAACACAGCCTCCGGGAAACTTTTGGTGAAGCTTTTCAGTGATGTTGTGACCAATCTATTCAGTTCTATTATATGTTTAGGTCCACGTGCCCATTTGCACTAAGGTTGGGAATGCTTACTTTCCACAACACCAGGCAAAGCCCTGTAGTGTTGGAACTGGTAGAAAGACTTTTCCAGCATGTACTCCGGGTTGATCTCCTCCACTCGCAGCAGGTTGAGCACCATGTTGTAGGTCAGGTGGAAGGCACTGTTTAAGGGATCTGCTGAGCCCTGCAGAGCACAATAAAAACCAGACAGATTAAAGATAAACATAAAAAGAAATGCTTTCACACAATTATAAACAGCTGTGGTTAATCACATGTTTTCATTGTGTTGTTAGCAATTTACTAAAAGTGCCAAAAAGCTACGAGGTCTAAATAAAACCAGGCTGAAATCACTTTCCTCAAATTAAACAGTGAGGAGGATTTAGCTATCACACCCTCTGAAACGCCACAACCACAGATATGTATTCGACAGCTTTCTCCAAGACACCACTGGAGTTTAGCAACAGTTTTACATTAACACAACCTTGTTCAAAAGCTACGCAGCTACAAATTTATAGCAGCTATTAATGTGTCACATCAAAGACAAAAGACTAAGAGCTTCTGGCTTCCTTATGACTGAGTTGTCAAGCTTGTGACTGAGCACCAAGTGGCCTGATGATCCATAGAGAAACAACTGAAGAGTCACTTCAGACAATTTCCATTCAATCGTTCAAACTAATTGTCGGCGAAACTGCGGGAAGTGTTTCACTGATGGGACTGAAGCAGAAGGAGGTGCAGACAGCACTGAAGTGGCTTGCAAAGGATGATCGATGACTAGCAGTTGTATTCAGAAAAACTACTCTAACACGTAGCAGCCATGTTCACGGTACCTTGAGTAGCTGTTTGCCCACAGCTGGACTCATCTTCTCATCCACCATGAAAATAACGATGCCCCTGTCGTCCATTCCTCTCCTCCCAGCTCGCCCAGACATCTGGATGTACTCACCTGAGGTAATCTAGATCACACGAAAACACACACAACATTAAGAAAGAGAAATGTTAGTGAATGCTTTCCTATGCCTGTAATATAACGGGCATTTGTTTATCAGACAAAGAAATTATACTGCTGAAAAAATGCAGGGAGAGGATATATTGCATATTTGAGTGAGAAGATGTAATGTTTTGGAAAATGAATGAGGTATTTCTACAATTTGTGGCTAGCCAAGTATCTGAATTAGTAACATAGAGATCTTGATGATGAATCTGTCTTGTGAGAAAGAGACCGAACCAGTTTTCCATAAGTCTCTGAGGACTACTCTCTGCAAAGCACGTGGCTCTGATTAAACTCCACATCTACTGCTCTTTCAGCAATAAAAATGCTGAAAAAAGTCTCGATAAGATTATTTTTGTGTTGAAATAATCTGATCTTCATTTCAGGCATGCCATGAGATCAGCTCTTGATTTGAAACACAGTGTGCTTCAGGAATGAGAGCTGTGTGTATTTAAACGTGTGAGTGCCTGCGTGGAGCTTTGGCACCATCAGATCCACCAGATGTTCCTGATGAACGTCTTGGAGGGCAGTTTCCCTTCTCTCTCGCAGCCTTTGTGCGTGTGTGAGAGCTGGAAATCAGTGTGTATGAAGTGAAGATGAAGGGTGCTTCTAAGTGACGGCAGCTCCACACACAGCCCCCAGCTCTTATAAACAATACGTGGCTGTTTATGTGGCGATGCGAGCTGCAGGACTTGAAGACCTTATAAAGGCTTCACAGCAACACACTGTGTCACGACTCCACACTGCACACGGGGCAGAGCTGTTGTTTTAAAGAGATAGCACAGTTTATGGGGAGCTGCACTATTTTAAACTAGCTACTTACTGAGGGTGCAGTAACCACAGCTCCCCTAAAAAGGCAGAGGAATATTTCCAAAGATGGATGCCTGGTTTACAAAAACTACACTTCTTGGGCTCATTTTCTTAATTATGTGTGCCCACAGCCACAGCTATGGAAATTGCAGTTACACAACATAATGTGCTTTTTAGGACTTTGGATATAACATAGGATGAGGAGGAAAATGTAATGAATATCCAGAGATAATTTCCTCTTGACAAGACAATTGACCCATCGTGTGACAATAACACTGTGTGTGTGAGAGCTCTTACAAAGCGGTGATTCTTGCCATCAAACTTGCGGGCGCTGGTGAAAAGCACAGTACGAGCTGGCATGTTTATACCCATGGCGAATGTCTCTGTAGCAAACAGCGCCTGGGAATTTTAAAAAACGACAACATCAGCATAATCTCAACACAGTATTCTTACAATTGTCATTTTCGATCCAGAAAATCCCTGTAGAGTTCTCAAACAAATTTACGTTTGCATTGAATGTTTCTTACTAGAGGGCATTGCGTGTATCCTTGAGACTTAATAAATGTGTTCAATGTGTTTCGTTCCACATAAAAAACATTTGGAAAGCCAAAGCCCAAAAACAGTGTACTAGTGGTGTACCGCGTGCTCTTGAAGAAATACATGCGTGCTTTCTTCTGTACGGTGATACAACTAGTAGTTTATATAGTTTATAGTGTTTTATATAAGCTTTGCTAAATGCACAGCATTGCAGTTCCATTTTCATGTTCCAGTTTAATGTATTTTAATTGTCTATTGTAGCAGAAATGTTATTAATCTGCAATGCCCCTGTAACTCTATGCTGTATTGATAAAAATATGTTTTGGTTGGTGTAGTTCACTAGAAGGCAAAGACTTGCCTGATATTAGCAGCGGGACACAGGTTGCAAAAAACACAGCTCCACAGCGCCACTAGTGGTCAAAAACTACCCAGGGTACCTTTAATTCTTCTTATTCCAGTTTTGTTTATCAAGTCTCAGCATTAATACTTAACTCAATTTTGGGACATTTTCTTTTATATGGTACGTACATAATGGTTAAATTCAAAAATATTAAATCTAATTCTGTGATAGAGTGGGTTGAACGTTCCTTGAACACCATTTACAAATCAATCACTTGCAGTAACCTTGATTAGACTTATCTTAACAGTTAACACTTAAGTGTGTTTTGATGCAGAGCCAGTGGTACCTTGAGCAGGCCTTCAGAGAAAAGGATCTCAATGGTCTCTTTCAGGATGGGTAGAAGGCCTCCATGGTGGATTCCTATCCCCCTCTTCAACAGTGGCAGCACATGCTCCACCTGATGAACACCCAGGGCAGTGAGAGGAAGATCAGTGTTTGTAGTATTTAGTGACAGTGCAAACTCAACAGTTCGTTCATAGACAGAGACAGAGAGTGGAAAGGCGTCTAACCCTTGTAGTGGAAATGTGTGCTGTTGCTCGTGCCGTAGTGGTTTACCCACTGACAACCATTACCTCAACACTGCTGGTTTTCATAATGTGACTCAGCGCAGCGGGGTAGAATAACAGCCGCACAGTGTTTGAGCCCATGTTGACATTATGTGTGCAGCTATTTACAGTAAGGCAGTTTAATTGTCTTCTCGTAGCAGAAAATGACCGAAGGAAATGCTCAGGGCCATTTTTTTCTGAGCTTTTACGAGGAGGCAACACTGGCTTCAAAAACTGGAGTGAGAGTAACGTGACGGTCATAAAAACATCACACGTAATGGGAGGAAACAGAGAGAGAAAGATCAGTCTTCCTCCTGCTCACCTGAGGGAGTTTCTTGTCTTCGTCTGAGAGACAGTCCACAGCGTTGTTGAACACTTCCTCCACCAGACGTTTCTCATCATCTGGAACGCAGAAATATGTTTGCGTTTGCTATTAACGTCTTCTCACAGCTGTTCAGAAAATGTTCTACATATTAACTTAAAGCCATTTCTTACATCCTGTGTCTCAGCTACTCATCCGCGCAGACAATTTGGGGTAATTTAAAAATGTTGCTTCAAATATAATTTCTTCTGGCATATGTGGTTAATGTGGGACAAGGCGGAGAGTAATTTAGCAAACTGCTTGCAGGAAAAGTTTAACCACCAAGGTTGGGATTGAGCAACAATATGATGATGCTGCATTTGCTTCAGGTCCGTGTTAACTATAGATTTTATCTGATGAACACAACAGTTGGTCTAATTTATGTTATTTTGGAGAATTTGCTTTCAGCTCTTAAAAAATATCCATAATGTTCAATTGTTGTTTTAAGGCCACTGATTGAAGCTGAGGTCTTACTATGAAAACAAACAAGTGGTTGACTGCTGCCACATTTTTAACTGATGCTTTTCTTGTAATGGGTTATATGTGAATGCACCGAGTGTCCCGCAACAACCAGTGTTTTATTCTTGTACTAATCGTTTGCTGGGGCTGGTTAGCTACATCTGTCCTTGTCCATGTGGAAACTTAGTCACAAGTCTTTCTTTATCCATGAAACTATTTTGGGTGCCAGTGTTAGTCATAAACTTGGACTTCCACAAAATCCCAATATTTATTTTTAACGTCACTTCAGTGTCAATGAGAATTACTTTAATAGTTTAATAACAAAGCAATACCACAGACAAACACACTCAGAGTCCAAAGTAAAAAGAGTGGTTCTCCAAGGCCATGGCTCCAGTAAAACAGCCAGCACATCCTCTTTATAAACACAACACCCAGAGTCACAAATCTAAAACACCTCCACTTACAGCCCCCTAGAGCTAGCACAAGTTCATTACGCTGTATGAAAACATACTTAAAAGCCATTCAATGAGCAAGAAGTCTTGTGTTTTTCCAGAGGAAAGCTCAGAGGGTATCTGAAAAGGAAACTGTTCCACCTCTGAGACGCATGATCGTACCATTACAATCGGATCTTAGACCTTCATAACATGCAAGTGGAAAAACCGTCTGATGTTGGTGTTAAAGGAAGGGCAGCAAAAGATAAAGATGATTCCTCTAAAGGACTGTGAATATCAGTGGCAAACTTCAAGGCATTCTGCAAAATGCTTGTCAGAGAAACATGTCAGGAGATTTACTAGTCATGAGGAGTATCAACCTGAAAAAACAGTAACAGAGTTTCTTTTACGGCTGAGGAGAGAGCTCCATCAAGTCTGAGACAATGACTCAAGTGACACATTTGTAATCTTTGCTTTGGCAGAGACCTGCATTTCAAACTGTCAAGTTCACTCTGGGCTAAAAGTCAGGATACCTCAGCGTCTGCAGCATCAGTTTTCCCCAAAAACGTCCCCACCTTGACCTAACTTTTGACCTGTTGTTGGACAAAAGATCACATCATCAGGAATTATCCTTTGTGGCCCATGAATATCCAAAACCGATTCACAACTATGTGACCAGTAATTGCTGAAATTATGGCTCATGACCAAACTGCTGGATGGACAAACATAGTTATTATGCTGCTGTACAACCAGAAAACTACTACTGCTGCACATCAGCATCACAACAACACAATCTGGTTTAATGTCCACCTGTCATGTCTCTGCATGAACCAACTAAACATGTATAATTTGTCTGTTTGATGCTGCAGTTCTGGACTCGGTCAGCTGGTTTGTGTTTCGGCACCAGCCGGTCCCCTGACTCCAACACGGCTCTGCCATTCCACAAAACACTGCCCAGAAACTATGTGTCACAGGAAGGGAGAGGGGGGGGACTCTGTCTTTAGTGTTCACAAAAACAGAGTGAGCAAAAGATACTGATGGATGGAAGAAAGAAAGCAGAAAAGGTAGAAGAGAGGGACTGGGGGTTGGGGAGAAACCAGGAGAGCTACGTGGCTCCCTCTCCTCATTATAACCCACCTACACACACAAACAGAGGAGCTGCATAACACCAACAACCTGCCTACATACACACTGATTTAACTATCTGGCTTCTCCACTGTTTGCTAGAGAGAATTGGTCCCTATGAGTTTCCAAATGACAGACAAAGAAAGAAAACAACTCTCACGATTGAAACTCGAACTGTAAACAGTTAGGTTTATACCAAGGCTCATTCCAAGTAAAGATGTCAGGAAAAATGATGACACAATTTTTCTGTAGTGATGAAAAACATGACTCACATTTTGTCATGAACGTTTCTTATTAAAAAAGTTGAAGCAGCTTTCATTTTTTATCGATCCCAGCGGCCCCTGCAGACAAAAGGAATAAGGGCACAGCAGCCTCCTGATATAAAGATCTCAATCTGGCATGCACATGCATTTGTTTTTGGAAGGCACAACGATTTTAATTTTAATTGAGACATCATAAAGAGGCAACTGTATTAAACTGAGACTGTCTCATAAGCAGTTAACAACTCCTTGTAGTATGTTTAATAAAATAATTTGACTCCTTCAATTTTTCCTCAATCAAGTAGAATTTTCTTCAATCTGACGTCTACTCCTGGATACCATCTGCCTCATTTTCAAAGAAAATCTGTAAAAGAAAATTCTCACAAGCCATGACGCGGTTGGAAGTGAGAAATTATGGTTGGCAGAGTTTTTCCATTTTTTTGTAATTTTGACGAAAAAATTGGCAGCGCCGTGTTGGGAGAGCTCAGCATTAAAACAAACCTCCTCATTTATAAAAATGTCACAATGCAGGGAAAACAAACCAAAGACTAGGGAGGAAAATGTTGCCTAAGTAAGACTTCATACGCATCATGTTTTATTTCACTGACAGAGCCTGAAGCAGGTGGATACGAGCCAAACTCAATCTACGGCTGGATTATCTCCCATCCAGCAGAGATTTGTCCTCATGAACCAACATCACTTATCCTCTGGACCGAACAGCAGGACCAGCTGTGCAGGCACAATGAGCCATATTCATGGCATTCGCTTAGTGGGGAGGATTTATTCAGCTTGGTTTGCCAACAATTTAGCATTTTGGTGCGAGGTTTCGCTTGCCTAATTTCAACTCCCTCCCTGACTCTCATAGCAATTTGACACAAAAATGTATTTATTTTGGCGTTTCAGCGGGCAAAGGCAATCTGCTCACCAACTCTGACTCTCACCATGAACGTCCGCATTGATCACTGTGCTGACATTCTGAATTTATATCTGATCAGAGAGTAACACAGTGAGCAGCCCACAACATAAATTTAGCTGAAAGGAAAATTATATCCAACTGACATTCAATCACTTTCTACTGGCGAAACAGAAAGATTTTTAATTGCTTGCATAGGGAACAGACACACCAAACCGACACCAAAGACGAAGGCCTGCTGTTGTAACGCCTCATGTCGCCTGTGTCTCAGCCAAAGAGCTGTGCCTGAACACACCGCAAAGACTACAGCTGACTGCCAACTAGTTTATACATTCTGGGCAAGAGATGTGCCTGTGAGCGATGATTACTCTCCATACCACCAGAGATCATTACTCTCCATACCACCAGGTGGCAGTAGTCTGTATTTGTCATTCAGAAAGGGAAACCTGAAGACTAATGACTATAGATAATTAATCTGTTGTTATGATAAAGCAGCGTTTTCTTTCAATTTTCATACCACTCTTGCTAATATAGCCACTTCTAACTAAGAATATGTCCAATAAAAAGTTTGGGTGAGAATAACAAATACACATACCTCCGTTAAAATCCAGTTTGGCCACCTGCAGAGCGTAGGCTTCACACTCTTTCTTACTGAAGCTGAAAATGATGACAGGCTGGAAGTTCCTCTCCATTATCATCTTCACTATCTTGAACACGCTGGATGGACCTACGGATATCATATATATGAGTAACATGAATTATGATGGAAATTACTGATATTAAACTTTGGGAACTGACACACACGCACCTCTAGTGCCTCCTTTCCGTCCCCTTGGGTCCCATTTTCCCCCTCCGCTGCCTCCAGAATCCCCTGCGTCTCTCAGCACCTGCATAGCTGTGTTGAAGTTGTCCTCTCTGAAGTCTCCCTGAAGAAAAGCAACACACACAATATTTTGTCTCATTATGAAATATGGTCGTAATGGATGCATCCAGGTAAATCTAGGCTTCAACTGGATTAATTAGCCACTTGTATTTCATAGCTCTGACAGACCCCAAAAAGTGCAGTTTGTGTTTGAGCTTACATTCTCATCAACAACAAGGTGGAGTCCATCGCCCCCTGCTGGGAAGATGTAGTGTTGCAGTGGAGTGGGACGGTAGTCTGTGTAGACTACATGACATGGCTACAGGAGACAGAAACATCTCATTAATTATGTAACACAAAGGGTAAAAAAAACACTAAGAAATGTTTGTGACCCTTTCATGTAGACAGACAATTGTCCCCTCCTTGTATTACATAAAGTAGGAGGGACAAAGTAACTTAACCCTTATAAATATAATAGGTGCCAGTACAACATTCAACCTGCTTATGTAGATGGCAAATCCACTCAGCAAACTGCCTGGCATTGGGGATGGTGGCTGACAGGAAGACGTAATGCACATTGTCAGGAAGAAGAATGATGGTTTCCTCCCACACCACACCACGCTCTGAAATACACAGAAAAGAAGAGGGATTTGTTATAAACAACAGGCCTCTCTGACAAAATGTTTGTATTCTTATCCAAAACCCTGGGCCAGCTGTCAAGAGAGTGAAAAATGTTCTGTAATCATGAATTAAACAAGTTGCTGTGCTGAAATATGACAATTAAAATGATCTTATCTGAAAAAAACTCTTAAAGTCAAATTAGTGTTTTTTGCACTGTGGAGAAAGACGCATTATCTTTACATGATTCGTACAGCAAGTCTAGAACACTGGCAAAAAAGAAAATTCTTAGATTGAGTAAAAAGTGAATGAAACAAAAAAATCTTGAATCACTTGTATATGCCTGCTGGGAATTAATCTATTGATATGAGTGGTTCCTGCAATAGGGCCAAATGTTTTCCTAACCGCATTTGGTACGTACCTGCATCTCTCATGTAATGGATCTCATCAAAGACGACCCACGCCACCTCCCTCATGATCTCAGAGCCTCGGTACAGCATGCTCCTCAAGATCTTGGAGTAAAGCAGTTTTTCATGTCAGATCAACCTCTCAGGGCTGCTTCACATTTTCCAAACAACGCCCCTCAAATAAAAGTGATGTTAGACAAAGCTATTAATAACGCGAATGCTTTTTAAGACATAACTGCGTCGTACCTCTGTTGTCATGACGAGGCAGGAGGCGGTGGGGTTGATGGTGACATCACCGGTCATCAGTCCCACATCCTGGAACTCCTCATACATCTCTCTGTACTTCTGGTTGGAGAGGGCCTTGATGGGGCTGGTGAAGATCACCCTCTGTTTCTCTCTGAGGGCCAGTGCAATGGCATATCTACAGGAGAAGAATAGAAGAGTAAATCAGATGAGATAACTAATCTGCCATTACCATAGTCAATGAAATACAACTGAAAGCAAGTCTAAAAAAATAAGTTAACTGGAAATGTTAACAAAGAATCCTTCATGATGTCATGTTAATTGAAGATACTCACTCAGCACAGACAGTCTTGCCAGCAGAGGTGTGTGCAGACACAAGCACAGACTCATTGTTGTCAATACATAAGATGGCCTCACGCTGGAACGGGTCAAGAACAAAAGGGTACTCCTGCAAGACAAGCAAGACATGTCAAAAACAATAGGAGTAATGTGAGTTCTTGTAAACCAACTAGACCTAAAAGATATTGTTACAAAAAATTAATGAATGCTTTAATAATCTATTTCATTGTTACTGGATGACAAAAATGAATTCCACAAGTAGAAGATCCAATTTAAAGGTGCTATTTATTATACCTTTGCTGCTTTCCCCACACGTGGTTTCAGCGGTTTATATTCATCACTGGCAGGCAGAGCGACCTGTTAGGAGAAAGCAGAACTTTCAAATTTGACATTTAACGTCAGAGAAATCAGACAGGTGACAACTTAAAAGAAAAATCCTGGTATCTTGTTGGTATATAAACTGACAACAAATTAAAGCACCAAATGAAAATGAAGAATGGTCTTTCATCCTTGCAGAAGAGTTTCAGAAATGTTAAGATGTTCTGGCACTTTGTGGTGACCAAAATGTTATAGAGACACCTTTCCTTTTTAATCCTTTAATTTGTCATCCATCTGTAACTTTGCTTTATATCGTTCTTTACCTCATGTGAGCATCCTTCCACAGTCTCGACCTGCTCCACCTTCACTTGGGGCATAAATTCTGCAAGACTGAAGTGAAAAAAAAAGCACCATTTCTACCATTTACATTTATTGTATTATGTATGATGACTGAATAAATACTACTACTACATATTCCAACTGAAAACACTCAAAGTCATTTATTTAAATGACATGCAGTTTAATCAACACCTCTCTAAAAATGATTTAAAAAAATGAGGGTAACATTTATTGCTGAGCTGCTGTATTACTGCATCAGTGTGAGCAGTGGAGGAAGGTCATTTTTTAAGCAAACAGCAATATATCCACGTAACATACTCAGTACAAGTATATAGCTTATATCTGGTAAATATAGATTAAAGTGCCAAAATACTACGAATGTAATAGATTAGCAGCTAGTCACTTGAGTGACACAGTGTTAAGGCATAACGTTAACTCATCTCACTTTAGGTCATTAGCAGACACCGCCTCATGTCGAGGTCTCTTCCCAAACACCACCTCCTCTCCACCGTCACTGTCTGCCTCCCTCTTGGCCCGGGGAGATGGACCAACATCCTTGTCAGTGCCATTTTTACTTGGAGGTTTCCTGGAAAAGAGGGAAACACACACACAAGTGCAGAACTGAGGTTAGCTAGCTTACCCTGTCTTGTGACGTTACACAGGTACGTTAACGTTAGCTACCTACATAAGGCTGTTGTAACTTTAAATATCACAATTTCACAAGAAAATGATTTAAAAGATATACCTAACACAACAAAAAATCCAAGAAACCTATTCGAGATCACGCTTATGAACAAAATCAGGCAGTTTAGCGTGTGTTTCACTAACATGTTAGCTAACTAGCATGTTGACGTTCCTGACGCTGCTTCACTGTCTGGCACGAGCACACATGATGCTACGTTCAGGGTTCCTGGACAATCGAACTTTCTGATTTTTAAACGCCGATCGTTACAATGCAAAACGCTCGGTAACCTACCCTATATCTGGTGTCAAAGACGCGGGTATCTTTTTGGTCGTTGTAGTTTGTTGTTCATCGTCAAACACGCTGAACAAACTATCTCCAAAGGCGTCTGCCATGATTGTTAGGGGCACTTTTCCCACAATTCAACACGAGGTTGTTGCCCGGTAATACTTCCGGGTACGGCAGCCGTGCGGTCCCAAACCTTACCCTGCCTGACATGACTGTGGAGAAGCTCACACGTTAGCGTTATTTTCGCTCTCTGTTCGCAGCCACCACCTCTCACGACTTTGTATATGACTCGGCATCACCTTGCCACATAGAGGAGGCGCAAGACAGGCAAGTGTTTTGTGACATAATGGGTGGAAAGAAGAAGAAATCAGCGGCGCAAGCGGCTACCCCGTTGGCCCCGGCGGCGGCTGGAGCAGCAGCAGCAGCGGGGAACGGCGTGGTGGAGGAGGCGAAGAAACAGCCAGGCAGCAGCAAACAGGCTAAACCAGCCAAAGAGAGCAAATCAAAAGGTGGGTGTTACCTGGTTAATGTAATAGATTCATAAACACGACTGGTTACCAGTCGCCAGTCAGTGACGTTGCTTAAAAAGACGCCGATATGGTCATTTTCATGCTGTAGTTGTGTGGAGGTGTTGCGTTGAGTGGTTCTGCATTGTAAAGGTGTTCATACTGTCATGTTCAGCCCTGTATGTTGTGTTGTATTTGTGAGATATATTAGTGTACTTGAACTGCAACAGCTAAGCAGAATAAGCTTCATAATTGTCTCTCTGTTGCCTTTCTTCATCTCATAATATGACACCCTGCTGCTGTGTATTTGCAGCTTGTCAGATGGGTAAACAGATGTGGTGGAGCCACATCTGTCTGACATGTTGCTGATTAAATCTAAAAAATAAAGTGTATTTGTTAAAAAAATAAACTCAGCATCAACAGATCCAAGGGTACTGAAAATCTATACTCAAGTATGAGTACAGTCACATCACTGAAATATTACTCCATTGCTAGTAAAGATACTGGCCTGATGCTGCTACCTATATTATATATATATATCGGCCGATATACGCACATCTTTTGCTACGATCCCTCAAATGTGGTTATAAAACACTTGTGACAAAGATATGTAAATAAAGTCAGAATATTTTGCTGTTCAACAATGAACTTTACTGTCCAAAATGATATCTGTGCAATGAAACAACAAACTAAGACAATTATGTTTTTTCTTTCCTCCAGCTCCGAAGACCTACAGTCTTGCCAACGCGGCCCAGGTTGACACAGGTGGAGTCTCGGACAAGTCGATTCTTAAAGTAAGTCACTGGTTCCCTTCTGCCTGTCTATTTTATCTTTATTGTGCAGCTTGTAACACATTAAAATGCTACACATACTGACACAGTCTCATCCATTTTATCAAGTGAGTTTCACCTTCAAAATGTTAATAATGATTTATTAACATTTTGACACAGGTTACCATCCAGGCTGACCTGGAGAAGAAAATCATCAAGCTGATCAACGACTTCAGAGAGGAGAATGGAGACAAAGGGCCCATATCAGGCAGACTTACGAGCAAGAAGTTGCTGGTAAAAACAAAATCATCCCTCTGACTCTTAGATCTGTTTCCATGACTGAATGTTGCATTCATGTTGTCTTGTTTGTGCCTCCAGGACCTGTACACAGCTCTGCAGAAGTTCAACTTTAAGAGAGAGCACATTGAGGAGGCGATGAAGAGCAGCGTGCTGTACGGAGGCGATCTCCACTCCGCTCTCGATTGGCTCTGCCTCAACCTTAAAGATGGTAACCGAGCGTCAGCAGTCATTATGATTTCATCACTGTATAGCTCTTGATGAAATCTGTGACCTTCTTCATATTTTGTCTGTACATCAGATGAGCTGCCAGAAGGTTTTAGCCAGCAGATGCAGGAGGAGAACCAGAGGAGCAGGCCCAGGTTCCAGCCTCCTGCTCAGCAGAAACCTGCTCCAACAAGCCCCAAAGCGCCCGCCAACACCCACAGAGAGACCGCCAAGGTTTGTCTGTGTGTTTCTGCATGTGTTAGCCATACAGTTGTGTACTGTCAGACCAAATTGACCTGTATATATGTGGTGTTTTGCCAGGCAACAGAGAAGGATGAAGCTGCGAGCATGAAGGACTGGATCTTAAGGTATGCAGAGCAGAGCAGTGAAGAGGAGGAGGAGGAGGAGGAAGAGGAAGGAGGGAAGAAGACACACAATCCTGAACTGGATGAAAAGTTTGATCCAGTAAGTGAAATTAAAGCTACTTAAAACTGAGATCTCTTTTTAAAAATTAAAGGAATAGTTCAATATTTTTGGGAAGTACGATTATTCACTTTCTTGCAGAGCTTAAGGTAAGTTCATGGTTCTTATATAGATTACATAACATGTTAAATAATGAGGTTTAGAAGTGCCCATGGGTGGATTTTGTTAGCTTCAGACAGAGCCAGGCTAGCTGTTTCCTGTCTTTATGCTAAGCTAAGGTAACTTGCTGTTGGCTGTAGCTTTGTAGTTACTGTACAGACGTGAAAGTGGTGTCAAATTCTCATCTAACTCTCAGTAAGAATGTGAATAAGTATGTTTCCCAAAATATCAAGGATAGATTTTTTTTTTCTGTAGCTCGAAGGCAGCATGGAAAACTTGTCTTTTTCAGCACCTCTATGGACTCAGAGAGTTATGTTGCTGTAGTAAATGTATGTGACATGGTGTACTTACTGTGTGTGTTGATTCTTGCTGTGTAGAACGACAGGTATTTGATCCTCACTGCTCAGCTGTATGACGCAAAAGAAATGGCAGCTGCTGCCAAGACAAAAGCAGACAAGCCGGGCCAGAGGATGGCACAGGACAGGATACGCATCATACAGCAAGGTGGGTGTGTTTCGGTTCTCACATGCAGAGATGAGAGAATTTCTTCCAACATACTTTCTGACTTGTATAGAACAAATGTCTTTATGTTTACAGTCACTGTTTGTAGTGGCTGCTTGTCAATGTCTGTTTTGTTGTTAGTTTTTTCTGTTTATTTTAGAGTGTAATATCATGTGTTTTATTCCTCAAAAACCTAATCAGGGACAAGGACCGCAAATTATGCATCGCTTGTATTCTAATTAGATATAACAACGTCGACAAATAAATGCATGTATTTCCTGTTTCTAGAAATGAAGCAAATGGAGTCCCACCCCGTCTTCAACCCGGCTTTAAAAGTGGTCGACGTGCCTCAGAAGGAAAAGAAAGTACTTCCTGTTAGCGAGGACAAAGAAGACCTCAGCTTCAAGTTATTCGAACAAGCAGAAAAGGAGCCTCCTGCAGAGAAAGGTTCATTCATCATGTGACTTCAACACAACAAAAATAGACAGGGCTTTGAGAAAAAAGTTCTCTTATTGATAATTTTGTTCCATTTTCCTTCACAGTTGTGAAAAAGAATGAGCCAAAGGACATTCGCAATTTCGACTACACTGCTCGCAGCTGGACGGGAAAGTCCCCCAAACAGTTCCTCATCGACTGGGTCAGAAAGAACCTGCCCAAGAGTCCAGCACCGGCTTTTCACAAGGTCGCAGCTGGTAGATACTGGAGATGCAAGTAAGTTTACAATTCTGTGTTATTGTGCCCATACACCCCGTTGTTTTTAATCAGTATATAACTAAATATGGGAATATTTTGTTCTGATTGTATTGATCAGGGTGCGTGTTCAGAGGCCAGATGATGTTCTTGAGGTTTGTCCGACGATCGTGACTGAGGACAGCATGCAGGCTCAACATCTGGCAGCCACACTGGCACTCTACACCCTGATTAAAGGACAGGTAATACATGTGGAGGATACCTTTGTTGTTTTTGTTTCTGCTTGACTCACATTTTCTGTCGTATCTTCATTCATTTTAATAATTAATTTACTGCCACCCCTCTCAGTCGGTGCACCAGCTCCTTCCTCCAACCTACAGAGACGTGTGGCTGGAGTGGAGAGACAGCGAGCAGCAGAAACAGGAGGAGACCCGCACTGCTGCCAACAAACCTCGAGACCAGTTCATCTCACGGCTTCTGACCAGACTCAAACAGCAGCAGAACCAGACCCAAGGGGAAGAATCTAGATCTCAAGGCCAGCTGGGGCAGGGCGGGGATGCGGATGAAGAGCCTGAAGAGTCCTGGGAGAACCTGGCTGGACTTGATATTGGGGAAGGAGTAGACAATCTGGAGGACAAGAGTGAGAAAAGAGGCTCGAGGAAGGAAGGGGCAGGAGCACTTGAGGCATCCAGAGAGCTCTTAAAGAAGCTGAAGAAGTCCTCTATGGCCCACAAACTGCAGGTAGATATCCTCAGATGTTTTAATCTTAAAGATACACAAACTGATAACAAGTAATTAATCAGTTATCTTACCTTCAAGGCAGAGCGACAGCAGCTTCCCGTGTTCCAACACCGGCATCGTGTCCTTGAGGCTCTACAGCGCCACCGTGTGGTGGTGGTGGCCGGTGAGACGGGAAGTGGAAAGAGTACTCAGATTCCTCAGTTCATCCTGGAGGAGCTGCTAACAGGAGGTAAGGAGGCTCAGCCCTGCAACATCGTGGTGACGCAGCCCCGCAGGATATCCGCCATGAGCCTGGCCTGCAGGGTCAGCCAGGAGCTCGGCTGCGAGGATGGACCTGGGTCGAAGGTGAAATACATTTTTACCAAGACATCTCAATACTCGATGGACCTTTATATGAATCTTTGTGATATTGTGGGCTGAAAGGATGCACCGTCACCTGCTATAATGATCACGTTTCATGTTGAAATCTCGTTTCAGTCGTCGCTGTGCGGATACCAGATCCGGATGGAGAATCAGTCTGGGGAGTGGACCCGCCTGCTGTACTGTACGACCGGAGTTCTGCTTCGGAAACTACAGCATGACAAGCACCTCAGCTCCCTGACGCACATCATCGTAGATGAGGTACTGGCAGTGTCATGATGAACAGGTCGTTGGTTTCGTGCTCTGACAACTGTCATTTGCATTTTCAAATGATATCACGTGTCATATAAACACCACATTTTTAAAATCTTCCACACCAAGGCCATATTGTTATATTTAAATAATTAATTTAAAATGCAATAACAATATTTCACCCTGTCAGTTGGGAACAAAAAGAACAGTCACTAGATGGCAGAAAGGTACTTAACAATGACAGCTGGTGTCTACGTGCCTGCAAAAAGCCAGCAAGATAATAATTTAGGCTTGATGCAGAAATGCGTTTTTTTTTTAACAAGACACTGAGTTGGAAAATCTGCTCTAGTGCTTCCTTTCATCATCCATCTTACCCTACGTCCTCACCTCCATCTCCTCAGGTCCATGAGCGCAGTGTCCAGTCAGACTTCCTGTTAACCATCCTGAAAGATGTTGTTATGAGGAGATCAGACCTGCAGCTGATCCTCATGAGCGCCACAGTGGACTGTCAAAAGTTCTCCAACTACTTCAACCGCTGCCCTGTGATCAGCATACCTGGCAGGACTTTCCCAGTGGAGGTAAGAGGAGCTTCAGTTTGTGTTTGTGGACATCAGGGATAAGCTGGAGGAACCAGGATATTCTGAAGCTCCTGTGTTTTTTGTTTCCAGGTGTCCCACTTAGAAGACATAGTGGAGGAGATGGGCTACGTCCTGGAGAAGGATTCGGAGTACAGCCAGAAAATTCTGGAAGAAGAGGAGGAAGTTAGCATCTCTGTCACGCATAAAGGTGGCAAGACTTTGCAACACCAGGTAACACCATCTTTCTGCAACACAGTATGCATGGCGTGATCAGTGGTGTGATCTATGTATGTGTAACCCTGTCTGTCTCCTCCAGGAGATGATAATGAGGGACTCTTCTTCTGGCTGGGACCTGGGTCCAGATTTGGACCACTTCAGTAGCAGGACTCGGCACGTGCTGCAGTACATGAACCCTAATAAGATCAACATGGACTTACTGGTTGAGCTTGTCGCCTACCTGGGTAAAAAACATCATCATGCTTGTGTCATACAGCACGGAGTACCTAAGTCTTGAGTTAAATGTTTGTATTTTTGTGCTCTGCCAGATAAATCCCCACAGTTTGCGGAGTTGGATGGAGCCATTCTCGTGTTCCTCCCAGGCCTGGCACACATCCAGCAGCTGTACGACATGCTCTCCTCAGACAAGAGGTTCAGAGACAAAAACAGGTGACAAACACTGACTGATGTAATGTACTGTAATCCAGTGTACACTCAAAATGATCCTCCAGCAGGTGAAACACACAAACTGTTCTTTTAACGTTTTTATTTGGCTCACTGTGGTTTATGACCGGCTCTTTTAGGTTCAGGATTGTCGCTCTGCACTCGACTCTTTCATCAAAGGACCAGGGTGCTGCTTTTACAGTGCCACCTTCTGGAGTTAGAAAGGTACTTTTTTGTGATAAAGCCTCGAATAATAAATAAACAGAACAATCAAAGTAATGTTAAAGGATTCAGCAGAGTCCTTTTTATACAGCTGTGTTTCTGTTAAAACGATCTCACACTACAACTGATTCTTTTGTTTGTTTTAAAACAAAAACATGATTTTGGTGCTCCATAAGAAATAACATTCACAAGTTCTGAAAATGTCTTTGCATCCCTTTTTAAGATTGTCTTGTCGACCAACATTGCTGAGACAGGTGTGACTATCCCTGACGTCGTGTTTGTCATCGACACTGGAAAGACAAAAGAAAATAAGTAAGGCCACCTGAACACTGAACACCAGAGAAGTCTCACATATCATGATATGGTTGTTAGATTTTTTTATTCATGAAGTTAAAACAGATCGCTGCTCTCAGCTCTCTTCTACCCTCCTGGAAGTAAAATTGCCAGACATGCTAAACATTGATTCTATGAGGCTAAAAGAGCTCGAATTTGACGATGGAAAAGATGTGGGAACTCTGAGTAGTGGACAGATGTAAAATCTATCTATCACTCCAAACCAAGTCTATAGCATACATTATTTGGGAACAAGATCTGTACCAAATTTCATGGCAAAAGATGTTGAGATACTTCAGTCTAGACCAATGTGGTGTAATTATTAGCCTCCAGAATAGCTGATAATTACAGTAATGGGAGGCAGTGAGTGAATTTTGTTGTAGAGACTTAACTCCAGTGTGCTGTGTCACTCAGGTACCACGAGAGCAGCCAGATGAGCTCTCTGGTGGAAACTTTTGTTTCCAAAGCCAGCGCCCTCCAGAGGCAGGGAAGAGCAGGACGTGTCCGAAACGGCTTCTGCTTCAGACTCTACCCAAAGTACAGGTACGGAGGGTGGTAATCCATCATGGAGGGAAAAAAGGACAAAAATGAACTGTTCTCAGATTCCTGTTTACGGTCCGGTGCTGATCTGTTCTACTCTTGTTTAACCTCCTCAGGTTTGACTCCTTCATGGATTACTCCATTCCAGAGATACTTCGAGTCCCACTGGAGGAGCTTTGCCTACATATCATGGTATATAAACCATTCAGACACCACATGTGGAAACATTATCGAAGCTCCTATTTAAGATGTTTTCTTCACTCCCCCTCGCTCCCCTCTGGTAGAAATGTCAGTACGGCTCCCCGGAGGACTTCCTCAGCCGGGCGCTGGATCCTCCACAGCCCCAGTCTGTCAGTAACGCCGTCAACCTGCTGAGGAAGATCGGTGCGTGTCACCCCAACAATCACCTCCTCACCCCTCTGGGACTCCACCTGGCGAGTTTGCCCGTCAATGTGAAGATTGGCAAGATGCTCATCTATGGAGCCATCCTCGGCTGCCTGGACCCCATCGTACGTCCCACCGCCTCGTTATTCAGAAAACAAACACTCTAACTATGATTTGTTGTAATCATCTAAGGATTATTACTACTGTTACTATATTATATCACTCTATGTTTGGAATTATGATTAGTTTCCTAGCTTCGAAGGACTATTAATAAGAAATTTGTTTCAGGCGACCATCGCGGCAGCCATCACGGAGAAATCTCCCTTCTCCACACCGATGAACAGGAAGGAGGAAGCCAACCTGGCCAAATCAGCCCTGGCATTGGCCAACTCTGATCACTTGACGATATACAGTGCATATATGGGGTATGGACAAAGACAGACTGTGTGTTTCATGTCACTGAGATGTTTTTCATGAGAATCCAAACCTGCAGACTGAACCGTAGTGCTGTCGGAAATAGTAGTGGATTGTGCAGCAGGAGACTGTCAATCCTTTTTTGTGGATTTTTACTCGGCACCACTGCACAAACTATTGCTACTTAGGATGCTCAGTGACTCATAATGTGCATGAGTCGATTTTAGCAAAAGCGTAAATCATCTATCAGCTTTCTGACACTTATCTGAAATAATCGATCTTGATAGCTCAACATCTCTCTCTACTTTCTGTTGACCTATTTTTCTGTTTACCTGTCATTGCTGTCAGGTGGAAGAACTCACAGATTGACGGACAGAGAGCAGAAATGTCCTACTGTAGGAAGCACTTCCTCAATCGTACAGCTCTCCTCACGATAGAGGTAACACACGACTGTGTGCACATTCTTAACTGTGACTGTCAATTTGAGTCAGATTATCTCTCTCTTCCACCTCCTGTCTAATCTCATGTGTTTGACTCTTCTTCCCAGGATGTGAAGCACGAGCTGATGAGGATGATGGAGCAGGCAGGTTTCTGGTCGTCCCGCTCCAAGCATCAGGTGGCCTCGCTGTCCAAGCAGCAGATCTCAATCCTGAACGCGGTGCTGACCGCGGGGCTCTACGACAGCGTGGCCCGGGTTTTGTGCACCCCCTCCGTGGACGTGCTGGAGCGAGTGGCCTGCACGGTGGAGACGCCCCAAGGCAAGGCTCAGGTCCACCCCTCGTCTGTTAATCGCAACCTGCAGATACACGGCTGGCTGCTGTACCAGGAGAAGGTACAGGGGAAGAGTGTACATGTCTCATATCTGCTTTATTAGGTCACTTTGGTGCTAATTAAAGTTAATCCACAGGTGAAGTACAGTAAGATCTACCTGCGAGACACCACTCTGATATCTCCTTTCCCCATGATGCTGTTCGGAGGTGAGATTGATATTCAGCACAGAGAGAGGCTCATCACTCTGGATGGATGGATCCACTTCCAGGTCAGAGGTCACCAGGGTTTCTCTGGTTTCTCTTCTGTAACAGCAGCAGTTGTTTTCTTGCAAACTTGAAGGCCAATGAAATAGATCTTATTAATTAAATCCATGTTGTTCGCCCTCAAAGGCTCCTGTTCGGATTGGTGTGATCTTCAAGCACCTTAGGAAGCTAATGGACTCTCTGCTTGAAAAGAAGCTGGAGAACCCAAGGATGAGTCTGGAAGGTAAACTCAAGCGTCTCAATACAACTTATGGCACGAAAAATGCGTATAAGTACTGATTACCTTGTGTCTTTGTGCATTTTGAATATAATGAATAGATAGAAGGAATTTCAGTTGCTCCCTACAGTTTATAAAGGCATGGCCAAGGAATGGTTTTACGTGTGGAATTTAAAATAGTAGCTTTAATCTTCCTCAAAGTTCCCATACTGTGCTCATTTTCTGCTTCATACTTTTATTCTGGGTCTTTAATGCTTTAATGTTCAAAAAAACACATTATTTTTATCATACTGTCAGAATACTGTATTGTTAGTATTGAAATATATGTACATTTCTGAATAAAATCACATAAAGGTTAATAATATAAAGCTATACAGGTTTCAAGCAGATGTTTCTGTGGATAAAAATGAGTAAAGTTCTTTTATTTTTTTTTTTGCTAGATCTGATTCTTGTCCTTGTCTGTTGTAGGTGAGAGGACCATCCAGTTGATTCTGGATCTGATCAAATCAGAGCACGCTGTGTGACATTGGACCACCAAACAATCTGATTGCCACTGAACAACCTGAGACTGGATGCAGGAAATGCTTCCTTTTTGTTCTCTGCCCCTTCAGACAAACGGCACCCAGCAGACGGAGAGCATCCTAAAGATGAACTCATGGACACGAAAACTCTTACTCACATTGAGGCTGACTGTATCATATGAAATGCAAAGGCAGTGCTGAAATTTGAGAGGACAAATCATTAAGAGAAAATTATGTTGCGGAAATAAAGCTGTACACATTTTTATTGGAACCTTTTATTGTGTCGTGGTTGATAGTCAAAATAAAATGCTGCCTTAAATAGTATATAAATAGATAGAAGGTGTGGAGGCAGGGACAAAACAGAGATTAAAGGTAAAACTGTGATGTCTAAGTTAATGGGGTGCAGGTATCTTGGTCGTAAAAATGATTGTGTCACCACTTGACCGCAAGGAATAATCACAGATAAGATAAACTGTGAAACAAGAAACATTCATACAAGTTTAATTTAATACAAAACCAACACCAGGCCAGCTGTACACAGAAATGACTTTTAATCCGTCTTTACTCCTGCAGTTTCAAACTCATTTAACATAAATAAAGCAAACTCAAGTGCAAATATTCGAACAATCCTCCTCAAGTATACAGAAAATATTTTAATTAGTTAATGTCAATCTGAGGCATGAAACGTCATCAAACTTAACTTTCTTACGATAGAAAAAGAGCTTTTGTTAAGCACATTCATTTAAAAAGACTTTCAAAATTGTGTGATACAGAACTTAAGTAAGGAACAGGGTGTGTAGTAATCCATACACGGTAAAGATAATTGTGTGTGTGATCACCAATCACAAGATCGCTGTCAGTTGACAGGCTACTCTCACATCTAAGAGGAAATGAAAACAAGTTAGCAAATGACACGTCATCTTATTTTTTGAAAACTGGAACGAAGTGCAGATCCACAAAATAAATACAAAACTGACAATAAATTACAATGCAATCATGACGAAGATTGAGCCTTGTGCAACATAAACATGTAGGTAATAAATAGGCTCTGTATCTAGACAGAGGAAGTGACCTGTTATGTTTATTTTAGCTGGATGTCCTGTTATATGTTCATTATCTAATTTTACAGTGTGTCCTTTTTCATCAAAATACTTGATCAAAGTCTTCATTTAAAGAATTTCCTAAATAATAAAATAAAATGTAATTCACTGCTCTATTTATTACAGAAATAACATAATAAAAACATGCATGGACACAGTTATCACACTCATTTCCATCGGGTATAAGTCCTTATCTATACAGGAAATACCAAAGGAGGAAGTGATTAGACTTGTGTAACCTTCATGTCCATTACAAACTGTAAAACTTCAACTCGTCCAGCTGATCTGTGTGTTAGTACTGGATAACGCTGTACCCTGCGTCCTGCACTGTTGAGTAGATTGTATCACCTGAAATCAAAGCAAGGATGAAAGCAATGTGGTTAAATAAGAAAAGCAGAAGTATGAGCGTACATTTGGTTTATAATAATGCCACAACTGAAAGTACCTTAGGTGACAATTATTAAAGTTAAAGCAAAAAGTAAAAAGGTAAAAAGTTACATAATGTTGCTTTAATATACAGTAAAATGTTCCATGATTTATAGAAGATTGCTCAACACTTACAATGAGTGTCACTTGACAGAAATGAAAGAGGTTTCAGTTGTCTTAATGGTAATCAGATGCTATCCTCCAGCTGCTTCAGTGACTGCCCCATCACATGACACAACAAAATAATATGGTGTCCCATAACAAAACTGTTCAAGGTGCACAAAATGAAAATAAAGTGTCTAACAACACTGCACTACCGTAAATCAGGCTCAAGGTCTGTGATAGAGGACACCATTCAGTAACAGTCCTGGCGCGACTTTCTATTTTTATTGGGCAGCACACCAATATGGCCGTCACCTCAGCACAAAATGAGTACATAAAAGGTGAAAATCACAACAAGTCTGGTCATATTGACAGCTGCAGCAATGTGAAGGAAGAGTTAGCTTTGTGATGTAGCTAATACACTATTTTTAGTGTTAAGGAAGTCTCAAGTTACTTTGTATCACTCTCGTCATCTTATGTCCAAAGGCGCTACCAGCATAAACAGGAAATGAAAGTTCCCTGTAGAAGCTCTAAACTAAGTTGCATCCTGCCGTGACCAACCACATACTGCTCAAACCACAAGCCTCTTTAGCTTCCTCATAAAGCAAGCAACACACCGCTCACAGTAAGTAAATAACACATACCTCTACTGTTGTTTGTTGGATCAGGTAATGGCCCCCTCCTGCAATATCACAAAAACATGTTAACAGTTAGTTTGTGTTCTTATAATGTAGCGGAGAACTGAATGAGATATAAAATGGAAGGACAGATGGATAAACAGAGTCGTTCTCTTGTTTACCTGGTTACTGGTGGAGGCAGTCGAGAGGGTGGAGGTCCAGTTGGAGACCTCTGACCACTGTAGAAGTTCTCATACACGACAACAGCTGACAGAGAGGAAGACAGTCAGACAGAGATAAAGCAGTGCATGCCTTCTCCTGTGTGTGTACTTTGCACCCAAGCACTGGTTAACTGTTAATGAATATTCCTGAATTTATACCTGGTGGTTTGTCACCGGTCCGTCTGAGGTTTATGAAGTGCTCAATATCTTCCTGGACATCACACTGCTCCAGTGACTTTCTCACTTCCTCATACAGCTGTGAACACACACACACACACACACACACACATAAAGAGAGACATTAATAACAAGGTTGGAGTCTAATGAAGCCACGTCTTTAAAGATAGATTAAGTATACTCATTTGATCCATTGTTAATGTAAAAATCTTGATTATAGCAGCTGTGAAGTTACTGTACCTCATCACTGTTCACACACTGCTGGGAAAGCTGGTTGAGGTGAGTCCAGACTGTGTTTCTCAGATAGTTAATGCGCTCCATCGCCTGTTTCTCAAACATCTGTGAGGGGAAACATTACAGAAACATTCAGCTCATGTACACAGTATACATACTGTAAGTTATTTTGTAATCTTTCAGAGTCTTACCTCACAGGCTTTGATATGTTCCTTCAGCCAGTCATCATGAACCTTTCCCAGTGTGGTCACATTCTGCTGATACAACCTGTCTGCCAGTCAAACACATACATCAGTATTAACTGTACAAATATGGCAATAATACCCAAACACACTGTACTAAACACTACAGTCTCTCAAGTGGTGTATCATAGTATTAGCACTGTAGTCATATTCAAATCAGCCTCACACATCACTTATATCGATCTTCAGTGCTATCTAACAAGACTAAGAGCGACGCTGTTCTTAGGCACAGCAGTGCTTTGAGTTAAATGCATATCTCACCCACCCAAAAACCTTTTGCGAAATGTGACTTACAACCACAAATGTGAATCTTTTGGTGGAAGAGGAAAAGGCAGGGGATCTTCAAAATCATAAGGATTTTTACTGGTGTTTAAGTGTGTTTGAATGCATGAATTAAAGGCAACATGTAGCAGGCTTTTTTGCGAACATACCTGCTTCTTCTGCATTCTGTTTTGCTTGCTGTGCTTTTGCGTAGAGCTGAAAGATGACGAATAAAGAACATATTCTCTTTAACATCGGATCTAACGCATAACAAGCAACAAACACAGAGGTTACTGCTCATCAAATCGTATGAAAAATGTCTCTCTGTTGCGTCTCAGACATAAGTTGGCTGATACACGAAGTAGATGGAGGAAGTCTGAGGCACTGAGATAAAATGGAACATTTTATCGTTATCACATTAATGTTTTAACAGTAGCCATATCTGCATCTGAGTCAAAAGTGAGTCAGCCAGATAGGACTAATCAGACCACACACACACACACACAAGTATTAATGATTTCTTCCGCACAGCAATGCCTACTTGTTTCACATTAAGGGACAAACACAGTCTCAAAACTTTCCCTTAATGGGACACGAGATACAATACAGCTTATCATAATCTACTCAGAAGCATTGTAATTATTTTTATAACCTCGCATGGCCAATCAGCACTACAGTGTGCATTTGGCTTCTAGAAATCTCTTTCTCACACACACTCTAACATGTTGTGGATAAAAGCTTTCTAATCAGCCTTTCACTGGTCCATTAATATGCCGTTTACATCCTGTTTAAGACTGCAATTAACAACTTTTATTACTGATTCATCTCAGGGAGTCTTAAAAATGTCAGAAAATGGTGAGAAATGCCCATTGCAAAGGCTCAATCTGGTGTCTTGAATCTAATTCATCATCATTTAATAGCACTTATCTTCTCTTTATATTATCAGATTGACATACTGTGGGTATAGTTCCAAAGTTTTATGTGATGGCGACCAAAATAGGCTAAAAACAACTGTTGTGCAAGTCCAAACGTCGAGAAAATAAATGTTCCAAGTTTATATTTGATCCTTTGTTGCAACACAAAAACTTTAAATCAGTGAGAAGCTCCACTTTTGTCACTGTACCTTCTCTATGTGCTTGGTGTTGTTGGTGTTGGTGTTTCGGTTCACATTCTGATCTGCTTCTTCTTTATCTCGGCACTTCTGCTCGTATGTCTTCTTTGTCTGGGGACAGCACCACAGTCAGCAGTAAATATCTTGAATGCATGAGAAACAGTTTATCCCCACAAATGTGATTAAAGGTAGCAGCACCAGTGGGACTGGATTAAGAATGTCACAAGGCTCATGGTGTTGTCTACCTCTGGGCTGATTTAATATACTGGTATCCAGTTCTTTTAATCTTTATTCTTCATTGGAACGGTGCATGAGAAGTACTTCTTCTTTTGGCAGTGCTTTTCAAGGTGTTAAATGATGCCACGTGGTTCACTTCCCAGACTGGTCAACACAACTTCCCTCAGCAAAGAGGAAGAACAGAGACAGGGATGACCATTTGCACTGTTTTCAGAACGCAACTGAAACTCTTCAGATATTAATCATAAATAGACTATCTGCCGTTGTCACTTTGTTCACTGCCATTTCTATAAAGATGAAAGTCTGTGCCTGACTGAGTGAGTGAGTGAGTGAGCGAGTGAGTGAGTAACAAAGTTATATTATCAGACATTCAAGCGCTGCTTTTTCAAAGAAAAAATAGGTGTGAACAGTGACATAAACAGGATGCCTCTAAGCTTTTTTCATATTCATGCGTGTCACCATGAGCTATGAGTGTTCACAGAGGGCTATTGTGGTATTCTACTGTGGTATTCTGTGAAATGCTAGCGGGTGTACAAAACAAAACATTATGAAGGAGCGAGAAGTCAGCAAGTGTTACCAGAAAAACGCCAAAGACCAAACATACATACTTTGCTATGCAGCTCCTCAGTGCTCAGATCTAGCCATGGACATACTTTATTGCCGTCACACAATCCCGAGTAAGTTTTTAGGAACAACAAATACATTCTATTGAAACATAGGCTGAATATCCTATGAACAATTGAATCCTATTTACTCAGATATATTATTTATTCAAATGTAGATGTTTCTCTTCTTTCTTCTTCTTACTTTCTCTTCCTGTTTTTGAAGCATTTAAAGAGAAATGGCCAACTGTTTAAAATCCTTGAGACATGTTAATCTGGCAAATGTTTTTTGCTTTAACTTCTCATTATGAAGTAAATGTTGATTAGAAGAATAGAAGACCAGTAGAATAATGACACCGTCGGCATTTAGATTCCCTGGATCCCTATAAACCTCTCTTTCACCAGGCGGGAAACCTCCTGAAAATGAAGGCTGACTGGGAATCTAGCATTAAACTACTTCTACCTGCTTTCATTTCTCCATTCAAGACTTATGTCCTGTGTTATTGGAAGTTTTCCTAAAATGGGAAGCAATTTGGCCGTGGGCAGCAACAATATTAGCGCTTGAAAACGCTGTAGGGGGGAAGTAGTCCGTTTCAAACAAACAAACAAACAGACAAACAGACAAAAGCCTTTGAACTCGGACAACTTGAAATGTAAAACCCTGGTCTGGAAAAATTGGGAGGTGTGGGATGATGACATGCGCTACTTCCCCAGGAGCACACTGACCATTCACGGTCGAGTCATATACTAGGTTTGACCTAGTCTTTCCTTTCCTCTTACCTTAAGCACAACAGCAGTTAAAAAACAAGCTTGGTACTTTCACTTTTAGACCTTTAGTATTAAGGTCTGTTCACCCTACTGGCAAAAGATACAGAAGTATCCGCTGCCGTACCACCAGAGTACAGAGCAGCTTCTTTCCTCAGGCTGTGACACTCCTGAACTCATCCTCAACACTCCACCAAAAAAATGTTATTCTTTTGTGGCATAAATTAACAACAGGGTGCATTTCATTGTGCAACCCTGTGTTGTAGATAACAATAAATAAATCTTGATTTTGGCTTTGGTTTGGTAGATCAATGATCTCTATGAATTATTAATCCTGCGTGTGACTCAATAACACATTGCAAGGAAAAGAAACTGAAAAGTTGTTGAGGGGAAGTCTGAAAGTGCCCTTGTAGTAATTTATTTCAGGCCTTTAATAACTAACTCATATTTTACTTACATCCATTGTCTTCTTGAACTGTGAAGTCTTCTGTTTGTGGAGAGCATCCATCTGTTGCTCTAACTGAAACGAAAAGGTTGTATCTAGTTAGCAACCTAATATGTTCTGCAAAATGGCGCAGTCACCTCAGTTAATCACAGTGCTGATAAAACAGCTAACCTTTTTCCTAATTTCTTTTTGTTTTTCTCTGAATTCTTCCACTTTCTTGGCCTCCTCCCTCATGCTGTGCGCCAGTTGTAAGTGTGATAGGCTCACATGTTCAGTCTCTGCAGGGGTAAAAACATGGTTTACATTCTGAGCTGGACAGAAAATCAAAAACTGAAACAAACAGTATATGTATTTTAAGTGTTATTGAAATTTAAAAAGTTAAGGACTTACGTAATTTGAACATGTCCAAGGATTTTTTTAATGTGCTAAAAAGGCAAAAGAAAAGAAGATTACAGAAGGATTTCATACACGACAAAATCTGTACCAGATGAGTTCACATTGTAAATTAAAAACACACAAGACCCTTTGATATGAACAACACACAAAGATGAAAATAAAGCTGCAATGTGTAGTTTTCTACCACTTGTAGTACTATGGAGCGAGACAAAACATATAAGATGATTATGGTAATGAAATTTAAGACTTTCTTCCATTTTCTTTGCACAACACCTCCAAACAGAAACAACAGAGACAAAGTTTCACGGGTTGCATGACCACTAACATAAGGGGAACTAGACTTGCTGATAGAGTAACAACATGTCAACACTGACAGATCAAATTTGACTGACTTTAACACCATTAAGGAACCGCTAAGTAACGCAATCCCTCATTTCTGCTTTTGAACAGTCACAGAGTGAAAATGATCCCACGTTTGGTGACCTGACTTTAACTGTCCTTTGATCTTTCTGTCTGCATTGGAACTGAGTCATAACGTAGAAGGCACCTCTTCACTTCTGTAAAGACAGACTCTGTAAATAGATCTGGTCAAACACATAATAACAGCATCTCAACACTGAGGTTGCTTACTTCATCTCATTGTGTCCACACACCTTCTTGGACAAACCAAGGAGATCTTTGGCGTACTTCTCTTCAATTGATGCCCTGAAAGAAACAACCAGAAAAAAGTGAGTGCAGCATGCAAACATATGCACAAAGATTTGAATTTCTGCCACTAGAGGTCTCTCTATCAAAATAAAACAATAGGCATTTGCTGGCTGTTGTTTGGGTCGGGTGTGTCGGGTGCAGAGCCAGACCTTCTGGAGGAATATACTGTACACCCAGAGTCACATCTGATCTGGAGCTGTTAACCAATGGGAGGAGAGCTCAGACATTACTAGGGTTAACTTTTGCGATTGAAAAAGTGGATTTTTTTTTTCTTCACTCCTATTTATCAACCTGACTGCAGCAGCGATCTGCGGTGATTGTCAGGTGTTTATATTCTGTAATGTTGGCTGCTAACTGGAGACAGAGGGGATTACTCTGTACTACTAAGTATGTACGACTTCATGAATGAAACGTTGCAGACAGGATAGAGGAGAAATAAAAGAGAGAACTGGAATCTCTGATGAGTGCTAAAGTCAGTCAGAGTTGATCTGAATTTAAACACACAGATACACCCTGTGTGTATCTACACCCTCAATGAGCCAACAAATCTGGCTGTTTTGGGCAAATAAACACACATATATTTAATGAAAGAATAATTCAAATAAACACAAATCATCCTGCGGTCAAACATGCTTTGCTGGTGGCAAATACACCATCAAACAACCACCACTGCTGATAAAAATCTTTCCAAAGTGACTCAGTCGTAAATGTTCATGGATGAGGGGATGTTTTAAAGTTTTATTCACGTTACCTTTCATCTCATAAACTGACCTCCCTATGCCGGAAGTAGTGACAGGTGACTAAATGAAACGCAGGATGTAAGCACACAACTCAACAAATTATATAAAATTTTTTGACATTTTAATGCAGAATTCCTACATTGGTTAAGAAAAAAAATCAACATAGGACACAACTGCAGGGATTAATTTTAGTTTTAATGATGTGGATTTTTAAAAAAAATCATTTTATTGAGTCTGCATAATCCACAGGGCCATTACACAGTAAAAACTCAAACGACAAGGTGCAGTAAAACAAGGGTTTTCTGTGAGACTGCACGTGTTTGCATACTATCTGGTGCAAAGGTTTGAATGCATGTCTGCACAAATAACCAATCTTATATCTTTTTTGCAATTGTTATTGTGATAGGAAGAAATTTATAAGTATTGTGCAAACTCTTGTACCCTGTGGTTTAAAAAAATGCCTTTCTTTTCATTCTTACATGAGTATACATTCAGTTATTCATTATTTACCATGCTTCCTTACTATATTCACAGCTGTGTGTTTTATTCTGCTGTGAGGGCGCCTCTGTTCCCTCACTTAATCATTAAAGTTGAAGTTGTTTGAATAATTGTACTGCAATTTAACCAGATGAAGTTTGTTTTGTTTTACTTGGTGCCAACTGGACTTGGGTGTATGTGTGTGTGTGTGTGTGTGTGTGTGGGAGGGAGGAAGGACAGATTACTTATCAAATGAGGAAGAAGGAAATCAAAATTCAAATATCCAATTTTGTATGACCCCATTATAAAGTCTACCTAGACGATGCTTCACAATACTTTATTTGTTATAAAAGGCTTTGGAGCTACAGCACTGAATGATAGGAAACTCCTCATTCTTTGCTGGTCTACCACAATTCAAATTCAAATGCAAAACAAGCTTTGGCGATCTGACTTTAATACAGTCATTACAGGTCCAGATACAGCAGCTTTTTATACCACAGCATTGACTATTGACTATTGACTACTGACTATTGCTGGCAATTTTTTTTATTTTCAATCTTAAAAAACAAGCATACAAAGTACAATTTACTTGAAATGTGTCGCTCCTTCTCTCAATCTCTACCACAAAAAAAGTCTACACAAAAGTCTACTTTACAATTTCTTGTGCGTCTGAATGTGCACTCCTGAGCACCTTCAGCTTTGCATAAAGATTTGATTTTAATTGCTGTCTTTGAATGCATTATTTCCACATACACTCTAAACGTTTTCATGTCTTAGACTACTATCGCCAATAAACATTCTCACAATAGTGGCTCTGCAAAATCTACAGTTCATGTTCCTCCTTTGTCTTGGTCTCTGGCTTTCATAGACCAGTATATCAATTGGCCAATATTATTATCATGGCCTCTCACATATATATCAGTATCAGGGAATTGTGTTTGTAGAGATTACAATGCAGAAAAAGATGCTTGTGATAATGTTTGTGTAATGTTTGATACACGAATTTGGGGGATTATTGCAAAAACTGTGTTTATGTAGGCCGATATATTGATGTCGGAATTTTTTACTTCCTAATATCGGTACTTTCACAAAATACTAACACAATGAGATCTTTGATAAATAATCATCAGTAATGTGGATATAATGACTAAGTGGGTAAAGACAAGTATTCAAACAAGTACAACAGTCTGGTAAGTTCAGAAAATTACATCACTTTACTTTAATGCAGCCTTTACAACGAGGGAAAGACAACACTAATGCCTTATCACCAACAACGACAACAATAAAATACAAATTTATTTCCCAGCCCTAGTTCTTATCAATTGATTGCACGATAGCAACTATTACAGCTAGTACCAAGACCAGCACAGCCGTTCAGTAATTTAGAGCTAGGATGCAGTCTTGTTAACTTGGGCAAGAGCAGAACAGATACAAATATTTTGCTTCATCACATATATAAATCATGGCCTTACCTGGCTTTCATGAAATCCTCCACTTCCTTGCATGTCCTCCTGCCATCGTTGAGATACAGGATGATAGCATCATAGCCACCAGTGGAGGTCAGGTCAGTGTTCTGGCAGTGAGATGGAAAATATTTCAATCTGTTCATGGGGCTATGGTTAAACGGCTCTTTTATAGACAGATGTTAAATTATACAAATACTATCACTTCAAAACAGATTCAGACAGCTCCTACCCCCACTGCTCGGACCAACACCCATCCCTTTACCGTAAGAAAAAGCAGGCTCTGTCTAAACTTGTTTTACTCTAAAATCACACAGTGAAGTTCCCGAGACAACGCTGCACACAGACATAAATAAACGCTTCAACATTAAGATATTAGCCACAGAGTGTAAATTGATGTTTTCGACTGCACTTCTCCATAATTTAGGTAAGCTGAAGGTAACAGCCTGTAATCAAAGACCTAAACGTGCAGATGTCAAAATCTGTCAGTTATTGAGTTTGTATTTCCGTTAAAGACACGAGGCTACAAGAGTCTATAGGCAGATTTAGGTTTTCATTTAGCCAGTGATGGACTGTAACATGAGTGTTTCCACGTATGCTACTTTAACTACTGTACTTTTAACTCCATTACATTTATCTGACAAATATAGAAACTACACTACTTTGCAGATTAAGATTTTACAATATGACCTTGTTATAAAATATGATGCATTGCTATCAATCAAACATGCAGTTTACACATTAATGCAGGAGTGATAATAACCCAATAATGTAGTATAGTTTAATAGTTATTAGCCTTATTTTTCTTTATTAGTTCTTATTTATATACTTTTCCAATACAAGATTTTTAACTGTGTATTTTTAGTGTTGTATTAGTACATTGACTTACACTTACTTGCTCCACCACTGTATAAAAAATCTGCCAAGAGCTAGAAAGTGGAACTTATTTCATGAGGTCAAACATAGTGTGTTTCTAATTCCCGTCACAATCACATTCAAATAGGAAGAGAAGTCAGAGTGAAACAGAAATGATCGTTAGCTTACTTATTTAGTCAGCAAAACACACACCTGTAACGGCGGGATTTACAAGCCAGTCTGACTTCTGTCGAGCGAAATTACACAGTACAAAAATAATAAGGGATAAAACAAAACTCAGCACACAGCAGGAGACACTCACCCAGAAGAAGTCCTTGAAGCGTAGGTTTTTCATTGCTGCTGACAGGACAGGAGAGCCGTGTTTCAACAGGTCTGTCAGCTGACTGACTGACTGACTGACTGATGGTTTCTCTCCTGTTATAGACTGGGAGCTGCTGGGCGCACCAAGGGGTGAACTGACGCATGCGCAGTGATGATGATGATTGTTGTTTTTTTTCCTGTACTCTAAGCAAAAAAACAATTTACATTTTTGTATAATATAAACATAATATTTATTTGTCCTACTTATTATCATTATTATTATTATTATTATTAGTAGTAGTAGTAGTAGTAGCAGTAGTAGATAGTTGGTTGGTTTGTTGTTGTCATTTTGTTTGGTCTGTATGATGAAAATTACATATGGTAATAATAATAATAATAATAATAATAATAATAATAATAATAATAATTTAAAAAAAGAATGTGCTGCCATCTGGTGATTGATGGTGGTATGTTCATGGTTTACAGGTTGCCAGGTCAGGTGTAAGGAAAGATAAAAAAGCAAGCATAAAAATAATATAAAATATAATGGAATGTACTCAGTGCTGGAAAAGTATGCAAATCAACATTTAATCTACTCACAATATGCACAACTTAATAGACTGCGTCTGTCTCTGGACTTAAACCTTGGTGTATATACGGTGGCTCTGTCTGGTCTGGCTTTCTGTGGTTGTTGTCTTTTTGTTGTTGTTGTTGTTGTTGTTGTTGTTTTTTGTTTTTTGAATATGGTTTATGTGTATTTGGTAGTTGGTTTGTAGTTTTCATTTTGTTTGGTCTGTATGATTAAAGGTAAATAAGATAATAATAAAAAAAGAAGCTGCTGCCATCTGGTGATTGATGGTGGTATGTTCATGGTTTACAGATTGCAATGTCAGGTACATAGGTATAAGTGAAGTTAAAAAGCTTAAGAATAATATAAAATATAATAGAATTTTTCCCTTTTCTAATTAAATGTATTTATTTATTTACTTATTTATATCTGTTTTATTTTACCTATGCATGTCCTCCTACTCATTTCCACAAACTTATTTGGCAGTTTCAGTCCTCAATAAAGCAAACCTGTTATTTTTATTATTGTAGTTAGTTATATCATTTGTTTATTCTCTCTCCCAAAGGCACAAATACACACCTTGCCACTGCTGCACCTACCACCCAAAGTGATAGTCATTTGTTTTCATGAAATCTTGTGCAAGATATTTTCAACACAACCCAACAACAATACGAAGTTTGTTGACTTGACATACATTAGATCACATGAGCACTGTGCAGGTACAGTGACTCTGATAAGCATGTTCATAGTTCATATATTTACCAAGAAAACACCCTCTCTCTACGCACTACCTTCAGGATGTGGCAATAAACCTGGAGGACAAAACATTTTATAACTCTGTTATCAGCAGCGAGGCCCGCGGCTTCTGCAGCCATATGACCTTTCTGCACTGATCAAGTATATTGTGCTTGAATTGAGCAGTGGTGGAAAGCAGGCTTACTGTACTTTATTTGAATATTTCCATTTTATGCAACTTTATACTTCTAGTTCACTAAATGAAATCAAACTATATATTGTGCTTTTTACTCCACTATATGTATCTGACAGTTAGGCCTAATAGTTTTGTAGACACTTTAAGATATATCTTACATAAAAATCATAATATAAGCTAATTAAACACATGCATTGCTAAAGATTAAAGGATAAGTTCACCCAAACACTAAAATGTAGTCATTATCTACTCATCCTCACGCAGATGGGAAGTCAGGTGAAGTTGAAACATTTCTGGAGCTTCCCATCACAACAACATTGCAGCATCTTGCTTAATAGTTGACGTGGATGGGGACTTCTTTTAAAATGTTAAAAAACAACATAAAATGGCTCCATACACCTTATCTGGCATAATCAAAGTCTCCAGAAGCCCAAGATCCCAACATTTTATTTACATTCTCAATGTGTGGTCGAGCTTGTGCACCTTCTTCAGACGCGGTGCGCGCTAACGCTTTTAGCTTAGCTTCAGCCAAGGTGTAGAGTTCATCTTAAAAAAAATAAATAAATAAATAAATAATGTCTTTTCAAATTAATTGTGGATCTAGGGGCTTCCGTAGGCTTGGATTATACCAGACAAGCTCCTTGTCATTTTATGTTTTTCTTTGCCTTGTGATCCTTCATGAATCTAGTCAGGTGTCTGTGAGTTGTTCTCAGTTCTCCAATTAGTTTCATTTTCAATCAAGAACTACTTCTACCTTTCATACTTTAAGTACATTTTTATTTTTATTTGGAAATGGAAACATTATGATTGAATTCTGCTTCAGTTCCTTTTTCCTTTTCTTTACATCACAAAGTTTCGGTCACAACTGTCTGTAAACCTCTTCAATTTCCTGTAATCCTCTTCATCTTTCCATGATATTGTCAAACGTTACTGATCCACAATTAGTCATTGCCTTTACATGGCAAACATACCAGTATGTTATTGTAACTCAGCTCGCATGTGCTCAGGTCACCTGACTGCAGCCTGCGTAGTTTCCGGGGTATTTCCCTGTTCCTGCAGAGAGGAAGAGGCTGCTGCCGACAAGCCTTAACATGTTCATGATGCCTGTAGTGAGCAGAGTATTGAGACCTTGTGATCCTAGTTTGAGGGAGAATCGTAGGAGTTTTATTAAAACTTCCTGCACTAATTTATCTTTGTCAGTCAGTTCATTCTCTACAGTGGGTCACTTCCCTGGTGTGTGTGATCTAATTATAGGCGGTGCTGGTTGAATGAAATGGATGTTTGGATGTAAAATAAACACTTTCTGTTGATCACATGACATCTTGAGCGTGCAGTGTTTCTCTTTATTCAATGACGTCAGTGTTATAACAATGCTGTACACGAAAAACAACCACCGTGTCTAATCATCTTATCACTATCAGCCCATTAGGACACAAAATCAGACACTGATGCTCCCATGAACTCTTGTTGTGCATTCAAACTTCACTCTGAAAGAAGCGATAAATCTTTATGGCGGGGTTATATAAGTGTTATAAGATTTCTTAAAATTGAACAGTGCGGTCCATCATGATGAAATATTTCTTCATGACACACCGTAGCTAGATTAGCTGTTGTTTTGACTTTCTGCGCAAAGTTACCTGTGACCTCATTCAAAACCTCATCAGGTTTTTATGCGTTTTTAACTTTAGTTAATCGTCTAATGTTGTCAAATCATGATACATTTTCAAATTGGGTACTTTTATGTGAATGAAGCCCCTATGCCCACATCAGCGTGCTTATGTTAATTAAAACTGAAAGTACAACGCAATAAAAAAAAACAATCCAGATGTGTGTTGCGTTCCACAAAGTGTAAAATTAGTACATGTTTTATATAACGCTGTTGACTAAAGGTGCACATGACATTACTGTAAACAGAGAAGTCTACCTCAGAGTGGGAGGAACTTGGCTGCATCTGACGGGGATTCCTCTGCCATAAAGTTGCGTCACAGGCAGTATTTAAACCGGCACTGCTATCATTAGTTCAAACCTGTTCCTTCTTGTCGAGCCACAACTACAGAGCTATTTAAGCACTGAGAGAGAAGAAAAACTGAACATTTGAAGCTTTTTTCTCTCTTCTGAAGCACCATCGCTGTGAAAATGACTGGTCACGGTGAGTGTCTAAGAAGATTTCATTGAACTCAGCCTGGTTTTAGTTTATTTTCACGTGTCTTATCATGGATATTCAACCTGTCTAATCTGAACTATGTATTTTGCCCTCAGATATTGCTGCCACCGTCGATCTCTGCGCACACGAGCTCCGTCAAGTTGGAGACAAACTCTACTGGAGTGTCAAACTGCTGGAAATACTGATCATGAACTACAAGACTTTCACTAAAATCAAGTGAGACATGATGTCCGTGTACATAAAGAGGAAATGGAATTTTCTGAAAATTGAAGTCCTTCAGAGCCTTTAAGCAGAGGAGTCTCTCATACGGACTCGCCACAGGTGTCAAAATGGTGGCTCTCACATGGGATGTAAGCTTATGGAAACACCCTGATGAAGATGTTGGATGTGGACTGTCAGAGGACTGCTGCCATTTGGACTGGATCTCTGAAGAGAAAGCCACATGTGCTGGATGCTGTTGATCCACTGATTCAGAGCCATGAGTGACTACTGGAACCAAAGTAGAACATCTGGATGGAAGTGATCTGCTGTAAAATGCTGATTGTCACATGTATTCTGTACATACTACTCTATATGTGGACATTTATGCATGTTAAGCTCTATAAGCCTTTCACACCAATGTAGACTGGAGATATTTAAGACTTGGAAGAATTAAGTCTTAGTGCATTTACTCAAAAAAATGTCTTTCTATGTGTCTTTTCTGGGATGATCATGAAATGTTAATAAAATATCACCTTTAATAAGTCTAGTATCTGGTGATGTGTTTCAGGCAAGTTAAGGAAAGGTTTGACATTTTGGGGGATACACGTATTTGCTGTCTTGCTGATAGTTAGATGAAAATATTGATACTCTTTTGACTGTATGCTAAATGTGAAGCTGGAGGCAGCAGCAGCTTAGCTTAGCGTAGCATTAAGACTAAAAAATGGAGTCAAAGAGCTGTCATTTCTACACGTCTGTACAGATTTAAACAGGTTATAACATGAGCTTTAGATGTGCTGGTGGGCAGATATTTTTTTTCTAATGAGCAGATCCAGGTTAGCTGTTTTGTTGTTTATAGGCTACATCCATGGTTTCCAGACTTTGTGCTAAGCTAAGCTAACCAGCTTGTCTACTGGCTGAAGCTGACCTAAATAATTTAGCGTACAGACATGACAGTGGTATCAATCTTCTCATGTAACTCTTGGCAAGACAGCTAATAACAGTATTAAGCTGGAGTCAGCAGCTGTTTAGCTTAGCTTAACATGAAGATTGAAACAGGTGTAAAAAGCTTGTTATTACATTTCTATACCAATTAGAGGTTATAACATGATAATTAATTAGCTTTAAAGCTGCTGGTAAGCAATTTCCTACCTTTGGACAGAGCCAGGCTAGCTGTTTACCTGTTTAAAGCAAAACAGACGGAGGTGTTCCCCATTTAAAATCTCAGCTCAGGCTGTGTTATTCAAAAAAGATAATGGACTGTCATATTATTCAAAGATGTAACAAACACAAACTAATAATGGTTATACAAAAAACAACCGTTTGAGATAAAAAAATAAAAAAAATAAAATGCATTTACTACAAGAGGTACACTGTACTGTGAAAGGACGACGTGACAAAATGTAGGGATGCACAGTAAAGCGGACATTTAAATTATCAGCCTGTTAATGGTAAACTCATATTATCCATTATCAGCTGATAATTCTTAGAAGAGAAGACTGTTAGCTTGGCTTAACATAAAGATTAGAAACTCAGGGGAAACAGCTAGTCATTTCTACACTTCTGTACAGGCTAAACGGGTTGGAACATGTCAATTGGCTTAAGCCTAATGAGCTCAAGAGTTGCCGGTAGGCAGATTTTTCTTTCTTTTTTACAAGGCCAGCCGAGCTGTGGTGTAAAGCTTTTTAGCTAAGCTAAGCTAACCGGATGTAGCTTCATATTAGGAGGAGAGTGGTGTCAATCTTCTCATCAAACACTCAGCAAGAACAGTGAATAAGAGTGTTTTATAAAATGTCAAACTATTCCTTTTATGATTAAAGGATTAAAGTTTAATTGTTGACTATTTCCCCAACTAATCCTTAAGTCACAATTGTCTAACAATCCAAGACCTAAACCTATATACATCATTTTTGCTTGATATATTGCTTACACAAGTGATCATTTATCAAAGTAGTTTTTGATTTCCTCCTTACCAAATGTAATAATCATTTCAGCACTGGATGCATCTGATAAAACTACATCACTCCAAGCCCCAGATGTTATTTGCATTATACATTTATGGTGCTATATAACAAGTTGAATTGGAGAAAACTATATTTTACACAGATTAAATAAATCTATAAGTGTAAATATATGGAACAAAAGACGACAACAGCAAAACAGTGCTAGATTCAGGCACTTAAAGGATCCTTACTTTATTTTGTGTGGTAATACAAAAAGCATACAGAATTATACAGGATAGGAGAGAAGATCCCTTTCATTGAATTCCATTAGATCGTACACATAAAATGACTAATAATTACATACAAGCCTTTTCTCTGTAGCTACATCCACAAGTACCCCGGCCCTCCACCAATAGCATGCATGGTCTCTATGCTGTAAACGGAGCTCAACGCTTCTTCACACCTATTGGTTTTTTTGTAGGTAGAAAAAATAAGACAGAACTATAAGTATGCCATGAAACAATATGCGATGCGACTTCATACATAGATGAGACTCATCAGACCAGAGTGATGGTTACAATCGTGATGTTACGTTGTACCAGAAGTTATCCCAGACCTGCAGTGAAGCATGTTTGGAGATTTCGTTGCAACGGATTGCATGTTGTTGAACAGTTTCAGTCTAAAACGAGGATTAATCTGGGGCCCAAGTAACCCTCTCATCATCTGCATGTATGAAACAATACAACATCTCATATAGAAATAACATCTAATTATGACATGACATACAAACTTAGAGATACATCATATTGCAAGAAGGAAACCTTAAAGGGTCGATTCACCCAAATTACAAAATACACTGACTTCCTTCCCTCTGTCGGTATATTGTGAATTCACATGCATTCAATAGTTTTCAGTTATGATGTCTTCGGTGCAACGCCGTTCCAAGAAAAAACGTTTACAGTGTGGGCTTGTCACAGGAAACTCCAGTCAAACAGGTTGCTTCTTATTTTTTTTCCCCTACTGCTGATAGGAAATCCCATTTTCGATCATTATATTGAGATAGAGGCAGATATCTCTGAGACATTTTTCAAAAGCTAAATGAAACTGAAACTACCTGCATGACTGGCGTTAAGTGGGAAAATATGTTTTCTTGTATTTGGACGAGTCGACCCTTTAACATCCATTCAGCCCGTTCGTATAAGTAACCGCGAACGATCATTGTGTAAATCTTTATGTTCACAGCGAGCCAGCTGTTCACTTTTCCTGCATCTTTACATCTCAACTCAAAATTTTAAAAAAAGGAGCAGAACCTTTTTTCAATATATATATTTATATATTCAGAGGAATGATTTTTAAGTATTCTTAAAGATCAATAGCTGTATAGAAAATAAGTGAGATTTCTTTTTTTAACCATCTTTGCTAAGGTTCATACTTTTAAATCTCATCTTCACCACCCAAGAAAAATCTCTATAAATACGATCCTACCTACAGGGCTACTGACTGTGCAAAATAGTATGATAAATGGCAGGCTACTCCAAGCATCTATTAGCAACATAAATAGAAATGGAAGACTGGTCTCACTCTACAACAGAACGGACCCATTGCAAAAAAAAAAAGCAAACCAATAACATAAAGACTTTAGCTAGACTCACGGTTTAATTCTTCATTTCAGTCTGAGACTATGGCGGCCAAATTACCCGGCTAATAATGCAGCAACTGAACTCAAGCGTTTGTGTGTCTTCTCTCTTTTCTCCTCAAAGTGCAATGAGGAGGAAAGAGGGAAAAGAGAATTAAATGAGGATACAGAGAAGAAACATTCAGGTAGTCTAGTCTAACAGTAACCCGAAGCATGTACTCCCAACACAAGTGGGAATGAATAGGTGGAAGCAGGAGACCTGCGTGAGTGCAAAGAGCAGCAATAGCAGTGTGATTTGCTATCCTTTATCCTTGCATAAGCGTGTGGGAGAGTATGGAGACGAGACCAGGACTTGATACTGGTGAGATCTTGTCGTAACGGAGAGATGATGTTTCCTTAGTGTGGAGGGAAACTTGGCCCCAGTCAAAATCTTCATATTCACCATGACTACTGCTGCCACCTGCTTCGTTCTTTGATGTCATCTAACATTAACAGAAGCCCGTCTGTTCATAGTGTCGATGTTTACAAGTATATCCAGCCTAGCAGTGGCAGGTCATTTACCAGCCAGTCATTTTTCATTCAGAGACCGTTCAAAACCAACCAAATGTTACTTGGTGAGGCCCACCACCAATCAGATTGCACTGGGTTAATATGGACTACCACCAAAACGTCATCTGGAACAGATGTACAAACAGGCTCCCCAACCAAAACAGATTGTCTCATTAAAGTGAAGTCCATCTCATTAAGTGAAGTCCTTCAACCAATTAAATAACACAGACCATAGCCAGATCTTCCAGTCCAACCAGTCAGGTGTTTTCATTTAGTAAACGCAGCCACCACAGCCCACATAAGTTCGTTGGCGTTGGGCTTTGCACTCTCTTTCTCCGGCTCCAGCTCGAGCAGAGTGTGGACTCTCTTCATGCCGAGGTCGTACTGGTCGTCTTGGAGCGGGGCGAAGGCGTTCTCGAGGACGTCGGACGAGTGGGCCAGAAGGATCAGGGCCAGGATCCGCTTGTCCATGCGGTGGGGATCGTTGACCCACTTCTCCAAAACGGACTCCTGGACCTTCTTGACGAGGCGCTGTAGGCAGTAACACATGTTTTACAGTCTTTATCACGTGGATTATGTACATTCATCAAGTAAAAGAACCTGAATAGGAACAAGATTAAAGAAGTAGAAAACAAGACTTTTTCACCCTCTCATATCAGTTTGATAGATATGAAGCTACAGCCAGAAGATGATTAGTTTAGCTTAGCATAATGACCAGAAGTAGGGGGAAACAGATAGCCTCTGCCCTGTCCGACCAGCAACTCTAAAGCAGACTAATAAACACAATATGTCTCACTAGCCATTTGTACATTTTAGTTTGTGAACAAAAGTGATATTACGCATTAATTAATCTTACCTGGCTTTATAACCTATGCTTATTGTCTCCTGACTGTAGCCTGTCGATCTTCTCCTCTAACTCTCTGCAAGGAAACAGTAAGCTTGTGTCCTCAAAATGTTGACCCTTTCCTTTACAGGGGCACTATGGTATTGTGGAGAAGAAATTCGAAACTCAGAATTTTAACATTTACAATAATAATGAGGTTAAAATACAAACTCCGAAATATTTTTTCCATAACTGAATAAACAAGCCGTTCTAAGAGGAAAATAAGGTCCACAGAACTCTGTTTGAAGCTAGAAAGATGGCAGGGTCCGCCAAAAATAAAGTAAAACAGTATGAAACTGTGCTGTCCTTTAAGGTCAATTTGTTTATTCAGTCATGGAAACAAAGCGAGTTTTGTTTATTTAGTTTGTTTAGGCAAAAATTCAGTCAATGAAGATCTTTTTCTTCTGAATAAAACTACATAGTGCTGCTTTGACGCACACTTTTGGTGTAACTGACATTTTAAGACAGGGACATAGTCATTGGAAATAAGGGCAGTAAAATCGTGCCAACACCCATACACACCCCCCAATTACATATTTTAACTCCTATATCATGCTTTCAGTACTGGGTGGTGTGAAAAATACAATTTCCTTAACGGGACAGAAGGCTTAAACATGGAGTAGGAAGCTTTTCCCCCCCCTCAAAATGAAACAGCATAATTGTGCTTTGCACAGCAAGTGAGCAATATTGTTACACCTCACTAATTAATATAAAAAAAATACATAATAAGATGAGGGCACTATCCTCTAAATAAACAAACATGCACCGTAGCTTACAAGTCACAGACAGACAGCTCATCAGCTGCCTAGCCTGCAAACTGATGTTAGTAGTGTACTTTCACAAAAACAATGTGTGTTTGGTTTTACATGGCAGGACAAGACATGTGTCCATGTTTGTAACCTAACCTTAATCCAAGACAGTCCCAGACGTAGTATACAGTAAATACAGTATACAGTAGCTTGAAATATTTTATCTCAACGAGCGCACCGGATGTGTGATTTGTAGAGCAGATATGCCGGCTGTAGAAGACAGAACACGCGCTTTGATGTCTGCTGGACTTCGACGGGATGTTATTGTGCCAGTGCAGGTCAAACTTGCAGATAATTAAGCTGAGACTGTGAATTTCACCCTCAGTCATAAAAGCTGAATATGCATGCGTGCAGACTGACCATAAAATAGCACAAATCAAGTTGATCACAGAACAAAGAGCCACCGAACCCCGGGGACCTTACCTGTTTAATGGTACTGTTGGTGAGCGGATGCGTGGTCATGTCAAAAAGCAAGAAGTTCTGTTTCTCTGTGGTGAGGACACCTTTCTCGACAAGGTTTTTTGCCAGACGTTCTCGAACGTTTCTGAGCTGGTAGTGCAGCTTCAGGGGATTCCAGGTCTCTCCTGACGGACAACATGAGATCTATCTTAGGACATTAAACACACACTGATACACACACAGTACTTGATATCATCTCAACACTTTAAATGTCTGGCTCACGGTGATCAAGATTAGATCAGCTCAACTTTTATTGCTGCAGCTCTCGGATTATTTTTACATTTGTTTTAATGTTGTTAACGACAATATCCACAAACTTTGACACGAATATTTCTTTGTAAACTAGTATCGATTGTTTCAACGTAAGTATACTGACAACTCAGCTATTCACACGAGGTGAAATGAGATGAAAACATGTCACTCAGATGTCCAACAGGAGAAACAATAAGTAGATTAGACCAAGGTTTGGTTAGCAAACTCTGAAGGGCTTATCTCACCACTCAGCAGCTCTATCCAGCTCTGGACTGTCTCTGGAGGCTGGGTTTCTTTTATGTGCTTCAGGGCCTCATCGAGTAGCACATCACCTGTCGGGGCATCTGACTTGCAGATCACCTTGGACAAACAAACGGAGACGTATTTGAACTAGATGCCTGTTCAAATCTATCTCACTTATCTCACACGCTCACATCCTGTGTGAACAGGAATCACCACACCGCCTCTGAAACTGTATGTGGCAAGAGTACGGATCTGGATCGTCACACCCTGGGTTCCCATCGATTATTCTCTCTTCTGTTTTACTATCTCCTTCTATCTGTACTTCTGTAAATGTATATCTTTTTATATTCTGATGGTTTTTTTTGCTAATTATCTTGTGTGGCCTCGTCCTCTTCCCGGTTACCACGGTGGAGAGGAGGCCGTGTGACTCGGGCACCATCACCAGAGGCGCACGATATATCGGACGGATAAATTGTCAGCAGATTAAGAAGTTACAGCCGATAAATCAAGCCGATACTACAAAGCCGAATCACTTTTGTTGACTTAAAAAAGTGCAGCATCTACACCCAGCAGGTGGTTTGTGAGCAGCCAATAAACAGAGAAGCAGAACAAACACGCTGATGTCGTACTCGTAACGTCAAACTGCTGCACCTGTGTAGAGCCACGCCAATGTAGACAAGAGCCACACATGTCATCACTGGTGTGGGCGTTTTTGTTTTACAAGAAGAAGTGGGGGGAAAGTCTTCAAGTCCAACCATAAAATCAAATAAACCATCTTTGCTCTCTACATCTAAGCCTTTATTGCACTCAGGCGTGCATGAAAAAAGCATAAAAATGTCGGTTTCTATTATCGGTTATTTTAAATCGGTATCATCCATAAGAGTCAGGTAATTATCGGTTGTCGTATCGTCTGTTGCATGTCTGCCCGTCCTGGGAGAGGGATCCCTCCTCTTCTAACATATCTTTCCCCCTGTTAAAAAGGTTTTTTTCCCCCCAATATGGCAAGTTTTTCCTCGCTCGAATCGAGGAGCTAAGAGACATAAGATGTCATTCGCTGTACAGATTGTAAAGCTCTCTGAGGCAATGTGATTGTGACTTTGGGCTGTGTAAACAAAAAAAACATTGAGTGGGGAAGATATGCATCCTTTTACAGTTACAACCCTTGCAGAGACATTTTTGTTTTTTTGTTTGGGGTTGGACTGAGCACAAGATGTTCGCTTTTCCTCTGCAGCCTTGAACACATCAGCATACTTCTCACCTTTCTCGAGAGCAGGCTTTTCCTCCTCACCCCGCAGGCCTCCAGCTGTAGCCTCCCTCTGAGGGCCAGTTCGACCAGCATACACCCGCGGAGACCGGAAGAAATACAGTCGTTCCAGAAAGACGTGTAACCCTGAGGAGGAGGGGACAACGTGAGCCAAGGTGCAGCAGCAGCGGCAGCGGCGGCGTTTATTAACTTAGCTGACGTGTTGCTCGGAGTATGTGCTGTGTTGAAAAGGAGGAACATCACTGCTAAGAAGTTGTCAAGAAAACTGCGTTAGGCTACGACAGCTAACGTTACGTAGACAGTAAACTGGTTATTCAACCTAGGATGGACGCTGTGAAGCAACAATAATAATAATAATAATAATAATAATAATAAAAATGGATAACGTTAAATAATACGTTAAATTAACTATAAGCCACTCGACATATATTTGCTAACCTGCTGCTAAACAGGCTCCCGAGCCTTGAAGCTGCGCTGTGGTCAGGCTAACCTAGCAAACATTAACCACCGCTCGATTAAACCCAAGTTAACTTTGTTGACGTGACGCGACGTAAACATAATGTCAGCTACGTTCATGTCGGGATGAAACCAGCGTCGAAGGAATAAAGCCCGGCTGACGGATTAAAAAAAAAAAAAAACAGCCCCACACCTCTCGATCCTTGAGGCCCAAGAGCAACACTTCCTCCATCAGTGTGAGCCTCGTTTCCTTCGAGTCCCCCTTGTCGTCGTCGTCCTCCTCCCCGCGGCGCGCCTCGTCCTCCTCGCCGCCGGAGTCCTTCTCCTTGTCGGCGGCGGCGCTGCGAATGGCCTCGGTCCTCCGCTGGACGAGGCCCGAGTTTCTCTTGGCGAGAGAGGCCATAGCTGGGGCTGCGAAACGATCAGATCCGAAGAAAAGCGCCTACCTCGACCAGCCAGAAAGCCACGCAGCATGTAACCTGGATGGTAAAAAAAAAAAGGGGGGAGAACGGGGAAACGGTGGACCGAGCGAATAAAGACGGTCGTTTACGTTAAGCTCGGCTCGGGATTCCTGCTCCGACTCTGCCCACTTCCTGATCCAACATGGTGGCAGTGACGTACAGCGTTATCTGAACCGACCCGTGAACACATCTCGCCTGTTGCATTCACGTGCCATCGGAAATGCCGTAAATTTGAAGTTTGAACACATTTGTTTAAAATAAACTGAATTACAACTCAGAAAGCGTATAAAATGTTATTTACACTTTATTGCATACAGTTAAGATGTAAAGATTTTAAAAATGGGAGCAATAGTTGCTTGCTAAAATTTTATAGACTACTTAATTTAATTTGGGTTACTCTTTATATTAAGGTACTTGTATTAAACATTAGTTAATAGGAAACAAAGCCCTTAAGCAATACGTCATATAAGATACTGATTATCATTAATAAGACAATAAGAGCGTTATTAACATAACAAAAAAGTTGTTGAATATAAGACATTTATAAGCGCTTAAAAGACATTTGTTAACAGTTAATAGACACGTAAGAACGTTAACGAGAGCCTTACGAGTTTCTTATAATGTGTAATAGCATTGTGTGTATGTAATGTAATGTATTGTGTCATTGTGTTTTTTGTTGCTTTATGCACTTATTACAAGTTAACCATGCAGCAACCAGATCTTAAGCAAGATCAATGCCTCATTAAGTTTAAGTCAGGACTCAGTCTGAGGGGCCAATGCTTAATGCTTATATTGTCTTATTAACATTAATAAGAATATTATAAAGACTTTTAAAGGCCTACGTATTACCTTTTAACTAAAGCTTATTACAAGGACCTTAACATAAAGCATGAGCAGACTTCTGTTTGAATGCATCCACAATGATAATGATAGCCTACAGTCAATGTGTGTGGGTGTGGAGGAAAGCAATCTGGTAAAAGGAGGGTTCATTGCTTTCAGCCAAACTACCCTAGTTAAAAGTTTAAAACAAGTTTTTGAGTAAAAAGAGGCCTCCTAGCTCCAATTTAGAAATTTGATTAACGCATATATACACTGTGTTAACTTCCATGATTAAGCGGATAAAAGACGATAATGGCAGCCCCCATAAGTGTGAACAGTAAGCAAATAGCCATTTATTTTACAATATATTTTATGAAATATTATCATTTATATCTCAGCTTTATATTCAGAAAATATAAACTATATACACCACTGTTGATATCAGTCAAACAAGCCACTAAATACCTAATGCAATATAGACTTTCAACACAAGGTGGCAGGCTGCGTGCAGAAAATGAAGGACTAGTCTGCTGCTGGTCTTCCTTCACTGATCTGTACTTGACAGTTGCTGCTGCTGAATGCTATTTTAGATCAAGATTTGCAGGAACATCCTGTCCATGTAATCTCTTTTGTTATGATGGGATTACGGAGGGCACATCACAACCACTGAGAGAAGATCTAGATTATTAAATATTCCAAAGAAAGACTTTAAATAACAGCTTCTTCATGTTCAATCTCTAACATGTAATGTTGGTTAACGTAAGCATCTCTAGAGGTGAGGCTGCATAGTGTTGGCTTGAGCTGCAGTATGTGAGTTATTATAGGACCACTTCATCACTGGCAGAGGTCCATTTGTTGATGGCGACGTAGTGAATAAACTCCCATAAGTCCTCCACTTGACCTCACTCCCCCTCCAACTCCCACACTCCAGGATTCTCCTCATGCCGTCAAAGCTATCAGGCAGATATGAAGGAAGGGCAGAGAGGAGAAGTGGCAAGCTTGTGCCAAAAGCTGTCAATGCAGGGCTGGATTGTCAGTGGGCCTCTTTTTTTCTATGTCAGAAAAACCTGCACAACACCCTGGCCCTGGAACGGGAACAACTAAATGGATTTCAGCTGTTAATAATGTCATTAGATGCACTTGTGCTTTTTCTGCTATGATGTCGAAATGCTTGACATTTAAAGGGAAGAAACACATGTTATTAGCATCATCATCATCATCATAACTAAACATTTTTGTATTGTGTACTTGAGGTTTAGCTCCAAAAAATCAACAGTTACTGAGTCATTGGTCATGTTTTTGAATACAGTACTTATGACAGTGACCCTGCAGCACATATCAGGAAGAACAATAATAACAGATGTAAAAGGAGGAGGAAAAAGGTCCAGTAACCTGTCGTGGAAGTGAAATTCCCTGTTAACTGTTTATGCAAATTGGCATAAAGGAGTTTTCATGCTGTGATCAGTGCAGTGTTGTCTTGCATTGCCTTAAACATCGCAGAGGTCGTTATATTGCAGGTACTTCAGGTGCAAAATACACCATGTAACAGCAACATATTGTATGTCATATGATCTGAAATGCACAGATTTAAATTTAATCATAATAATGTTATTATTTAATAAACTGAAACTCTAATTAGACGTTGGATGAATTCATGACCTATGACTCCTGTGCTTCTACCTCGAGCCTCATGGGTGTTTGCTATCTATTTAATCTCTGTCTGAAGGATTCACATTCTAAAGATGCCACTTTTCCTTAATAATGTTTCTGGATACGCAAATATGTCATGTCGTTAGGCACAAAATGGCTCTATGATGTTGCATAACTGCAGTATTCCTCAAGAGTCCTCTTCCAGAAAGGTAAACCTACAAAACAGTGGTGATATTTGTGCCATAATGTTGCATATGAAGATATTTGAGTGTTGCTGTTGAGCGCTGCGCCTGCATTCAATCTGTCAGAGAGGAGGAGGAGTTCCACACTTGCTTCGGGAGACGTAGCCGTCCTTGTATGGTCGGTTGTGTCAGGTACCAGGCGCTCCATCCCCACCAGCTGTGAAACATTTAAAGACAAGACAGCTGCTATGTTCATTGGAGAACTGGTACTATACGTCATCTATTGTTGGGATTTTTTGTTCCTCAAGCAAATATCACATCAATACAATACATGGCCAACGTGTATCGGTATTTGTCAACTTGGAAATGAGACTCAGTAGTTGATCGTCTTTCTCTAGAACTGTCTACTTCGGCTTTAATGTCCGGAAAATAACAAAATTAGAAATACTCACCCCCGTGACTTTAGAAATATTGAAGTAAAAGTACAATTACAGCTTATTCAAAGATGCGCTATATAGTTTAGGGGAAGAACACAATTTCATACTGTTTTGCTTTGTTTATATTTGGCGGACCCTGCCACCTTTCTAGCTTCAAACAGTGTTCTGGGGACCTTATTTTCCTCTGAGAACAGCTTGTTTATTCAGTTATGGAAAAAATATTTCTGAGTTTGTATTATTGCCTCATTGTAAATATTAAAATTCTGAGTTTGAATTTCTTCTCCAAAACTACAGAGTGCCTCTTTAAATGTTACCACCAATTGTAAGGAATGACATGTATTTCTCCTCCCTGAATGTGGCATATTATAAATAAAAACTCACTGCTGACATCACAGACGGATTAAAGGATTTCTGCTTGATTAATCCATGATGAACTCTGCAGAGAAAGTCATAACACATCACAAAAAGGCTACAAGTAACAAACATTGTCTTCTTTCCTGACGTTAAGGAGCCCGTAAGTGTGGCCCTAAAAATTCCTCGGATAGATTATTCCCCAGGCGGTTGGAAATATGCTCTGTGTAAACAACCATCTCTACAACCATCACTACCAAGACAGTGGCCCGACACTCTGACCATATAGGTAGCATAGTTGCACACAGTCCAAGATGACAAGATGCGCAAGCATTAGGCCTGGAAAACGTCTAATAAATCCCCTGTGTACAGATGTAAAACACTGCAGAATATGGGGATACTAGCTTAATCAGACTAAAACAATAAATACAGGCTGGTATATTAAAATTAAATGTTTATAAAAAGCATGAAAATGAGCAGAAGTTATCCATCTATCTATCTAAAAACCACCATAGCTTTAAAATGTAAATATTAGACTTGACATAAATCTCTCTTGACATATCAGCACATCGTCTGCTGCCCCACTGACACTATTAATAAACCTTTGTGTCCCTGTGAAGCCTACCAGAGATCTATGATTTCAAATGGTCCAGACTCAACATCTGTATTTTTCACTTAGAGCATTTTTTCTCACTGATCCTGCAGCTCTGGTCCTGACAAGAAGCCCAAATCACTCCCCAGAGCTTGAGAGGAGGCCACACTCGGGCCCATATTGGAGCCATTTCCTGTCTCTGGAGTGGGCAAAGGGTTGACCCCTAGTGCCCCCTCTACATAAATGCTCAAGAACGCACTCGGATACACACATGTTTTAAGACAACACCCCCGCAGAGAGAACTAGGGGAGTCACTTACCATTGCACTGCAGTAAGTGAATTACAGATTCTCTGACTTGGCCGCTACACCTCATCTCACAGGAGAATAATGGCTGAGAAAATATAATTATATTAAATCGCTTGTGATATTCAAAAGCCCCAGTGAACACTAGAAGGCTGAGAAAAAGCAGAAACACAGTTTTGGGGATCGTATGTGGAGGCCTCAAAAATGAAGATGCTATCGGTTTTCTCGCAGCTTGTATCAATAATAAGAAACAAGATAGGAAAATAGGCCAAACTGTATGGAAATAATTAGAGAAGTAAAGGTCACATGTGCAAATTTCTCTGCTGCTGATTGTTCCTGGTGTGAAACAGAAGCTTGGCGCAATTCATAGAGCGATTATGATCGCAGCACGTCCAAGGACATGCTGGCTTGGAGGCCAGGTAGGCTAAATATGGCTGTATGGCACAAGCACAGTCAACAGAAAGAATACTAAACAAGAAAGAGAGTGAAAGAGGGAGAGAATAATGAGGTGAACGAAATAAAAGCAGCAAAATAATGTCCGTTTTAACATCTGCCCCAGCTCGGCACAATCACGGGAAGTGCTTCGCCTTCGCCCCATTCACAGTGACATGAATAATAAACATAACAATGAGGCAATACATCCACAGCGTATAATGCAATTGACCAAAGAGTAATTTTACCTCACGGCAGAGGCTTGAATGCGTGTATAGAAAGGCCCGTATCTAGGACACAGATCAGTCAACAGAAAATGGAAGTCTTTTATCACGTGCGTTCGGCTGAATGAAGTCGTTGTCTCAGGATCAGCCAGAAACAGAAAACATGACACATGTGAAATGTTCGACTAATCATGTGAAACATTTTTGACTTTCAACAATTAAAGCTCAGTCTCAAAAAAAGAGTTAGCTTGATGAAAATGGCTGATTAATTGGCCACGGTTTGTTACTATTATATATTAATAAACAATGAATCAAAAGGCAATGGAAAGCTGCAAACTGCAAATTCTGCAGCTTCCCTCAGCTTTACAGAGCTCTATGTTACAATTTGTTAAAAGGTGAAGACCCAAATGCAGAAACATACGACATACGACAAACAACAACATATTTTTGGATTGGATTATTGCAGGAAATAAACTTTGTGGCAAACACAAATGTATTATATTTACATGTTCACAGATGAACACCAATTTTGTGACTTTAGGAGCGTCAATGTGATCAGCAGAATTAAAAAGCTAATAGATCAAAACATGAAAATCTCTTTCATCCATTCATAAAACCCATTGACTTCAAAATGAGGGGGAACCGGAAGTGCAGAGATACAAACTGATTTCCAGGTTTTAGGACTCATTCCTGCAGTATTTTATAGTTATCATATATTCTGCAACCAAAACCCAAAATGTTTTTTTTCTGTTAAGCCTCCAGATTTGTGTGATCCTCCCTTTCCTCTGTTCTCCCTGGTAGATTTCTGCAGGAAGCCTTTAACAATGGGACCCCTCCAGAGGCTCTGAAACCCAGCTGTAAGAAACTGTACACACACACACACACACACACACACACACAGTACAGACACATGTTATGATTATATTTGCACGTACACACACATCTATACAGCATGCACAGAAAAAGTCAACTTGCAGCCTTGAATGTTAAAACATTCCATTGTTAGTGTGATAAAACCAGTTGACAGTCGACCAACACTGTTCACTCAGGAGACCTCTGATTAGTGCGTAGAGACCGGGAACAGCTGATGGACCAGCAGCACAGCTGACCTCATACTGAACAGTTGGTTTATTTGCTCAGCAGAAGCGATAGAGTAGTCAAGATAAATTCTGCTCAGTTTGAGGCAAAACAACCAGCGGTGGAAAGTATAAATACATTCAATCAAGTACTGTACGTAACCCTATGAAAACAGACCTCCCACAGGCGACACTGAACCACCAGCTGGATCCTTTGCGTATTTCTCTACGTTTTAATTTTTGCATATTATATCTTTGAGTTCAGTTTTCCAACGTTACCTCTTTATTTCAAGATCCGGAAAGCAGGATTTCTACCTGAAATACAGTACTTTTACACAGTTCTATTGCTGACTTTTAATTAAGTAAAATATTTAAATACATCTTGCTGCACCACTGAAAACAACTTAAAAGGGTTTTAACTGTTGCAACAAAAACAAAAAAATAAAAAAAGGTGGTTCTTCTCAGATTTTTTCTGTGCCTGCTGCTATTAATCCTGACCAGATGACTTCTTCTGCTGTTCCCTATTTGTGGTCAGAGGCCGACCGATGTTGACCCAAAACACGGATTTGTGGTTGAAAAAGTCAAGTCAAAGTGAACCTGATGAGGAGGCGCGGAGACCTTATGATCTTAATCATCATCTGGTAACTCAAGGGGAGGTAGAGTACAGACGGGTCAAACACACATGAGCACACACACACACACACGATATTCCCACTGAGTACCACGGCATATTACCTGAGGAGAGTCGACCCCCTGAGAGCCTAAACTGGAGCGTTCATGCCTTCTCAGCCCCTGGACTCATATTCACCACAGGAGGCCAGTCAAAGTCAGCAAAACTAAACCTGTCAAAAATGAACTTCCTCACAGCTCTGACATGAGTATTCATAAACAAAAAGAATACTGACAGCAAAGTTAAAGCCTCCCTGCCTCTAATTTGACTGTTTTAAACTGTCACTTGTGTCCAACGCTTTTTTAACTCGGTAACAGATCTCCTGTTCACTTTACTGTACTGCTACATATGGTGTTCCTGATGTGGGTTTGTTATGAATATTTCGCTCACAGTGTTCAGCTTTACCACCCATGACAGCCAACTGATAAACACATCTTTTACCTGGTATTTGGACGGACTGAGTTGGCAAAAAAAATGTAATAAAAATCCAGGGCATGCCTTACACAATTTAAACAGTTGCTATAATATTACACTGAAACCACGTGGGGGAAATACCATAAAGGTGTTGTTTACTAGCTACAACATAGAATACTACATGGTACTATATGATAAGTCTTACTGTATAACTTACTTATAACTGTATATCAAACTAGTTCAAGTAGATTAGAAGCAAATTGACCAAACTGAAGATGTGAGACAATTGAGACATTGGTGCATAACTGTTGCTCAGCACCGGCCAGCTCTTGAGGAGAGAGTCTGGATTAGAGCCCAACCTTCTGGAGGAATAAACACCTGGAATCAGATCGAACTCAGAGTTAGTCCCCTACCATTTATATCAGAATACATGTAGCAGATGTTCAGTCTTCTATCTTTACTTGATAATCAAATGTATTCCTGAATTTCAACCAACTCTCAAAGTTAGTAGATAACTGTGAAATAGGCATGGAGTGGGAAAAGCACGTGTTACTAATAGCAATAATGGCTCCAGTATGTTCGATTGACAGTGTTACAGTGGGGCAGCATGAAGAGCAGGACCCTGAAACTGAAGCTGCCAAATGGAATTCAACTGTTATTAATTGTGTTATTTACCAATACAAACTCTCCTCCATGAAAAACACCTGATAAGAATTTTCTTCTGCTTTGGATTTTGTGCATCTACCCCCTCAATATTTGTAAAACATCATGACATGTGACGCTTCCCCATTATACTGAACTCTTTATGTGGTCTCTGCCACATAAATTGAGCTTTGTCTCACTTTGTAAATCATGGCAAGTCCAGAAAGGTGGTGGGTGGACTACAGTGGACTACTGTAATGCCACTGTCTACTTGGTGAAAGGTCAGTGACTGGTGGGAGACTGCAGACCCTGCAGAACTTGCTCTTGTGCTAAATTATGACCACCCCACCGTCTCCTCCCAATGATGCTGTCATGTCAGATGTCACGCCAAGAAATGACTGCACCCTGAGCCGAATGTGATATCCTCTAATCACAATGGCTGTGTGACATGCCAAGAATGTGATGTCACATGCTGGAAGCAACTGTGCATGTCCGTGCACATGTGTACATGCCTATTGACATACATGCACGTCTGTCCATCGGGACAAAAAAGAAAACCTGTTAAAGTAGTTAATTCTAACAGAATCAAAAGCTTCATGTTGCAACTTTTTTGAAGGAAAACTGGTGTTACACTGCCTGCATGGAGTGACTTCAGCACAGTTTCTTTTAACAATCCACTCCACTCAGCAAAGCCCCACCAAATTTCCTGTGCACTGACACCAGGGTCTGGGGACATATCACATTCCTGTCATTGTTAGGCAGTTGCAGTCATACGTGGTAAAACACAGAAACATAATGGCTTGCTCAAATTGTGGAATCTGTTGCAGTCAAAAGTAGAAGTGATCCCGGAGTAACATTAATTATGATGTTCTGGGATCAACTCCAACACGACGATATCAGATAGACTTTGAACTGAACGCTAACATCATTGAGCTAATGTGCTTACAGTGAATGTTATGGTAACATGCAGAAGTTAAGCAGGAAAATTGTTAACCATGTTCGTGATGAGTTTAGCATGTTAGCATGCTAACATTTGCTTAATAGCTCTAAACATAAATGATGGGAATTTCATAAGTTTTTAATGTATTTGGTCATAAACCCAAGTATTTGACAAAAATGTCACTTCTTGCTCTAAGCCACAAATGTCAACCTGATGGTGGTGCTAGAGGAAAAGTCAGGGTAACGCCAAAATCTGTGGGATTCGTTGTCTTGGCATGATTAATGGCTGTACTAAATTGTGTCCCAATAAGTTTAGTAGACATTGAAGCCAGAACATTTGACCCACTGGTGGTGCTGGAACAAAAGCCAAGGGATCGCCAAAGTCATTAGACGTCATCCTCTGGGCACCATGAATGTCTGCACCAAATTTCATATGAATCCATCCAATAATTGTTGGGCCATTTCACTTAAAAAGGAAATATTGGAGGATCACTCGCAATATGGGCATTTAAGTAATATCTTAAGACAAAAAAAAGATCCTGTCCATCTGTGATATCAGTTTTTATGGTTGGTGGTACACAGATCATTTACAAAACGTATGATTTTTAATTATCTAAACAGTCTGTTACTGCCAGCTCCTGCCAATAACATCATTTGTGCTGCATACAATTCAGCTCTATGGCAACATAACTAGAGGCCCATTTATTAATCTCCACCTCCGTCTTATGTCTTACATCACCTGGGAACCATGAATGTAATCCATCCAATTGTTGCTGAGAGATTTCAGTTTGGACCAACCAACCAAGCAACACTGCCAACCCCGGAGCCGTGCTGCTAGCATGACTAAAATGTTTCAGATAAATAGTTGAGCATCTCAAGTCCTGAATGCTGACAGGAATATATTCATTTGTCTCTGTCAATAACAACTGTCTTCTTAAAGGCAGGGATGCATGTGAAACAATTTAAGTTATATGGCACTGCATGACAGGAGGGCTTGAATATGCAAGCCAGTGAGTTTGGGAATGTCAGCGTTATGCATGACTTTACTCAGCAGAGAAGAACGATTCGCCACTGGTAATTGAGGGCAGAAGTGCCCAGAGTGTCTGTGGGAGACAGAGAACCACTGGCCAGGCTGTAACCGACCCTCTGACTTTGTGTTGACGGGGTCAAAGGGGTCAAGACCCTGTGCTGGCCCTCTGCAGAGTGATGTGAAGCTCCAGGTCCTGTCAGCAACTCAGAGAGGGGTGATAGAGCCCCATGAAAGGAGGAGACGGAAGAGACCTCTAATTGCTGTCCACATGTGTCAGATTGTTGTTTTCGCCTGCCCAGGGGGGATTGGAGGGTGACTTTGAAGACAGTGGGCTAATTTCTGCTCACATGCTCCCATGTAGGCATCACCGTCTGAACTGAGAATGAAGAAGAAACAATGAACTTACTTGACTTTACTCTTCATGGGTTTCTCTTCCAGAAGAATTTAGATGCATATCTATCAATTTCCAATCCTGATAGTTTTAGATGAACGTCAAAGTGGGTACAAATGGGGCAAAAATGTTGCTGTGTTTTGGCAAAAAGCAAAGTTTTACAAGTTATAATTTGAAGGACCAACAGCTCCAATGAGCCAAGATGAAGCTGATGTTTACGGCCCAGGAAGTAAAGCTCACATCCTCTTATCACATTTGCTTCCAGCCGCTTTTTATCATGAAGCGCTTCCTGTTTTTTGATGACTCTCCAAACATTTGTTGTAGTCAGATCATCAGTATAAAAGACTTATAAAAAAAGAACAGGGACAAGAGAGTGGACTATGGGGAGGTTACACTCCAGATATTTCCATTTGCTCTCCTTGCTCTGGTTAATGTTAAGAGTTCAAAACATAGTCAAAGGCTGTTCTCATCAAAGAGGAATCAGTAAGGATGGGTCTGCTTTCTTTCACACTGAGCTGACATAGGACTTTCTCTTTTTTTCACTGAAGTTCATCCCCAGTGTATTGCTAAGTCATGCTGGCAAGAAACCACCGGCACTGCTAGCACCAACAGGGCCCAGTCTTATCTTACATGCTTGGTCGGAGATTAAAAAACAGAAGCAAAAGTCAGACTAAGTCATACTCTACCACAGTATAGAGCCACTATGTCCTTATATAGAAATAAGCTGCTGTATCTGTCCTATCGTGAATGTAGCTCTTGGCTGCAGAGACAAACTTAGAAAGCAGAATTGGCTGCTGTACCATGTTCTGGTTTTGTATATGATATTAATAGAAAAAAAAAAATCCTTTTTGATAATTTTTACATTTCTCGGGGCCACTGATTATCCACACATCATTTATTTCATGAAATACTGGGTACTCTGTAGGTCAATAACAGGTTCGATAAGCTCAAAAATGGTCTGTGCAGATGAATGAACTGTCGCCAAACAACAGTAATTTGTCTTTCGATGGTGTAAGATGGCTCTTCAGGGGGGCATGCCACTGATTTAATTCATAAAAGCCTGTCAGTGTTGTCACGGGAAGCCTGAGAGAACAGTTGGAGCCTTGTCAAGCCTGAGAAACGTCTGAGGTTGTTATCAGGGTTATCACAGCTTGAGCCTGGAAACTACAAATCTTTAACAGAAAACCAGTGTAAGAAACTGGCCTTGTCCAGTGTAGAAGACAGGAAAGTTCAAGGAAAAGATTATTGGTTTTTACTAATAAACTTTATTTATATAGCACCTTTAAAAACAGAGTTTACAAAGTGCTTTGAAAATCAAGCAAGTAAGACAATATAAAAGAATAAACACTCAACAGTCGAGCGAAACAAAAGGAAGTCTGGTCTAAAAAAAGCTGATATTTTCATAAAGAATGGGTATGTTTCTTTCAATTGTCATTAAAAATAAATGTTCCACTAAAATCCTATAAAAAGAGGTGTCTCATCCAACCAGTATGAAAAGAAATTTCTGCATTGAATTTGAGTCAATGGGTCAAATGACCTGCAATCTATTGAATAAACTGCTGATATTTTCATTAAAAAAAAAAGACCTGGAAGCTATTGAAAAAATTGGCCGATATTCTCATAGGAAATGGTGATATGTGTCTAAAATGTTCTTGAAGAATAGAAGCCCATTAGCTCAGCTGGTAGGGTGGATGTCCCAAACATATTGGTTTTGTCCTTGCTGCAGCAGCCCCTGGTTCAAGTCCTACTTGAGTCCTTTTGCTGAATTGGTATTCTGAACTTAACCAATTGCATATTTTGCACTGGTTCAGGTTTAAATTTGACCTGAACATCCAAGAGACCCTGGAAAAAATTGGCAACGTTCATTCTCTTGAGTAGTTGTAGCTGAATGCTTACAGCTATTGAAGAAATTGGCCGATGTTTTCATGAAAAATTGTGACTCTCCTGAAAAATATTCATGAAAAATACAAATTCCACTAAAATCCTATAAAAACTGCTGTGTCTCAATCAAGGAGTATAGGACGACATTTGTGATCGATTTCGAGTCAATCGGTCAAAAGACCTGGAAGCTATTGAAAAAATTGGCCGACGTTTTCATAAAGAATGGGGATTTGTTGTCACGGTGCTACTGTGGCAGTCCTGTTGTTCTTCTGTGTTCGGTTCTCCCTACCTGCTTTTCCCCTCTCCTTTTCTCCATCACCTGCTCCTCCTCCTGTGTGTGTGGCAGCAGCAGCAGCAGCAGCAGCAGCAGCAGCAGCAGCAGCAGCAGCAGCAGCAGCAGCAGCAGCAGCAGCAGCAGCAGCAGCAGCAGCAGCAGCAGCAGCAGCAGCAGCAGCAGCAGCAGCACACCTGTTCCACATCATCTCATCACCATCTGGCTTTATCTACCTGGTCTCTCCACCACTTCGGCGCTAGATTATTACAACCCATACGGTGACGGTAGTGCTGTGATTTTGTGTTCTTCATACTCTTTGTGTTTTCTGTGTTTTTGCAGTTGCGCTAATGCCCTTGCTCTTTGGCTGCAGAAATCTCCAGCGCCGCTCTACACTACTTCCAGTTTGCTCTCCTGTGTTCCTCCATGCCGGCTCCAGCCAAGCCTGCCTGCCTGCCTAATCTTCTTCTCCCCACAACCTCGGGAAATCACAGTTTGTGAAATAAAGTCCTTTATTCACTGACTTCCTGTCTCTGATGTCTACATTTGGGTCCTAAGAAAACCCCCCACTGTAACATTTGTCTTTAAATTTTTATGAAAAATATATTTCACTAAAATCCAATAAAAACAGGTGTGTCTCATTCAACCAGTATAGGAAGAATTTTTTTAAAATTCAATTATAAATTTAAAACTCTGTGTTAACTTCTTTATGTTTGACTATATGATTGACTGGAGGTGCTGGGGTGATCACTGCCCCGAGTTTACAGAAGTTAATTTCTGGAGCTCTCTTTAAACGTCAAATTTGTGCCTACAGATATTAGTTAATGTAGTCTCAAATTAGTCTCAAAGTAACAGAAGATACCATACATAGTATGTGTTTACTGTGAGCTGTCATCTACACTCTACACACAAGTACTATCCTCTTGTATACACTACAGATTCCTCAGATGCTCACTCTAAATAGCTTTAAATGGAGGGGGTGGTTGTTATTGGTCATAGAGGGTCTACAGCTCAGCGTCAGCATGACTCAATGACTGACTCTGCCTCCAAATAAATATTGTCTGTCGGACTGCATGAAGCAAGCTAATTTCCTTCACTTAAAGGGATTTACTAGGCCTGGGATGCACTGTTTGTATTCATTAGCTCTTAGAAAAGCTCAGTAAATCTACACTGACTGGAGAATATGAATGTGTTTTCTGCTCAAAGTAAAGTATTTGTGAAATTGAATGAAGATGCCTTTGATTCATTAGGGACCCTGAGAGCCTTGTATCTTCTACGCCCCTAATGCGCTCTTCCTGTCTGCATGTATACAGACATTTAAAAGGGGGAGAGAGAGGTAAAGCACATTAGAATAGACCTCCGTGGCTAATGGAGGAATATAGTGTGTCAGGATGAAAGGCAAGAGACGGAGGAAGGGGAGGAAACTGTGTAGAAGTCAAGAATGAAAACATGCGAGTGCCACTTTCTATACGTTGTTCGCGGGAGAAACAAAAGGATATGAGCAGGCTGAGGTGTCTGAGAGGATGAGGAAGGGGGGAGATGGGTGGGGAAGGGTATGTTGTGGGGAAGTACACGGAAACTAATCAGAGTCTTCCTGACTCTCAGTCAGATATCTGCAGGGCTGAAGACAGGAAGGGCTCCTGTAAACTGTCTCATTCTCAGGGAGTTCCTGAGATCCCGTCTGATACAGCTGTGTGTCTTTGTGTACATTTAAAGTGTGCACGTGTTGGGCTTGGCATATGTTGAGAACTTCCATATTTTCTTTACCGTATTGTGTTTGTTTGTATAGTTATGTAATGAGGAAGGTTACAACAGGATATAGGCTACTGTATGTATAGTAAATATGTCAGTCTGCATGCCAACTGATATAATGATGTTAATGTTTATAGTTTGTTGTATATAGACATTCATAATATTTACACACAGAAATGGAGAGGGGTAACGGCGGTTCTTCTCCTCAACGTTTGAAGAAATGGATACAGGCATACAGGTGTGTATGTGTGTTTGATTGTGTGGGTGTAGAGAAAAAGTCAAGAAAAAGCCAATACGAGAGAAAGTTGCACGGTAAATGGAAACGAAATATAAAATAAGGCTTCAACGTTAACTCCAACAAGTGAGTGTCCTCAAAACAATCTTTGAAATCGTAGTTTGTAGATGTGATCGCTGAGGTGTCACAGCAGATGTTTTCGTGAGTAAATCCAAGGTGAGCTGTCACGTGGAAATCCCAATCTACATGTTAAAAAACAAAAGCCAATCATTTGTCATAATATCCAGTCCATATGTGACATAATTTCATTTTTTTTACACAAAAACATTTTAGTTCACATGTGAGAAAATGTGAAATTCACGCGATTTCACGTGTCTGGGGAGAAGTTATCCTTTCAAACACGTGTTAAACATTGTGAAAAGGTATATTTAAACCAAAGTCAACAAAACAGCTCCAAAAAACCGAAGGAGAAGAAAGTAACATTTGTGACATTTGTGTAAAAATAAATGAACAGTACAATTTAAAACCCCAGTCTCCTGAGTGAAAGTATTACGCTTAACCCACTCTGCCAGGACAGCTTGCTCTGAAGAGGTTCTCATCGTTGTTTCAAAAAGTAAAAAAGATGATGGTCCCGGAGTGACATTAATTATAATGTTTCAGGACCGTGTCACACGTGTCACCGAGCTCTGACATCAGACCAGCGGGGTCAGACCGTTGCGATGATGGTCCTGGAACAACAGTAATCATGATGTTCAATCTGGCGATATCATGAGAGACCTTTTCGTATCCACGTGTGGAAATTCTAATCCACATGTATGAGAAAAACATGTGAAAGTATATAAATCACACATGTCAAAATCACAATTCTACATGTAAAAGCTTAAATTCGTTCATTTCATCGCATGTAAAAATATCCAATTCACCTGTGGGACTGGTGCAAAGCCAAAAAGGTAAATTCTGGTGGATGCTAAGATGTCACAATGTGGTTTCCTACTTGTAATTACTTATAATACTACTTAAATAATGAATTTTACAGCTCTATTACAGGATGATGGGAAGAGCTGTGAAAATAGGTATCATTTTTAAGCTCAGAGTAGGTAAAAACTTTTTTTTTTAATGCATTGTATGGAAACATTGCACCCTCTTTATTCCCCCTTGATTGAATTTCATCCACCACCCTTCCTCTAATAATCATGATAATCTGTCTGGGCTCTTTGTGAGTCTTCTCCAGCTGTGTGGCACCAAATTTCAGATGATTTGTAACCCTGTAGCACTTTTTGTAGCACATATAAGTCACCAGGGGCTGAATTAGTGTTGTTCATTCCAGCACAGGAACTGAGCTACTGGCCAAAGACAAGCAGCTGAACCGATGCGTCACTCACATTTGTTTATTTAATCCTAAAAACCTGATTTTTAAACGTTTTGTTTTGGTGTCAGATGCAGATGTCAAAGATTAAATGACCATTTCCAAATGCATGTCCTCCTGTCGGTAAATGACTCCAGATCAGAGCAGAATCCGATGTGACGCTGGGTGGTTATTCCTCCAGAAGGTCCGCGCCTGACTCCTCCAAAGCTGGCCAGATAATTACATATTGAGCGGGGGCCAAAAAGATCATTATAAGCTAACCACAACACAATGCAACTTATCTTCTGTCACGTCATAGAATATAAACGCGTGACTTTATATATAGTGCATACTGTATAGCTCTGTGCATGGACAGGTAAAAAAACATATTTTAGGTGCTACTGACACAGATGTAAAACTTATTCTTTAATGATGAATAGCGGCCCAAACTTTCACCACAGGACCACAGCTGGTGGGTCAGTGTGGACCCGTGGGAAATAAATGACTTGCAGGGGAGGGCTGAGTGCCAAAGGGGCATAAGAGCAATTTTACTGAACTTATCAGGGAGCAAAACCAACAATGTTAAAGTTTGCCTAAAAATCTGCTCTACATCTTCCTCCCTAAATGGCTGTGATTACAAAAACCTGTTCATTATTAGAGGAAGACTTATTTTTTTACATTAAAAAAAGCCAAAACTTAATTTTCTCACACTGAATCCCTCATGATGTGTCCAGATGTGTGATGCACTTTAACACACTAACATTTTCTCTTACATGATGCGTCTTTAATGTCTAATTACAGTAGATCTAAGTTTAAAACGGGTTATTCAATTCAAGCGGAGGATCAGCTGTCACAGGCTGAGGCCTGGAGGTTAAAATTAGACTATTCTGGTCTAATTGTTTAACGTCTGACAGTTCGTCTCCGTTGCTGTTATTTCACTGCTAACATTTTCCCATGCGCTGGCAGACCAGCCCACTCAAACGTAGCGTATCGTAGGTCCTGTGCGTAAGGTCCTCCTCCTCATCCTCCTCCTCCCGTTCGCTGTTCCGAAATGGAACAGGACCCATCCCGGGCGGTGAAGTGAGTTTGAAACGGGACGTCCGACAGTCAAACTGTGGATGCTGGAGCACAGGAATGACTTTCAGGCCCTTCATTTAGCGATTTCACTTTACACGGGTTTAAAAAAACACCGAGCGCGAAAGGGGAGAGGGTCCGTGGAATAACTGAAGCTTCTGGACATCTTCAGCGCGTCAGGATGCTCGGGATAAGACAACGTTTCACTTTGACAACGCTGGCAGTTGTTGGTAAGCAATCATTTATTAAGGAATTGTGCAATTTGTGCTGACCTCCAGATGAAATAACATGTGACAGGCGGAGAGAGCGCCTGTGTGCCGCGCCAAGGTCTCCGGCGCATCTTTTACGCACACTCTGGACAGCAGCTTAGATCATCGCAGTCTGCATAATTGAAGACTAAAAAGCATCCATTAAATGTGTCACTCGCGTTGCCTGCACTCCCAGTAAAAGGTGGTGGCACCAGTGTCCTCGTAAAATGCCCCTAAATACTTTCCGTCCGTATTGCCCAGATGGTATTTATTCTGACTGAGGGAAGCCGCAGAGCACTTAATTGTTTCTACGTGCACCAGAAGCATGGCATTGCCTCATATAATGGAGTCATTACAGTCAGTCAAATTACTCTATGGGTCCTTAATTGAATGTTGCGCATGCCAGTGTTTACACAGCAGTGTCAGAACTTAATGGAAAAGTACGTTTTGTTGCTCAGGAAACATGGGTAACACTTTCTGAGAAGCCCACGTCCATAAAGCATTAAAACATTATGAACATATGTATAATGCATTTCTATGCGCCTATATCACTGTTTGATCATAGTTGCAAGCAATCATAGATATTTATAATGCGTTTTAACAATAATCATAACTCATTATGACATTGATGTCTATATTGCATTACAACACATTATGAACACTGCAATATAATGCCCCTACAGTGCTGTGTAATCATAGTTTAAAGCGCCAAAGTGTCCAAAGTCCATTCATTCAATATCAGTACATGTCTGTGTGCTGGTCTTGACCACTTGCAGTGACTTTTAAGCAGCTTGTAATGTATCACATCTGCCTGTAACACAGGGATTTCATTACTTTACCAAAAGCACCAAATGGCCACTTACGGTGACTTATAATCACATTATAATGCATTAAAATCATGATTATAATGCATTTCGAGAATTGTATTACACTTTAAACCTTGCAAATCCTAGTGAGTGAGTGAGTCAGCAATTATGAAGTACTGATACTTGACCTTATAGCTCATCACAAAATGCTTTATAATGTATTATGATTATTGTTACAAAGCATTCTGAATATCTATGATTGTGTATAACTATAGGTACACTATAATGCGTTATAAAATGCGTTATAGACATTTTATACGTATGTTCATAATGCGCTATAGACATCATAATCAAAATGACTTATGATTAGTGTTAGGCGATGATTATACAACAGTATAGGAGCGTTATAATGCGTCATAAGTATGTGCAGTGCATCCTAGACATTGCTTCATACGGAAATGTTTCGTCAGTGTGTAGTATCTTTGTCATGTTTCTGCAGAAACTGTTTGCAAAGCATGTGTCACGTCGAATTATGTCAGAGATCTGATGACAAAATAAACCCTTGAATGAATCTTTGGATGAATATGCTTGAGTGGGATCATCAGCAATAATTGGATTTTAATTTTCTGGAAGGCGAAAAGTGAAACGAATGTTGTCTTTACACCAGCTTCAAGAGGCTCTTTATTTGTAATGGATATCTGTGGAGTCCCATTGGTGAAGCTGTGCTCTCAGGTTCAACTCCAGAGCAGCAGTGGTGAATTAACTTCTAGGTCACGTCGAAGCAGTTCAAACATGATGGAAAGTACCGGCAAAGTTGAGTGAACCGCCTTTCTTGAGTTTGATGAAGAGAAGAAGAAGAAGAAGAAGAAGAAGAAGAAGAAGAAGAAGAAGAAAGAGAGGGGATAGTAAACAGCATGTCTCTCTTTAATTCTCAGATTCCTACGCTTACATGTGATACTGGCTTGTGATGGTCATTAGAGAATTGAGTTAGAAATGGAGATGAATGCATGTGTGTGTGCGTGTGTGTGTGTGTTTGTGTGTGGAGAGGGATCAGCAGAAGCTCACAAAGCAAATCATCGAGAAGTCAGGTTTACTTACTCGGCTTACTGCGCCCCAGCCCTGTTCAGCTCCTCCAATCAGATTGCAGCAGGTCATCAAACAATGATCTTGATCGTTTGTGAATGAGAGGGACTGTAATTACTGAACTAACCTAGTGAGTGCTCTGTCATTGCCTCATGTCCCGTCCTGCACACTCCTCACACTCTTAACTCCTCGTAGCTCCTGCTGACTGCTGCTAAGTCCAGTACTGTAGTCTGAGCTGTTTGGAGTGTATGACCTCAAACTGGGTAGAAACTCACCGGTTTGAGACCATACTGGGAGATCCCGTGTTGTGCTATGGGAGCTGCCTCTGCCCGCCTCAGAGGCCCACATGTGGTTATTGTAGTGGCAGTATTTAATCTCTGTAAATTCCTAACGGAGATGGGGCTACAGGTGGTTTGAGTTTGGTCCTGCAGAGGAGAGGGCCACCTGGCTTCAATCAGCATGTGTCAGACCAGAGTGACCAAGCTGACCGAGGCTGTGAACGGCACCTATACTGGAGTCTAGGGCTGCAACTTATGATTTTCATTATCGGTGAATCTGTTTTGTTTTTATCATATTACCTGATGAATCATTTAGTTTACAGAATGTAAGGGAAAAACATGGACAAATGTCCATCACAGCTGCCCAGAGTCCAAGATAATGTCTCCAAATTAGTCGGTTTATCATTAGAGCTGAGGTGATTTGTAGATTAATCGAGACATTTTAAGGAGACATGTAATGCTCAGTTTCAGCTTCATAATTTTATTTTGGGTTACTACTAGAATAGGTTTACGTGCTTTAGTGCCCAAAACACATCAGCTTTCACATATTGTCCAGTGCTGCGGCTCTGTATTCCCCCTCTGTCTGTTTTAGCGCCTGTCTCTTTAAGGCCCCTCCTCCTGAATACCTAGTCTGATCTAACTGGTCAGATCACACATGCCTGAGCCAGCACAGCTAACAACAACAGAGCAGCTGTGCCAAATCAATTTTTGTGCCAAACTAGACGCCAAACATAAATTATGCAAACAATTGACACGATGATGTAGTGTGATGTCACAAAGGCGGGGGCTACTGACGAGGCGTTTCAGGAGCAGTGTTTTCTGCGGGAGAGAGGAGCTTCGGTTGGTGCAGACTTTGACCTTTTTAACTCTCAAGATCTTTTACATGCAAAAGAACACATACTGTATAACACACTGAAGATAAGGAAACAAATGAAAAAGCACAAGACATTTTTGACATTGTATAGATTAATGATTAATCAAAAAAACTGCCTAATTATCAGAATAATGTGTGATGAAAATAATCATTAGTTGCAGCCCTTGGCAAAAACTCCCAAATGTATAACGTATGGTGATATAAAAGAAGAATTGAGAAGCAGAAACCAGTGAATAGTTAAACTGTTTTGCTCTATAGATGACTTAAACACCACTCATCCACACGTCCATTATCTATAACCGCTTATCCTATGACCAGGGACGTGGGGGCCGCATATGGAGCCAGAGTATGCAACACTTAGTGTGCGTTACCTTTCTATGATATAATTTAGTCAATGTCAGAATATAGCAGAAGATGGCCACCAGAACATTCAAATTCCCAAATATTTCACATTACGTTGATATAAAACGGGAGAAAAGCAGCAAATCCTCTCACATGAGAAGATCGAACCAGCAAATGTTTGATTTTTTTGCTCCATAAATGACAAATAAGTGATTATTTCTCGATGAATCTATTTAAAATGTGGTCAATAAAATGTCAGAATGTAGTTAAAGTGTCCATCACAATTTTGTATAAAGCCCAAGATGTGATTAATTATTTATTTAATCCAAACTACTGTCCCCAACCCAAACATATCCCCTTTACTGACATGAGACAAAAACAGGTAACAAATTCATGTTGGGTATGTTTCTCACTTGGAGATCGACTTTAAGGATTAATTAATGATCCAAATAGTCGGTTATTTTTCTAATCTGATAATTTCAACCCTTCTCTCCTCTCTTTCACTTTGTTCTGATAGTGATTGATGAAAGCTCATTCGAAACCTTCCTAAAAGCAGCACATCACAGAGATCACATGTGATGAGACGTCAGATGAGAGAAACAGCCGTCGGACATGTTTGAGTTCATCAGTTCATTGACACATAAGGAGTTGCCTGTGCAGATGTCTTGTCACACAGCAAGAATATAGATGTTCTTCTGGGATGCTTTTCCCCTGCAGTCTCTCACACCTCAGATTTAGGTATTTGTCTTCTCTGCATTAAAATGAGCTCGTGGAAATCCGCATTAGACGACGTAAGTAGGCGGTGGATTAATTAAAAGTTGCGAGGTCATTGGGTACAAGTCTTAATTGAATTTATGAGACTCGGTGAACCCGGCCATCTCCGTCATTAGCAATATGTCTCCTCCTCCTCCTCTACTATCTCCACTATCTTTCATTTGAATCAGCTCACTCCCTGAGTCGCAGCAATCAGCACTAATTTGACATAAACTGTCTGCTGGCAGCAGCAGACAGATTCCCTGGAATGTTAAGTAATTAAGATCTGGTCATGTTAGTTTATTCAGCGTCTTTGATGTGTTCATTTTTAGTGTACATTTTTTTTAATCAGTTAAGTGGAACTGTTGTCTGAAGTTATTCAACCTCCACTGAACACTTTGAAGATGTGACAGGAAATCAAGTTTATTGTCTGACTTCTGCTGGCTGCATTATGACACTGTCAGACCCGACCGTCATTAACATGTCTATGAGTTCGGTCAATATCAATAATTATTGATCATTTTTATTGACCTGTCCTTTTTTTCTTTTTTTTTTATTAATATCATTTTTAAAGACCAAGCAAAAAAAGAATTGAACCTCTTTATTTTGAATTTAACCACTTTATCAGGGCACACAGGTTACAATTATGATGACACAACAAGGAAAAACACACAAATGAAATGACATAAATACATAAAAATACTGTCATACTGGAGAGCTGACCTGTTCACAATTTCCTCTCTGGCAGCACTCATTTTCTCACTCTTGTGGTAATGTGTGGCGGTTGGTCTGTAAAACACCAACAGTTGAGCTGATGCGACGGATTGTGAGACGTAGTTGCAGACCATTTTGGCTGACGCAGCTGCAGTGTCTCTGGGCTCGTAGGCAGAGCAAACAGGCGGCGTGGCAGAGCAGCAGCGGTAAGGGACGGCCTGTCCGCTCTACCTAACAAACCTGGAGACACTCGAAGAGCGAAGAGCCAGGGCGTATTTCTTATAGTCATTGGTTTGCATGTAATGCATACGATGCATATTGCTGTAGTTTTATCAGCCAGACCTACTGCAGACTGAAATTTCTCAACAACTGTTAGATATATATACTGATATGTATATATATTTTTCAGTTCTCAAGGCCTTTCTGGTCAGTGCTATATGATGTGGTAGAGGTGCAGGTTTTCACACTTACTTCGAATAAGGACGCCTGTGTGAAAAACACTTAGCTCATCCTTTACATTTCCCGTGTGACAATCTATGACTTTGATACACTGACTGTGGTTCACAGAGTGTCAGAAGCACTTCAATCTCACCTTTGGTTTGGCAGCAGCTGCGTCGTGAGATCGACCATTTTTACATTGAACACTACTGATAACAGTGAAGGCTCGGAGCAACCAAAGGTTTCCATATTTAAGTACAGTCACAAAGCATCTAAATGACCTGCAAACTTGTCTTTATGCTTGAAAAACAACAAAATTGTCACAAAAACAACTTTTAAAATGATTGAAAGTGTGACGGATGCAGTGTGTATCATTCTCTGCATTCAACTGGGTTCAGACTAGCATTTTGGTCCTGGTAGGTAAACAGCTCCGCAGGCCTTTGCAAAGTATGGTGTTGTGGCTAACCAAAGTTGGCACAGTCTCACAGACAAACATGCACCGAGACCACAATGTGCAGAACCGAGAATGAAACAAGCTGATTTGTTGATCCAGTGGTCGTCAAAGGCTGACTGTCTGATTTAGCATGTATCATTTACATGGATCCTGATGGTGAAACACACAATTTGTGCTACTTTTCAAGTAGAAGATGTGACTGTAAACGCTGACACCACCACAGCTCCCATTGTGCAGGAAACTGAAGCTGTGTGGTTTGACAACTGCAAATACATGTGGTTTTTGGGTACAATAATCTCCACCTACAGTCAAAAGTCACATCAGCTGGCATTTGCTGGTGGAAAACAAACATGACAACCGGGAAACCATGGCTACATTTTGGAAAATTGGCTGAAATTAGAAATATTGCAGTTTGTTTGTCATCGGTTTGGTTTCATTTTAGATTTTTTCTGTTTTATTTTGTAAAATTGATCTGCATGTGTTGTGTTGAGACTTTCCACTGCCTGTGTTTGTCTTTTTCTTTCCTTTCCTTTCACTTTCCCCTCATTTTTTATGCCCTTGTCATTCTTTGCAATCCCACCTGTGTTTCCCAGCTTCATCCTGGTTTGTACGTCATATAGATTTCTGTTTCTTTGTAGTTTTTGGATGTGACCAGCCTGTCTTTGTCAGTTCTGTCGCCTGCCTTTTGTTTGAGACACTGAAATTAATCATCTTTTCAGTATTGTCTAAGTAGTTAGGGGCCTGTTAGTATGTTCACATATTTCTGCTTCCACATAAAGTTAAGACACCCTTGGCTAAGCTTATTTGTTATTAGGAAAGTGACATATAAAGTGTATTTTGTTTTAGGGAAGTCTACAACAGGTAATTTTAAATACTTAACTTTACTTGCCACCGTACTTATTGGAGCAGAATCACATGAAGCTCGTGGAGATGAAGGCATACTCGTGCATCTTGTGTACATGTCGAGGTGACTGATGTCAAAATATAGCTCATCGTGGAGGAAGTTGCACTCGTTGCACTCGTTGCACTCACTGGATAAATATGACACAGAAGAGCATATTTCCTTTAAGAGCTGTGATAGTCAAAGGAACCTTCAAAGATTTTGCCCCGGGTCTGTGAAACCACAGAGGCCACCCACATGACTTGGTTTCATACTCCCTACAGATGTGTAACTGATTCTGCTGTCTCTGCAGCATGTGGCAACCATGCAAAATGAAAGATGTTGCAGGTCAGGTAAAGCTGATGTAGCTTGTAACGTCAGTGATGGCATTACTGGCATCGGTCAAAGCTGATTACAACTGTGCCTTTTACCCCCAAGTCATGTCATTTAGCTTGCAATGAGTGTTAGTGTTAAGAGATCCAAAACTACAGATAATGTTTTGTTTTATTGGACACCATGTGGTACAGATATGAACTTATGGTATGACATACAACAAAGGGCCCTAGTTGTGGGTGTTGGGGTTTATATGGTATGCATCTTAAGTACGAGGCCACCGGATACCATTTTTACAGATCAATTAAATATTGATGAAGTTCATCACTTACATTTTGACGTACTAACCACTGTAACGCTGATCAAATGAAAAATCTACTTACTTGTAAGTTGAGTGTGCTCAAATGAAAGCCTGTCTGTGTTTGGGTGAGCTCACCAAGACAGATTTCATTCAATTATGTTACTATGGCAGTAAGTTATGAATCTTAAATCTTAAAATAAAAGTGACTCTGCCTAAAAACAGAAGCAGTGCATTTACCAAAGCTGACACTGGCCCAGCCATAATGCAGTCACTTTTGAATTTACATTAAGCAAGGTTATTAAGCTTATTTGAAACATTGCATGTTAACATAATCCTAGCCTCCAAAAATGTTAAAGCTGGGATAACTAAACCCAGGAAAGGCAAACATTTCTGGGGAAAGTCTGCCAAGGACTCAGTGGCAGGCTTGAAATATAAATGTTCTTATTTTCTAGCAAACTGTTCAATGCAAATTCATCCACCTTTTTAGCAGTGGTAGCTGCAATGACCATTGATCGGTCCACTGCCTTGGCCCAGAATGAGATGTGTCAACAGCTGTTGCATAGATTTCCATTACATTCCCCAGAAGTAGAATCCTAATGTCAGCTAGTAGTGTACTATTAGGCCACATATGGGTGGGACAGAGGACATCTGACTGGATATGTACTGGATAACCAAACTCGGGCCATGTTGGGCATAGCGTATGTGGCCCACATCTAGAAATCAAAATCTTGGGCCAGCAGGAACAAGCCATATGACATGTGTGGTGTCTTCCAGACTAAGTTGTGTGTTGCTGGACTCACCCTTCGTATCTCTTGGCCTAGACTCGGCCGAGTGTTTGCCCGACTCGATCCAGAACCATCAACACTGTTCTCCGTCTATGGTCACGTAACACGACCGAGACTGTGCCGTCTCAGCTAGCTGAGACTGTCGGGTCGCCTATGGACAGTTTTGCTCGCTACTTTCATTTTTCATTTTCATTTTCACATTTCTGGTTTTGAGTGAAAATCAAAACTGAAATTTGATCCAGAGATTCATGTTTATTTTGTCCCTGTTCTTTTGTTTATATTTTACAAGGCCATTAACAGCTGTTCTTTATGTTTAATGCTTTAATTGGTGAATGCTATAACATGCTAATATGCTCAAATAAGATGGTGGACCTGGTCAACATCATGCCTGTCAAACATAAACATAGACAGGCATTCAAGGTCTTTGTGAACTTCAGTTATCCTCTGACACCATTTTCATTGAGCCACTTGGATAGTTGTGAACCCAGAAGTCGTGTTACATTAAAAAACTCTAATTAAATAAACATAAATCATGTTTTTCATACGAATGATGACAATCAGTGACACGTAGCCGGATTTAGTTTTGCCACAGAGCTGAGTCATCGTTCCATCATTATGTCTCTGTCTCTGCTATAGCTGCAGATGGAGAAGTGAGACAAATAAAAGGGAACTCGGGGTTGCCAAGGTAACGTTTGTGCCAAACCTTTTTCTGTCCTTTGACTGTAAATGTGAAGTCATCTCCAGAAGTCTTATGGTTTTAGCAGCAGCATGCAGAACTTAACTTCTCCTGGACTACGTATCTTCATGACGTGTTTGAAAACCTAATCGTCCTATAAGTGGCCTCTAAGCCCCCAAAATAAACACATATACTGACACGATAGTGAGATAAGTGCAGAATAATCCCCGAACTTCAGCCAACAACATACACACACTCCGTCCAGAAACTGATATTCGTCATAAAAGAGCTCCAAATAAACAAGACACCCCTGAAGGTGCGACATCACATGTCGTGTCAGCTTACGCAGGGCTTAACCTCCAGGGAAGGTCAAACCTCACACATGTATAAACACAGAGACACACATTGAACACATAAAAGCATTCTGCATGTGTTTCACACTTCATCACCCCTCACCACCTTTCTTCAGGCTGTTACAATTTGAGCATTTTCAGGAGCATCCTCTTAACCCCATCAAGCCCTCGACTAATTGTTTCCATATTGAGGAAATACTTTAAGAAGGATTAAATGGAACATTACCACTAAGACATAGGCCTACGTTTGCTTGATATATCATTCATACGTTTATTAAGTGTATTTAAACTGCACCCCCACACTTATCAAACATTAATTTCCCCCTCAGACAAATACAGACTATCCGTTATTTACTTGAAATTATCTCCTCCGTCAGCCACACTCTGCCATGTCCACAGATAGTTTGCTGGTGCTGTGGTATTTTTCGCTCATGTGACCTCTGGCACCGCACAGTTGTTGTGAGGCAAAGAGGAGGGAGGGAGGAGGCAGACAGGGAGGTGCAAAGGAGGCTGTCAGGAGAGGAAAGCTGCTGCTGATACGATTTGGAGAATCTGTGGTGGGGGGAGATTGCGTAATCTCCAGTTTGAGCAAAAACAAGGAGACGAGTAAAAAGTGCAGAGGTCAAAGGGAGAGCAGACAAGTACTGGTTCTGTTTTTCAAACAGATGAGACGGTTAGTCATCTCTGCAGCTTCTGTATTCGATATTAGTAGTCAGCAGAAGCTTATGCTTAGTGTTGAAACAAAGTCAAAAAGGCCTTTTCTAAGAGCATGTCCTCGGTCCCCCATCGACTGAAGCTCCAGAAATGTTTTGTGGACTACGAAACTTCAACCAACTTTCCGTCTGCATGATGGGGAGTAGATACTTTCATTTTTGGTCGAACATACCCTTTTAACTTTTATGCTTTCCCAGAGTTGACGTTACTTTGAAAAGCCCTTTTGTTTTGTTTTGTTTGTTTGGGTGTAGTTTTTGATAAAGAGATTTTATTGTAAAACAGGATTTAGGTCTTCTAAAGTCATTTCCTTGATGTAGCCAGTGTGCGCCAACTGAGACCCTGCAACGTCCTGCCTGAAGAAACGCATAAGGAATAACTGCACACACACACTCATACACACACACACACTGACATACTTGTACTCCTAAGGGGCTCTCACTACCTGCTTAGTGGTGATAGCTACAGATCTTAGACGTATGTGTTTCTGTGTGTGTGTTTGCAACCAAAGCAATGCTGCATCTGTGCACCAGGCCTGTCCAGCCCTCCACCCCTCCTCCTCCTCCTACCTGTCTCTCCAGGCCAGCGGCAGGCCAGAGCTATCCATCAAACTGGCATCATACAGGGAGCAGTGGAGCTGTGGCGTCTGCCTGGGGCAACGTGTTCACATTAACCTCTCCAACGAGAGGCAAACAGCAACAGCCACGACAGTTTCCTGGGGAAAAAAAGGCTTCCTCTGCTCTGACGTTTCACTGTTGCAGTGACGGTCAGATATTGATTGATGAGGCTAATTATTCTCTTAAACCTCCTACATCATATAATAACATACAAATTATAATGGTTTGAGACTGAAGCTCTAGACTTTAATGTCAAAACAAGTTCACATGAAGAAAAAAGAGCAGAGAGTATTTTTCTATAGATGTAAGACAATATGATATTGATTGGGAGTCATCAGAATCAATATTAAATGACTCATCTTGAAAATTGCAGCAAAAACAATTGATCCTGATTCCCCTTGTATTCATATTCGCACTCTTGAATTCTTTTTGTCAACCTCCTTTTCTTTTTAACGTGAATATGTTTTTATTGGATAGTCTATTTCTGTGCGATGAATCCTCCCTCTCACCTTATCTGCCAACGTTCCCCTCCCCTCTTTGCACCGTGTCCTCCAGAATCTATCACTGCACGTCCTCCCTTTTACTCCACCGCTTTTCTATGCTTCCACTGTGGACTAAAGACCCATAAAGATTAGGCAAATGAGTCCACTGACGTATGCAATAAGTCGGCTGTTCTTACACGCCAGTCTAGTCTGCGACTATACAACGCTGTGTCCAATTCCAGGTGGATTACGTCCTCAGCGTAAATGCTCACTAAGGCCTGGACTTTGTCGTCAGTTCATCCATCAAATGCTTTCCTCTGTAGCTCCATGTTAAAAAAAACAAAAACTGGCCTTTTAAAAATTATGGCTGAATTGAAATGCTGCGAGCGCTTTACCAATCATAAATGTTCAGCACTGCTGATCTTTTGAAAAGTACTATCTCCCAAGCAGGGACTTTTTGGGGGTATAAAAATGTCCCCAAATCATAATTTAGACTCTTGCTGCTGCAGTGGAAACAGTTTCTAGTCTCTGGGGAAAGTTTCTGCTTTGCGAAACAGCTTAATAAACAATTATTTCATTGTTATCAGTTAGGGCAACATGATTTACTGCAACCAAAAACCACAGTGAATTACGAAAATCAAAGGAAGAATACAAACAAATATCTTCCATCTCTTGGCATGAATTAATCGAAGCCATTTTGTCAGCCATTAATAACATTTTAATAGTGAAAAAGAAAGAAAAGAAAAAAACAAATAGACCCTGTTTGTCAGTATACATTTTCTTTTTTCCATCTCTCGCAAAAAACAGAAATTCAAAACCACTTTAAAGCTACGGATCGAGTTTGTAGCCCCTGTACCTGCCCTTTAAGGACCTCCAGAGACCTCGGTTTGTTGACAGCATTTCAGAATCAAAGTGAAACCAGACCTGACATTTACCGTTGATGTATAAGACGGCAGAATGTTTTTCCGCCGTTGTTGGCTAAATCTATTTTTGGCCGCTTACCTGCAAGAACAAGAGAAATACTTTGCACATTTCTTGAGCATCAGGAGGAAATGGGAGGTTCATACCATGCAGACATTTCTCTCGATTCGCTTAATGCTCATTCTAGAGTCAAATAACAATCCTTACGTGGGAAATTCGGTCATCACATCATTATAGTCTGTACGCTAGATTTATATTTTTACCAGTTTATCTTACTCAGAGTAACCGTGTTTGTCCTGTGGGATGTTTTCCTTTACTGTTCTAGAGTAGCCTTGAAATAACAGCCGAGAAACAAAACATCGGGGGAGGTTTGACCCGCCTCGAACACATCTGTGTGTTTGACAGGGGGAGAAAGAGTGTGTCGATGGGGGAGGGATTCACCCCTGCTGAGGCCGTGTCCACACTAACGTGGATATGTTTCAAATGTTGCTTTTTTCCCCCCTATTCGTTGCGTTTCGATCCAGAACATCTTAAATTGATTTTCACATCAAACAAATGGAGTAAAATACTTCAAAAATCATTAATAATTTCAATATTTTAGGAACCAGTGAATTATTAAATGATTCAAGAAAGAGAAATAAAGAAAGCACCTGGACTGGAGCGCTCTTGTTCAAAGCGTATATATGACTTACCCCTTATAAAATCTGCATTTTTCATCGTTTTCTTTGTAGTTATTTAATTAGATCAACAGAAAAACTCCAATATATTTTGGGCTCGCGAAGTAACACATTTCTAAGCATGTAATTGTTTGTTTGTCTTTGTCTCAACCAACAATTAGACTAATCTGCTGTTATGATCCACGCTAAACAGTCATTTCAGCATCTTTCTAAGGGCCTAACGAAACATGGGTGTGTTTCTGTTCTCGGAGCAGCTTTGAGAAACACACATACAGTGAAGTAAATAATGAACAAAACCTCATTGGATCACAATTAAAACCAATCTTTACTTTTGAAGGCGTGGTTCAACATCTTTCCAAGAACTAGATGAGAAGCTTGATACGACTCTCGCAAGCTAAAGCTGGGGGCTAATTGGTGCCAATAGCTGGATGAGGTGACTTCCTGAAGTTTTGCTGCGCTATTGCCAAGAAATACAGCACATCACTCACTGTAAAACCCAGCCAGACTCCCAACAGGCCAAATACAGCAGCATGGTCAGGGGCCCAATGCTTCAAACTGTAAAGCTTTATGCATAAGGGTTGGGCAATGTCTGCCGAATTGACATAGGACGATGTCCACAGTGAAACGTAACCGAGTGTCTTGGGTTCGCCTGAATGAGCGAGTTTAATACAGAAATAAAAATTAGACACGGTAACGTAACATTAGCTCTCTGGTGGGGCGCCTTTTTAAATCACGATATAGCGACAGTTGTTTTCAAATTGTTGTAAATTATTGTTAATAAAGATTAGATACATGTTATCCTGGCTATTCAAATGAATACAAAAAACGTCAGTATGTAGACTGACCCTTCAGCACCCCCAACTGTGACTGATTTCCCGCATCCCTGAACGAAACTTGCATATTTATTTGACTCAAACCATGACCACAAATCTTATGATTTTTACATTTCAGTTTGTTTACAGATTAAACAAACAAGATATAACAAGATTAATATGTGCGGGTAGGTGATTTTTCAAGGGGAACCAGGCCAGCTGATTCCCTCTGCTTCCAGTCTTTATGCTAAACTAAGATATAAAATATAAAGAAAGCGTATAAGTAAGAAAGTAAAACTTCCTTTCCTTTTGATTGAGCTTGAAACCACCATTAAGCCAAGTCCCTCTTGGTTTTTGCTATAAATGAATTGCTTCGATCCATCTTAGCAGCAGACGGCGAAGTCGAAGCACTCTGCTGTTCATGTATTCATCTACCACTGATTAAACTTTTAGCAATATAAGTGGACAGTGCAGGTCAGTGTGTGTTTGTCTGTTAAGCGGGCATTAGCATCACTTTATTATTAAAAACCACTAAACATAGCGCAAATAAATAGCACGAGTAGCGGTGTTATACAACTTTAACGAGAGTATTATAATGTAATGAATGCTGTTTATTATACAAAGCATGTTATTTAAAATGAGATGTACAGCTATTGTTACGTCAGAGCTGTTTAATATACGAGCTTTAGAGGAAATTGTTCTCTGCCCCGTTTTTCCTGTTCATTAGATTCTCATTTGTGTTTCTGTGTCCTCTCAAAGTTTCTATTTGCTTTCTTTGACTTTGCAAAATAAACCTGCGATGATGTTTCAAGAGTTGTCGATTCGCAGGAATATGGAGTTTGCCCTGAGTATTTTCTCTCACTGTTTGCCTCACAGCATGACGTATAGCGTGATTATTTTTGCATGTTGCTTATTGAATCCGGATGAAGGTCATTCCTTGACCCGTGGCTGTGTGTATTTTTAGTTCCCCAAGAGGTGTTTGATCCATCTCAGAAGCCCACTCATCCCAGCTGCTCCCTGTATGTTCAGACTGTTGTGATCAGCAGATTTAACAGACATAGTAATGTGTCTGGAGGGTGATGGTTAGGAGAGTGTCAACCACCCCTGCAATATACATAGAGAATTTGGGGGGGATGAAAGCTTTGACAACCGTCGGGGGGGATGATGTCATGCGTGGGGCTCTGCTAGTAAGGCTGCATGTTTTCTGCACCAGTGAGAAGCAGATCCCAGGAGAATACATCTGGAAGTTTCAGAGAGTGGAAACCGACACCGTCGAGCCCAACATGTTCAGTCAATGAATGAAAAGATGCTTGAGGAGAGGAGCAGAGAGATGCTGGAATGGGTGGAGGGAGGGGAAGGAGGGACAGAGATGAATGGATGGAGGAAATAGGAGAGCGATGGATGATGTTCTTGAGGGAGGGATGGGAGAATTAATGAATGAATGGGTGGGGGAGAGGAAACAGATTGAACAGTGTTAGCCATGCTAACACTGTTCCACCACTTTGGTCTCAGGAACCATCGGATAGATTAACATGACATCTTAAACATCGCACTCATGTTCAGTTTTTACACAGATCTACATGGCCCACAGAGGATGAATCCATCTGGCTTTGATGATTCCTCGACATTTGCCACTTTGAATGAAATGTCTCCACAACTATAGCATTGATTGCCATGAAATTTGGTTCAGCCATTCATGTTCCCCTGAGGATGAATTGAAGAACCTTGGGTACCCCCATACTTTTCCTCTTGTGCCACCACCAGATGGACATATTTATTTTTTACTGAAATCTCTCAACAACTAGGATGGATTTTTATTAAATTGTGCACATATATTCAAGGTCATCAGATGATGAATCCCTCTGGCTTTGGTGTTTCCCAGACATTTGTAATTTTGAATAGAAGGAGCTTTGGGTATCTCCATACTTTTCCTCTCGTGCCATCACGAGGTGGACATATTTGGGTTTTACTGAAATAAATCTCAACAACTATGGGATAGATTTCTGGTACAGTTGGTATAGATATTCACGGTGCCCAGAGGATGAATCCTACCAACTTTGATGATCCTCCGACTGTTCTTCTAGTGCTGCCACTAGGTTCACATTTGTGGTTTTGAGTGACACTTCTCAATAACTACTGGATTGATTGCGTGCACTTGCATGTTCCCCAGAGGATAATTTGTGATAACACATTGTCTAGGTACAGCCTTATAAACCCACTAGAATGTCTATTGACCTGTAGTCCTGTTTCTAATCATGCTGCAGCTTGTTTTATTTATCTTTATCTTCCTCTGCCTACAGATATTAACACTAAAACTCGAAGGAATTTGGCCTCTCGTGTTTTCCTCTGCCTGTGAAGGCACAAACACGCCTACATTCACTACACTACACACCCACATACTGCACATTTGCCAAGAAAATGAGCAGCGACTGAGCAGACAGCCAAATAAGAAAATTAAGTCAGAGTCAAAAGACCTGAAAGCAGACAGACTATCAGCTCGTGACTTACCATTCCTGGAGTGATTAGAGAGGAAAGAGTTGGTACAAAACAAGAAGAAATTGAAGAACGGGTTGAAAAATAAATCACAGGAGGATTACGGGAAAGCTGCGAAAGAAGTGGAGAAGAAAACCAGATAAAGATAAAAGAACAAAGCAGGAAATCTGGAAATATTTCAGTTTCATAACCTCGTCAACGCTCTAGGCTGCCAGTGGTCATGCCAGAATATGAAGCCTCTCTCTCTCTCTCTTCTCTGCCAGCCGTGCCTCTTGTTAAACACCAGCACATGGTGCATGAAGGTCCAGGTCCCACCCAAAGCCCTTTTTGGCTTTTTTCCTTCGACAGGTCAGACACCGGTCTGTCATAAAAACACGAATCCATTGATTCTTTAACTCTTACTGATGTGTCATTAACGTTATCCAGTTTCTGAACCACTACAGATGTTTGCTTATTTTAATTTAAGAGTATTTGTTTTAACTGTCTGTCTCGTGTCAGCTTTACGACTGACATGTGTTTCTCACCACACCTGATTAAGTTTGAGTTTCAGGTTTACTTAATGACTTTGTTGCCCAAAGGTGCTGATTTGCGTTAAGCTTTAAAGCTGATTATAGCTGGTTGGATATGTTACAGATGAGCAGGTGCCAGTCGGGTGTGTGTTTTTACTGGTGGCTGAACGAAGCTTTGAAGCCTACAGGTGCTGACTTTGGGTCATTTTTATTGCTGTTTTGATGTCTCACAGGCCAACAGGTGCTGATCTGTGCAGCTTTCTGCCCTGGCTGCATCACACAGATCTGACTTTTGCTACTTGGTTTAATGTGTTGCAGAAGTTTTACATGCTGAAATGGAGTCGTTTTGGTTTTGATAACAGTGTTCAAGAGGGCAGCAGGGTTTTATTGTGGTTAGTGTGGCTGACAGGCTGCCAGGATCACTCAGGACGCATGGAGCTTGACCATAAACAGACTCATTGGTCGGTCACTGTAGTCTGAAGGCTTTGATATTCAAACCAAATTAGATTAGAAATTGCTGGTGAGCAAAAAGGAGATTTTTTCTTACGATAAACAAGGACATATATGGACTGTACTGTATCTGCTGGGCCTCATCTCTGTCGAAACAAGAGTCTGTGAGGCTGTATTCAGGCAAACACCAGTGTGCTAACAATGACAGCGCTAACATGCTCACGTTTAGCAGCTATGATGTTTAAATGTTCAGTGTGTAGACTTTAGGGGAATCTATTGGTAGAAATGGAATAAAATTATTTCCTTTTGTGTGTAATCACCTGAAACTAAGAATCATTGTGTTTTCATCGCCTTAGAGTGAGCATTTATATCCACAGAGAGAGCTGGTCCTCTTCTACAGAGTCCACCATGTTTGCACCGTTGTGGTTTTTTAAGTAGCCCAGAAACGACCGACCAAACACCGGCTCTAGCATTCTTCAGGTTTTTAGTGGCCACTGTAGGGTGAGGCGAGGGGTGTTCAGTTGGTTGCAGTCTGTAAGCTCAGCAGGAGATGCCACTAAATCCTTCACTGGACCTTCAACGGAAAATTCTGGTGTTTTGGTGTGTAAATAATTCATACTTACCAAAAGTTTGGGAATTGGTGCAGTAGATGACTACATTACAACCAGCTGTGGTTGTAATGTTATCCTTTGGGGCAACTCCAGGCGTCAAGTTACATCTACTGAAAGTGCTTGTTTTTGCCACTGACAGCCTGAGGTTGTTAATTGAAACAGTTCTCGCAATTCGTCCTGAATGGAACATGAATTTGTGTCCTAAATTTTATGTCAACCCATCCGATAGTTGTTGAAAAATTTCACGAAAAGCCAAACAGTGTCAGCCTGGTGGTAGCACCAGAGAAACAGTCAGAGGGTCACCAGTGTCTGAAGGATTCATCCTATGGAGACCATGAATGTCTGTATTAAAATTTCATGTCAATCCATCCAATAGTTGTTGAGACATTCAGTCTAGAAGTGCTGCACCAGAGCCGTGCAAACACCTCCTCCCTCATCTCACCATGTGTAATAGAGCACAGTATGAACCCTCCAGACAGTGATGGACAGCTTTATATGCCATTCCCTCAGAGGCTCATGAGGCCATTTCCATCCACAAAGGCAGAAGCCCTCTTATTGGTTTTCCAGGGCAGATGTTCGCCCAGCTCGCTGAAATAGTCAGTTGCATAACACACTGGGTTTGATTTTAGCAGAACAGAGCCAGGAGACACCAAACACAGCAAAATGAGATTGGTACACGTGAAAGACCTGTCGGCCAATACACAGAGGACGTCCTCGAGTAATTTACCTCTCAAGCCAGCGTGACTGTGAACTGTACTTGAGCTCAGACTGTGATGAATGGAAAAGGCCTGGTTGGCTCGAAGCCATCTTAAATCAGCTAAATTAGCTCTGTGTGTGTGTACGTACGGGTTTGAGGGGATGTCTATAATCAGGTTAATAGGAACAGGAAATGGAGCTTCTCTGAGAGATGGAGAGGGGTAACAGAGGAAGTAGAGAAAGGGGTGAGGGAGTAACAGGGGGGATAATATTTCTTGGCTGGGATTCCAGTGTATGACTCTGCAGGTCTGCTTCTCTCTCTCTCTCTCTCTATGTCTCTGTCTAGCTCTCTTTACCAGGGGGGAGTGTAGAAAGTGTAATCTCATATGAAATCGAGGCGATTAACATCTAAACATGACTGGATGATGACTGGCAGCAGTGTGTTTTTGTAAGTCCTCTGTTTATAAGACGAGCAGCGAGAGGAGCTGGAAACAGACCTAATTACATGTAATTCATGCATCTAATCCTCCCTGAGTTATGGTCCACATGCATGCACCGATCCCTGTGTGCGTTGCTCTCCGTGTCTTCTTCTACCGAGCGTGTCCTGTTAGCATGAACTTTCTGTCTTTTTAGGGTTCATTTATTCATCTGTAGAATAATAATAAACTGATACATTAAAAAAAAAGAAAGTACAGGTGGTTCGTCCAATCACCTGCCAAGTATTTTTAGGAAAACAGCCCTTTTTTATACAGTTTCCAAGGATGACTTTTTTTGATATTTTGACCCGATGATGATGGTATGAAACGTCAGAGCATCACCAGAGTTATTACAGTTGATCCTGAGGGGGAACGTGAATATGTGTATCAAATGTCATGGCAGTCCCTCCAATAACGGTGGCGTTAGAGGAAGCCAAAGTCATCAGGACTGATTCTCTCGGGACCATGAATGTGTCCACAAAATTTCATATTAAATCAAACAAGCGTATACATATTTAAGACTGGACCTAAGTGGCGCACCGACTGACTGAGCCGTCATTGCTTGATCTCCGATCTCCAGCGTGGCTAAAACGTCTGTAATTACTGTGGGAGCCGAGTCCAGACGCCATATGGTAGCTCTCTATTTTGTTTGGGTCAGACACATCAGCGACAAAACATCATCATCAAAGAACAAATAGCTGCTTTTTTATTTGCGTCTCCATGTATGTGGTCTCTGTCTGCACGTTCTTTTTATAAACCCACTGTTCCTCTGCCCCTCTGCACTCCCTCACAAGGCCGGGAATTGAATAAATTACGCTGGAGGAATTCCCTGCCTAGGTCGGTATAAAGAGTGTCATTGTAGTGGCGGCACAATGAGACATGGATGGATTTATATAGAGCCTCTGTGATATATACTCAGCTCCGTGACAGACGGACGCAGACTGTGCAGAGAGCAGAGAGGAAGCCATTGTCCTGCAGGTCAGACTGGACTCCGACCAAAGTGCTTCACGGTGATGTTTGAAATTCCTCCAGTGTCCTCCAAAATGACTCTCATACAGTTCATCGTCATCTCGGTTAACCATCTCTATACAACTAAATATCTTCAATATCATCTGATTTATATAAATATTGTGGCTAAATTATCAAAATATCTATTATTTATAAATGAATCTATTACTGGATCTGTTTATTTTTCATTTCTGGGTTGCATCTTGACTGTTTTCATTAAGAATGTTTATTAAAGCGGACCTTCTACTTATTGACATGGCTTCCATATATGAGAAAATTCATACAAATGTCTCTTATTTCAGGATTTGATTATTTATTAATCCCTCAGTTTATTTAATCCAAACTCACACAGCAGTGCAGCAGATAAAGCAGGTCTCAGTTACCTCATTCTGTGTAGTAAACAACATTCTCTTGCATTCTGTTTAACCTTTTTCTTTCCCTCCGGTCCTGCAGTGCTGCTGGCCTGTGTGTTGTCCTTCAACGTGGACCAGAAAAATGGTTTGTCGTTCAGCGGGCCGCTGGAGGACATGTTTGGCTACACCGTGCAGCAGTTTGAGAACAGCGAGGGGAAATGGTGAGAGTCTTAACATTCATCTTTCATTACGACACAATTTCCTCCTCGTCTCACAGGTGCTGATTGAAACACGAGTCCGTTTCAGACGTGAACAAGAAAAAGTTTTCCAAACACCGAACGCTGTGAATGAACCAGTTTTGAGTTGTTGAGGCGCTGATCAGTGCTGGTCAGTTCTTTCTCCATGACTCGACTTTGGCTTGAGCAAAATCCCACCATTTAAGGAAACACAAGTGGAAATGCTGGAAGGTCGAAAGCAAAAACAACAACAAAATATCGAAAAAAAATTTTGACGCTTGGCTGCGGTGGAAAAGTTGTCCTGTTAATAAAAGCAAACAGCGATGGAGACAGACTTATCCAATGTGTCATGACATACGTGAAGCATGATGACGTTTTCCACACTGTTTTCATTCATTTGAGGTTTGACTGGATATCCCTGCACCTCTTCTTCTGAAATGGTTTGATGGCTTTCGACCACCAGCTCGATACACCCAACTCCTAATATTTGCGAAGCAGCAGAAGATGGAAACACACATTCATTGGCATTTTCGTTTCGGATGTATGCTGGACTACAACGTGCAGGCGAAGGTGTTTAACAAGCGGTATCAACATTTTTGTGTTTCCTCAAAAAACTCACACCTCTGCTCTGGTGGTCCTCATCATCGTTAACTTTTCCGAAAACCTTTTTAAAGAGAGGCCTGGCAAAAACAAATGTTCTTGCTTAAGAACATTTTATTAAACCGAGAGCTGCGGTTCAGTTTAATTCAAATCCACAACATTAACAAAAGGGAAAAACCCCAAATTCACCTGTAAAACATGAAGCGAAGGAGAGCACACCAGCTGCTGCTGTAATGAGGATCTTTCCTTTACTACTTCTGTTGTTAACCATAAACTGCCCACCAGAGTATCCACACACCAGCCTTTAAACACACTGAAACCAAGCGTCCGTGGCTCCTTTCTGAAACTGTCTGGGAGCACATTTTTAAAAACCCCGTTAAAAGCTATTAGAGTGTGGTTAATGGCTCTCTTCTCGACATCTCTCCTCCGGTTACTCCAACCTGTTGCAACACTGATTCCTTCCCACATATCTGTACCTGGTGCGGCTCTGCAGTAATGATCTTATCAAGCCCTTATGAGATCAGTTACGGTAACTCACTCACCGCTAATCAGTGGAGCCAGATGTGACTGAACCTCCAAACTGTTCTCTGGAAACACATTGGCTCCGATTGATCTCCAGATAGCACTATTTTGTTCCCGCTCACAGAAAAGTATCACCCACACTTGTTTGAGCGATAAGAGCCCGATTGGAGGAGTTGTTCGTGAGAAACGAATCGGGCGAAGCAGGCAGAGAGCAGAGGCGTGAACGGTAACAGATGACTGAAAGAAAATAAAGAGATAAAACAGAGCGATGGAGAGAGTTGAAGGTAATAAAACTGGAGATGATATGTAGCTCGCACTGCGTCCATGTGGGAGACTATTATGGTTGACTAACACGGCAATCACGGGATGATGTAACACGCAGGTTGCCACAACTGGGAGGTGACTGATTAGCCACAGATGTCTCCCCTCGACCTCCAACCTTCAGCTCTTCACTGCACCTAAGCAGTGCGGAAAGGTGGGTCGGCCACACAGAGAAAATGTGGCGGAGACAATTCAGAGAAACAACATCCAGTTAGTTGCAACTAACTCTGGATCGCACCATGAGTCCGTCTCTTCTCATAAGACTCTCATGAAACTGTCATGTTGTTGAGTTGATAAGCTAGGCTGCAAAAAATCCCTGACAAATAAACAAGTTTTTATTTGTTTATGTACAGTAGAGAATGTATGAGATCTCTTGGGAAGTTTGCTATCAAACTAAGAAAATCTGAAGGAAAATGACTTGATAAGATTTCTTGGAAGCAGCATAAGAATTCTGAACACTCTCTGACCTCCGATAAATAGTAGTTATGGAAAAACATGCTAATTTGCTTTCTTGCAGAGAGTTGAATGAGAAGATCAACACCACTTCATCTTGGGGAAGGAGACGGTTGGTTTGCACCCTGTCCGAACTGCAATCCGTTAAATACGCACTCTGTTACGTCATGCATCAGCTGTGCGCTGGAAATCAGATTGGAAACATAAACACTCATGTAAAAGATGGATTTTGCTCAAATAGCCTATCTAGGTTTGTACTTTTCAAAAAGAAAACACACATTATAGATACTACTTATACTGTGATGTTTCAGTGTTTCTCTACCGGAAATGACATAGAGCAAGTGTTGACACTTTCAGCTCTCTGTCGATCTCATTAGTTTTGCAGCGAAGAACCGGAAAAATGACATTTTGAAAATACATGAAAAGTCAGAGGGTCACTAAGATCATTATTAATCCTCTGGACACTATGAATGTCTGCACAAACCTTCATGGCAATCCATCAAATATTTATTGGGATGTTTCAGTCTGAAACAAGATGGTGGCCCGACTGACCTGCCATCCCTAAAAATCCCGACCATTTTGACCTTTTTGTACTGATGACAGATGAGCTGAGAAACTACACACACATCATTTATAGAAGAATTAAAAGAATAATGTCTCACCTTGTTGAGTATTTGTCATGAATCAATCAATAACGTCGTGGTGTTTCTCACAGGCAGCGGAGAGTGTGTTGTCGTTCCACTCCGTGTCTCGCTGTAGATGACCAGGGCCCATTTAAGTTCAGGAATGTTAATAAGCCCGAGTGTTTGGACGAAGGCAGATGACCGACTCTTTTTAGCATCAGTTAACTGACGGAGTGACACGATGTTATGAAACTCACACTCACACATGTGTGTGTAGCACAGGCGGGCGTGCAGGCATGTGCATACTGTACATACATGTCGAGTTCAGACACACGCACACACACACACACACACACTCTCTCTCTGAACAAGATACAATAAAACTGCACCAATCTCCAAACATCTGCAACATATCACACATTAGTATGTAATAAGGTTAAAATTAAGTGTTTTTTTTATTACAAAATGATTAGACAGCCATGATTTATAAGCCAATTATAATAAACTGTAACAGCTTTATCTGCCAATCAGCTGTTTATGTTTAATTTAACTCTAAAAGTGTAATTAAGGCAAATCTAAATTGTTGTGAAATTTAAAAAGTCACTCAGCGCTTCCAGCCTGCCAATGTTTAATTTCTGCAATAACATTTGGGTTGTGCTTGTTATCACAATTGTAAAACTGTGATGCGGCTGTGTGGCTGTTGGCAGGATTTCTAACGAACCAATCACAACTCTTCTTTATTTGCTCAGGGTTCTGATTGGGTCGCCACTGTCGGGTCAGCCGGCCAGACGGACAGGAGACGTCTACAAGTGCCCTGTGGGGAAGGAGGACAACACGTGTGTCAAACTGGAGCTGCCCAGTAAGAACACCGAGTGCATGTTGTGTCTGTTTGAATGCTTGTTAAAGGGTCGCTCCGCCAATTTTACACATTAAAGTGTGTTTACAGGTCTGAGGGAGTTCGACTGTATATGTGTACAAGAAGTTAAATGCCCTTTGTGGATCCAGAGGAAGCTGCATGTAATCTGATAAATTACCTCCAGTGATGTCTCACAGTGGCTAAGTTGCATTGTGGGTAATGTAGGCGGCAGGTTTTAAAAAGCAGTTCACTGCTCTAGCATTGCTCTCCTATAACACTGTTGGACTCATTATGGACCGTTTAAAAAGGAGAACCAGAGATATCACCTTTTTTTCCCACACATTCTTCTTCCTCTTCAAACCCTGGTGCCTACATTACCCACAATGCAACACATGCACAATTTATGCAGCTTCCTCTGGAGCCACAAAAGGCTTTGTACTACGTTTTTTCGTATATGCAGTAATACCCTACAAAACCTGTAAACACATTTTAAAGGTGCAATATGTAACAACTGGCTGTGGAAATCATACTCCATTAGCTAGTTAGCTAATGGGTCTGTTTGCTGACTCTGACCAGACTGGACGCTCACAGCTCTGAGGAAGTGTCGGTGTTTACACGGCTAGCTGGCTAGCATGCTATCTTCAGTAGATCTCTGAAACACATACAAAGGCGTCTCTGACACGTCAACTGTTAAAATTAAATTCTTACATATTGCATATTACATATTTTTGGACAAAACAAGACCAGTGGAACAGGCATTTTTCACTATCTTTACACATTGATTAATCTTGAAAATCATTGTGACGTTATTCAATGAAGAAAACTAGTAGTTGCAGCCCTAATATGTACTGTATTGTGGACAGTTTCTGTGTATTTGTACTACTGTATGTTTAAATCTACTGTATATCTGACTGGGTCTCATGGGGAGGAAGTGAGTCCCATCAGAACAGGAAGACAGTAAATAAACAAGGTTTTAATGTTTCATCCTTCCAATTATATCTTCATTAAACAGACAAACACAACTTAGCTCCCGGTCAGCAGTCCACAAAGCTTCTATTAGTGCTGTAAGCTGGTGTGTACAGTAGAGCTGCACACTAACTCTGAGCTCAGGGATTAAGACTTTTCAACACCGCTGTTCACACCTCAGATTTACAGTTCTCCTGATGTTGGTAATTACAGACTTAAAGTGCTGATAATACAGTCACAGCTGGAGGTAATACTCTCCCTCTGACTAGTGCAGAGTTTGTTTTATCTTGTATGTTTGAGACAAGCAAAAGCCGAAAATCTCACAAACTCAAGTTTAGTCTGGGAAACATCCCTCGGGAATCGATTGAGTCTGGCAGCTGGAGCCAGAGCACTTTAACTCAGATTTGGTGGATACATGATGCAAAATCCAAGCAGTTAGAGTTGAAGTTGATGTCTGATTGAAGGAAACTGCTTGTCAGTCACATCTCAGCAGAGTAATTTCAGTCTATGCCCGCTGACGACGCCCTACTCTCCCATTGCCAGGCCTGTCTCCACAAGGTTTAGACTAATCCAGCACAGGAGAGAAAAGTGCCAAACCATAATGAGCAAAGTTAAATTTGTGTGGTTGTCATGTTGTAATTTTTTATCATGTTTCCATCAATGAATATAAAAAGTGGTTAGACCAGGACTATTATGCATGATGAAATTCTACAATATGTTTACACTCTGTTTGGAAAATTGGATCCAAATGACAAACAATAAACATGATCTGCACAATTGCAAATTCAGGCTGCAGACTTGCAGGCTGAAGAAGTACTTAACAATGGAGGATGTCTTAATATGCTGATCTTATACTTTTTTATATAAATATATTAAATAATAAAATATTAAACATTAAATAAAAGCAACAAACCACATTTGAAAAAATATATAATTCTGTTATTTTCAAGTTCACTCTGTTTATAGTGCTGTGAAACCGTCTTATACATTCTTATGGGTTTTGTCTTTATTGCTTTTAGCTAACTGGACTAACAATTTTAAGTTGTTAAAACTTTTTAGCTTGTATAACGTAAATTTAATACTCTAAAGTTTCAAATGTACAGTGCACCACTGCTGATATCCGACTCACTGTCACTTCTCTCCGACTGCACTTCCCCAAAGTCATAATATTGGTCAGAGCCGCTGTAAATCGCCTCCTTACTGTATCCTCCGTCGGTCTTGGAGGCTGTGTTCAATCCCAGTTCGGTGTTCAGCTGTGTGAACTCTCACACCAGACTGAGCTGGCCTCTTCGCCATTGGTGACTCCTCTTCTGATCTGCCGTCCCGGTCTGGACAAACTCTAGTGCAACTACCTCCATGGCTAGCTGAGCTAATTATCTAATGTTAGCTAGCTACAGTCAAGGATAGCAAGTAAAGAGAAGCAGTTATCGGATACTCTGGTGATAAGCTGTTTCTGGCTGTATTTTACAAAAAACACCTTTGAGTGAAAGCCACTTTACAAATGGCCTCTGACCTGTAATTTTCTTTAATTTTCAAAAGGTCATCCAAGACCAAGAGGGATTGTGTGATAAGTGATTTGTTCTGATAGTTATCTAAAGTTCACAGTTCATTGAAGACAAAGCGTTTATTTTCCTCTGCTGCTCCACAGAGCTGCTCTCAGTCCCACGTGGATGTGTCATGAGGTGCAGGATCTTAGTCCATGTCACTCATTTTATCAGATAGTATAAGAAATAAGGCTACATTAAAACCAGCTTATTTCACAACAGAGTGTTATTGTGGTGTGTGAGATAAAACTGTATAAAACTCGAGTGAAGTGATAAAAGGATCTGCTCATCAGTTTTTCTCAGGAGGCAGAGGAAGGAAATATGGATAAAGCGGGGAAACTGTATTGACACAGATAAAAAATGCGACTAAACTTACGTCATTAAAGTTCATCACACCAAACTTCTAACTACTAACAGTCCTGGTGCATGTCTCTTCAAAGGAGAGCGCATGCCAAAGTCATAACTGGCTGCTAATGAGAATCAGCAATGTTTGAATATCAAAAATCCCCCAAGAGCTCGATTCAAAATTGAAATGGCATGTGAATGAGTGGGAGAATATGTGGGTCCCCAAGGACAGAAAAGTAAAGCATTTCCAAATTGAAGCGATAGTTTGTCATAACATGCTAATTTTAGCCACATGTTGTGATTGCTTAATGATTCGAATCCTCTCCTTCTCCGTCCCTGCAGCTACGATGTTTATCAACAAAACATTTTGTTTGGTTCTCTGTTTCCCTTATTAATTACAATAAGCTACACACCGAGGGATAGTATGGAAAAGTAATGAAACATGCTATAATTAGCCACATGTCAGTGGTTATTACGTCTAGAAAAAAGTATCAAAAGGAGGTCGAGCGGTTCTCTTCCTATGGGAAAATACTGAAGAGGAATTTTCTCCAGCTGTTCCTTCTCTCAGTTCCTCTCTCTCTCTCTCTCTCTCTGTGTTTGTCTCACTCTGTTTATTCATCCATATTTTTTTTTTTTTTTTAGAAAACACAACGGTCCCGAACTTACACGAAGTCAAAGAGAACATGACCATGGGAACCACGCTGGTGACCAATCCCAACGGAGGATTTCTGGTAAGAGGGAAGCTGCTCTGATATATAAACGCGCTATACAGTAAATCCTCCATCACATCCTCCAATGCAAAAGGAGAACTGCATATTTTCTGCAAGAAACTGGGCAGCAAGTATATGTTCTCTGGACCTTTGCTCTCTATGGAAACAGTGGGCTCGACCCTCCGTGTTTCCCAGTGAGGCTTCATGTCCTGGGAATGTAACAGGATGCTGTGAATCAACTGCATAAATGCAGAAATGTATGTGTGTGGGAGGTTGTCACGCCTTCTAGGTTTATGAACTCCAGTAAAACTTTATTTGAGCATGAGTATAAGATTATCAGGGTGTGAAAATGACAGAAACCCCAGACTAGTGGTTAATAAATCTATTTAAATTTACGCAACTTGTTATTTGGTTGAAGGAAATATAATGTTGGACTGCGATGGCAGGTCCTGTATCTCTGGACGTATAGCTTTTTGGTCTGAAAGGTGAAGCCAATCTGGAAGTGCTTTAAACCTTCATTCTTTTTAATGGCCAGCGGGGGAAGTCTCCACTGGTTGCAAAAAGAAGCTGGATTGTATGTAAGCTTATGAGAAAAATGACCGACAATGAGCTTATGGTCTCAATTGCTATTTTCAAGTCTTTTTCAATAAAGCTTGGTGTTCATTATGGTCCCATTTGAAGTAAAATACTTCAGGGTGTGTCTACCTCGCGACTGACAAGATGCTAGCTCGGCATTTCATCAGGGTCTCGGGCAGATCTAATTCGAGTGTCCTCCCCAGCTCCACCCTCGCGCCCAAATATGGTCACTCGTTGCTCCAAAAAACAAGACGGCGTCGGCGATAATGCCAAACTTGAGGCTCTAAAATAATAGACCACTAACCATGGTGGGTCTACACTTGTGTTAACATAGCTGCAGACTCTTGTTCTTGTACAACTCCAGTATCCCTCCTGATGTAAGAAAAGCACTGAAGTTGTGCAGCGTGCAGGGGAATCTGAGGAAATGAGGCTGAAGGATTAATAGTTGTAATTCAATTTTCCAGTTATTGTTGGTAATTTTAAAGCCTGGACTTCCTTGCAGACTCAGATTCTATGTTTCTCTCCTCTCTTTTTCTCTCTTGGAGAAGTAAAGTATGAAGGGATCTATGGTGGTTTTTAATAGTCTCTGTGTAATCCTCAGTTTTAGTAGATCTTTCCTCTTCGGTAGCCCTGAACCTCCTCTCACCCATGACCTCATACTGGTGGAAAACTAACCAGTTGTAGTTTCTCAAGCAACTCAGTTTGTTTCTGTGTGTGTTTCCTGTCTCCACAGGCCTGTGGTCCTCAGTATGGCTACATGTGCGGGCAGCAGCAGTATATCTCAGGAGTTTGTGCGAATGTCAGCTCTTCCTTCCAGGTCCTAAACTCTATGGCACCAGCCGTGCAAGGTACGCAGCCTCACAAAATAAGACACAGCAGATCAACAAGGGAGAACATGACGGCGATCCACACAAATTGCCTGTCGGGGATAAGAGATTATAATCTACTCCTCATAGTAGTACCACCCAAGATCCTGACATCACACTCACCCTCACTCAGCCGAGAGGGAGATTAGAGCATTCTTCTTAATGTAAACTTGTCTGCGACCTCATCCCTCTCCAGCCCCGCCCAGCCCAGCCCTTCTGCTGGGTTGTATGCCCAAGTTAGGAGACAGTTTACTGGGGCTGCATTCTGTTGCCCAGGAAGGAAACAGCCTCGAAAGGACCGGAGAGTAAACAGTCTACAGCCAATTTCTCTTCCTGTTTCTCTTTCTCTGGTTCTTTCAGTATTACTTTCACTGATACTGAACAAACACACACACAAGACTGATCACAAAGTGCTGCTATAACTCGTTAAAATGACTTTGAGTATAATATCCCAGGTCTTTAATTGAAGTAAATAGTGCAGCCTTTAGTGACTTTTTGGCTTTCTTTATTCACATGAGACAACCTAATTACATTTTTGAAAGAGTTTTGAACGAACGATTAAATTAGCCCGTTTTAGGCCAATCACTTAATGTCTAATGGATCAGTACCCTGGAAATACATCTTATGAAATGAGACGGATGTGATAATTTAAGCTTATTAACCTTCCATTACTTTCCCAAACATACAGTAAGTGTTACAATTGTTTCATTTGTTGGCTGGACGTAGCTTCATATTTAGTGTAGTGTTTTTTCTCAGTGTGCCTAACAATTCAAACTTTCAGTTATTAAAGGATTCATTCACCTAAAAATGAGAAATCACTTGTTATCTACTCACCCTCGTGCGGATGGAAAGTTGGGTTGAAGAGAAGCATTCTCCTAAACAACTGAAGTAGATAGAGACTTTTTTAAAAATCTAAGAAAACAGCCAAAACGAACCCCCATTAAATGGCTCCATACAGCTCATCCAGCGTAATCCAAGTCTCCTGAAGGCATGAGATCCTAAATTGATTTGAGGAGAAGTTATCTACGCTCTTGATACACGGTCGAGCTTGTGCACCCACTTCAGACAGAGCGTGCGCTGATGCTTTTTGCTTAGCAGCTACGGTGAAGACTTTGGGTGTAAATGTTGTCTTTTGAAATCAGTTTGGGACCTCAGGGCTTCCGAAGACTTGGAATAGACCGGATGAGCCGGTCGGAGCCATATTATGCTTTTATTTCAGTTGTTTTTAATCCTTTAAAACAAGTCCCCATCTACTTTGGTTGTTTAGGAGGATGCCGCAACGCTGTTTTTTCTGTAAAGCTCCAGAAATGAACGAAGAGTAGATAGTGACTGAATTTTCATTTTTGTGTGAACTTATCCTTTAATATGTGCTTTTTTTGAAAAATGTTTATGCAACAAAAACCACAAGACTAATGAATTAATTCCTGACCCGCGGGTTGGGAAGCACTGCTCTTCATTATTACAGTTTGGAGATCCTGTTGTGTGTCTCCTGTGGGCACAAACAGGAGTAAACAGGAAGGGGACTGGATGTGTTGCATAATCTAATTTCTCTCTTTTGAGGGAAATCAGATATTTTAGAGACACCAGCCATCCATCTTCGGAAAAGTATAAAGATGTGCTTAAAGCACAACTCATAGACCAAACTTACAATATAGTGAGCTGTGATTTCTTGTTTCAGAGTGTGCGAAGGAGCTGGACATTGTGATCGTTCTGGATGGATCCAACAGTATCTACCCCTGGAGCAGCATCGTCGATTTTCTGCAACGTTTCATTGCGAAGATTGACATCGGGCCTAAACTCTCACAGGTCAGCTCCATGAATAACAAAAGGATTTCATGAAAAAAATATATTTCATAATGAAATATTGTAATTATAATCACGTCTTAAACATATGAGTTTCTGTAGTGTTAAACTCCAGGCTGTGGAATCAGATGGGATGGATAAATACGTGGATGAATGGACGAGTTATGTAAAATAAGACTGACATAGAAAAAGGAATATATTAGCTGTTTCATATTATGTTTAATGACTTAAGTGCCCTCTATTATGGAATTTTCCGCTTGGTGCCAACAGCAGGAATAACCGTAAGATGTCCTTCATGAAGCAGACTTTATGAACTGAAGCCTTTTCAGTCTTTAAAGTAATTTTAGCCTTTCTCTTACTAAGTTATACCTTCAGTATATTTCTGTTCTCTTTGCTTGGATCGCACTTCGAATGGGTGGTTAGTTTTTATTATGGTTACGATGATCTGGCCTGGGGCTTGTGGAGTTTTCCAGAGGGAAACACTGGAAAGACTTCTCCCTGTGCAGCTCAGCGGTTGTAAGTCACATCTTCCATGGCTGCTGAAGTCCTCTGCCTTCTGTATAAAGAACATTGTGTCATATCAACCCCACCAGACCCGACCACATCCTCAGCAGACTGTCTGGGAGGGGAGGCAGAGCAGTGAAGAGCATAGAAGGAGAGAGAAGGAAAAAGAGTCAATGTATGATAACGTTTATATGAAAATGTGTGTGTTTTCCAGGTGGGCATTGTGTCCTACGGTGAGACTGTGACTCACCGTGTCAACCTGAGCCAGTTTGACAACACTAGAGATCTGCTGGACTTCGTCAAAGACCTTCCTCAGCAAACTGGGTTCAAGACCATGACGTTCCTGGGCATTGACACTGCCAGGTACCACATATGAACCCCTCCCTCACATTTGGGCTAGCCTGGAAACGCTGGGCCACCATACAAGCCACACAACCTGGCAGGGTTTAATAGGCATTTGAAGGAGACAGTGATATTTCTGTTGCTGACTCAGCAAGGCTCCTTAACTTAGACATCAACATGAAGGGTTCATATTGGTACAAGACATCTCTCACTGGGCTGTCATTGGACAGATTTCTCCTAAACTATCAAACAGAAGTTTCCCGATGCCAACATGTATTCGATCAAACATAGCTGGTAGTTTTTTGGCTCCAGAGGGAGCTGCAGAAAGTCACACCATAAGGTTAAATGAGGCCCGTGAGATGTTTCTAGCTGGAAGCAGTTTTTCCAGTAATTGTGTTTCTTTGGCTGAATTCTGAAAATTTCTTCCAATCAGGAAAGAGGCCTTCATGCCAGAGCGCGGTGCACGACCCGGGGTGAAGAAAGTCATGGTGATTGTGACTGATGGAGAGTCACACGACTTCTACAATCTGAAAAACGTCACCAAAGCCTGTGACGAAGATGACATCGAGAGGTTTGGCATTGCTGTGGGTACAAACTACCTTTGTGTTGTTTTCACAGATTGTGTTAGCGTGTGAACAGGCCTTTCATGCTCTTAGGAGGAAGGTTTGTGTTTGCCATACATGTTTCTGGAAAATCTTATTTGTTATTCATGAAAAGGGCAGCTTGAGAATGCAGATCATAGAAATCATAGTTACATAAAGACATTTTACTGTTGTGCTGAAAATTAGACTCATTAAATAAGCAACATAATTTGAATTATATTCAATAGTTAATACTGTTGTTTCTAGGTTTTGGGAGACTACAATCGTCAGAACAAAAGTTCAGAAGAAGTGCACAAGTTCATCAAAGAGATTGAGTCCATCTCCAGCGAGCCCTTACACGATCACTTCTTCAACGTGTCTGATGAGGTGGCCTTGCTGACCATTGTGGATGCTTTGGGGAACAAGATTTTTGCCTTGGAAGGTAAATGCAAAACATGAACACTGCATGCTCACACTTAAATATTTTGACCTACCTCAGTCCTCGGACACCCAACAGCTTTAAAGGAATAATGAGACATTTTGAAAAACATGCTTATTCGCTTTCTTGCAGAGAGTTAGATTAGATTGAGATTGATACCAGTTTAACGCCTGCAGGTAAATATGAAACTACAACCAGCAGCTGGTTAGCTTAGCATAGCACGAAGACCATCCAAAGATAACATAATCCACCTACCAGACGATGACGATGTGTTGTGACTATTTCTTGGCCAGACTTCCTGTCGTGATGAAAGTTTAATGAGAGGATCGAAGCTACAGCCAGTTAGCTTAGCTTAGCTTAGCTTAACGCAAAGTTTAGAAACAGAGGAAAACAGCTAGCCAACATATTGGCATTTTTGATTGTAAAGAGGGCAAGGCTATTTCTTGTCTCTCTGCTAGAATGGTTTATGAAAAAGTGTGTTTTCCCAGAATGTCACAGTAATCCTTTAAATATATCAGTAGGTTATTTTCTTTACAAATACTCTCTTGATTCAACAGTTAATCAGCAATGTGGCACTGAGATACTAACAGCATGTCATTATTTCCTTTTTAATTTTTTTCAAAAGGTTAAAATGTTTTTTCCTTCCTCAGCTACGACCGGCAATTTCACCTCCTCCTTTGAGATGGAGATGTCCCAGGCTGGCTTTAGTGCACACACTTCTAAAGTAAGTCCAAATCGAATTATTTGTCACAGGAATGTACAAATACCATATTTGCAGTTGTAAAAGGCCATGACTGAGTTGAGTCTTATCTTTAGATCGTGTCCGTTGGCGTTTAGTGAAAAAAGGAACTGCTCGATGTGCGTGCGTGCGAGTGTTTGTGTAGGTGTGGATGTTTGGTCCATTAATGAACTCGTCCAGACACAAAGCCACAGTGTTATCGCTGGTGCATCTTCAACCCTTTGGTGATTCACCTCGGTCAGAAGTTTTCCAGACACAGACTCCCTCTGTCCTCTCTGCTCGCAGGCATCAGACTGACCGTGTTTGGTCTGATTGCATGAGAGTGTGCGAGCCAGACAGAGAAAAAAGAGCTGAAAAGGCAAACACGAGACACGTACGGCACGGACGACAGTCAGGGAGGTTGAATCAGATGTTTGTTCACTACCGTAAAAACAACGTGCTCGCCTTTAATCCCTCTCCACGCCTCTTGAATTAATTCATTAGGTATTTCCTACGTTTATTTAAAAACAAACAGGCTCCCCTCTTACGCCTCTCTTCCTGACTCACGTGTGTCACCGCCTCGACCGCTGTGCACACTGCCTCTGTGGCTCATTCAACCAAACAAAGCCAAAGAGCCTCTTGACGCAGTTAATTGTGAGTAATGATACATGTCACGTCCTGTGTGACCCCTCCTCTTCCTATTAGATAACTCTGTTTCCTGTAACCAGAAAAACGATTGATTGTGCGGTTCTATGTGTTGACTTGTATCTAAATGAGCTCATATTTACAGATGCAAGTTATTAGAGTACATCGATTTGTTGTGAAGTCAATAAAATATTATGAAATGGATATTTTGCTTGCAGAACTCTTTCTTGTAACAGAGTATTTGTGCATTGTGGTACATTACTGCTTCTACTAAAGTAAAGCATCAGAGCACAGCTTCCAAAATTGTGTTTTACATCATCACTAATACAGATTCTTTGCTATCATCTTATCTGGATGTTCCTGATATCAGCTCTGTTGTCTCCCGCAGGAAGGTGTGTTACTGGGAGCAGTGGGAGCATATGACTGGAATGGGACAGTGGTGATGCATACTGCCGAAAAAACAATCATTCCAGGAAAGAACCAGTTCTTCGACCCAAACGCCGAGGCCGGGTATGAACGTCTTGCTGGCTATATCGGTGAGATAACTCATAATGTCTTAATAGCCCTGAAGTTTTCTCGCTTCCAAGTTGAATTACAGTCACTTTATTACACTATATATTGACCCAGGTCCATTTTGTAACGTTCATTGCAACAGAGCTTCTTTTTCTTTTTCTACATAAAATTTCAGTCTGGCCTCTAGTTTTTATTTATTTATTTATTTTTTCATTTTACAGATTAAAGTTATCCTTTCTACTGTAGGTGTGCTTTGTGCTAACATTAGCCACTGAACGAGGCTGTTACTGCCTCCCTAGCTCTGTTCTTTGACTCACAGGCTATGTGCTTTGTGCTAACGTTAGCCGCTGAACAAGGCTGTTACTGCCGCAATAGCTCTGTTTTCCGACTCACAGGCTGTGTGCTTTGTGCTAATGTTAGCCGCTGAACAAGGCTGTTACTGCCGCACTAGCTCTGTTTTCCGACTCACAGGCTGTGTGCTTTGTGCTACCTGGTTAGCGGCTGAACAACAGTCTGTCACCGCTGCTACTGCTCATTTGTTCTTTGGCTCAGGGGCTGTGTACTTTGTGCTAATGAGTTAGCTAGCTGCTGAACAACAGGCTCAGGAAGTTTTCTACAAGTGGCACTCAGTGAGCACAGCGTATTGTTGTCATTGCTACCTCATGTCTCACTTACACTAACTTTAACATAATGAACGTAAGTAATGGATATGGGTATAGCTCGTACTCACCGATGTCAAGCTAGTATGTTGGAACTGGGAGATTCTGGCTGCATGTTCTCTGCAATTCTTGTGCTACTAGCTCACTAATAGCTTTAATAATAATAATAATAATAACACATTTAATTGATATAGCGCCTTTCAGGGTACCCAAGGACGCTTAACAAAGTGAAACATACAACACAAAGAATAGATGGATAGAAATACATCCATAGCTTGTGGAAGACTCTCCAATCTTTTCATACAGGCAAAATGAGCCTACTGAATGGGCTTATTTGAGGCCTACAACAGCCACAGACACTGTATTTTTTTCTTTTATTTGTCAGAGCACTTGATTTATTGATTGTTGTCGGGATGTTTAGATATTTTCTACAATTGTGAGTAAAGCATGCTTCTAGAATAGTTAACCATCCCTAGCTTTAAACACAGAGAGATGACTAAACTACATCTTTCAAGTGAAATTTTACAGCTGCAGAATAAATATCGAGCTGCATGGAGGAGTAAGATATGTAATTCATCTAACTTTGACAGCAGATGCCTCTCTCTCTCTGTCACATAAATAATATGCGCTCCGTCCTGCTGCCTTTTATGGCTTGCAGAGCAACCGCAGCATCTTAATATCAAGTTATTTAATCAACATGTCATTAGAAAGAGCACTGCTGGGTCCAGGCTCGCGCACTGTAAACTCAGCTGTTGGCACAAGCTCATTCTTAAAGGTCCAACTGCATACGCAGCCTTTGTGTTTGTCTGCGAGTGTGTCCTGCCAGTTTCCAGAAGTGTTTTATAGTTTCCTCCACACAGTGGGATGTAAACGGCGGTTTGAAGAAGCATCTAAAAATATCCCACAAACAGAGTGTGTTTTTCTCATGGCATTATGTGTGTACATTCCTGAGGATGCCTCCTTATATATGCTTTTAATTCAATTCAATATCCACATGTCTCTTCAGGCTATGATGTCCAGTCAGCATCCACCCCTGATGGAGTGCTGTACATCACAGGTGCACCGCGGTACAACCACACAGGCCGGGTTTTTATTTATCGTCTGAATGAAGAAAACGACACAGTCGTCTCACAGATACTGAAAGGAGAACAGGTGAGTCTCCTTCTTCTCTTTGGTGTCCGGACTGAAAGATATCCCTCATCAATCTGTGTGAAAAGCTGTAAGATGATGCTTCAGGGAGCTGTTCACATTATACTTGCTAATGGACTTTAAATGAGAAAAGGCTGTATTGATCCCTGCAAGAATGTCTGGATAGCTTAAGGGATAAGCTCACCCAAAAATGAATCTACTCACCCTGATGCCAATGGAAAGCCGGGTTAAGTTTTGTAGTTCACAAAACATTTCTGAAGCTTCACAGCAAAACAGCGTCGTAGCATTCTCCTAAGCAACTGAAGTAGATGGCAAGTTGGTTTTAAACATTAGGAAGCAAGTGAAAGAAAACAAAATGGCTCCATACAGCTCATCCAGCATAATCCAAGTCTCCTGAAGCCCAGAGATCCTACATTTGAGTATAAATGTAACCCTCAACTCTCTTTAAGAACTGTGTTGACTTCAGTGCTGAAAGGATCAATACTGACAGATGATTTCTGACTCCTCTGTGCAGATTGGGTCCTACTTTGGCAGTGTCCTGCAAACCGTCGACGTGGATAGGGACTCCTACACGGATATCCTCTTGGTCGGAGCTCCGATGTACATGGGCACAGAAAGAAATGAGCAGGGACAAGTCTACGTGTACAAAGTCAAAGAGGTATGATTGAAAATGTTATATTTGGAGTCTTTGTGTTGTACAGAAATTCACACTAAGATTGCGATGGTGCACCCGCTGATTGTAATCTCTCCTTGTCCCTTACCAGGACGGCCAGTTTGAGCACCAGTTCACTTTAAAGCCTGTCAATCAGTCCTGTTGTACTGCCCACTCAGACAGCTGCACCAACAAAAATGAACCATGCGGCGCCCGGTTTGGTACAGCCATCGCAGCCATAACAGATCTCAACCTTGACGGGTTCAACGATGTAGCGATTGGTGCTCCTTTTGAGAACGACCACCGAGGGGCCGTCTACATCTATCATGGAGATAAGAAATCACTGAAGGAGAAATATGTACAGGTGAGAGCAGTTTCAGTGTCACCCACTTAACTGTTGACCACAAAAGATCTGGAAATATTTATTTATTTCCCGTTTTCCGTTAATTTGGTCACTGTGTCTCAATGGATCATGCTATCTTTGCATTTGACAACTCCATTACGGATTTTCAGGAAAACTAATACTCATTCAAAACAAAATATGTGGTTTTTGCACATGTTGCTTTGCCCCAAATACCTTGATCACTGTACATTAGCCGTAAGATAGCAAGCAATGACAATGGTCTTTACTTCTGTGGATGGCTGCTGCAGTCAGGTTAATAAACAGGAGCGATGATAAATCCCCTTTTGAATCCCAAAAATTCTCACTCCCAATGTTTAACAGCTCCAGATCCATGCAAAGTTAGCACGACCCACTGAGCCACACTAGCCACAATTAAGGAATATATGCCACGTTGAAATAAATCTGAATTTCCCTGTAATGTCTTCCAATTGGTCTCTTTAGCGTATCCCTGCAGGTGGGGACGGTGATAAGGTGAAATTCTTCGGTCAGTCCATACATGGAGTCATGGATCTGAATGGAGATGGAATCACTGATGTGACCATAGGAGGTCTGGGAGGGGCTTCGCTATTCTGGTGAGACAAGGCCCATCCCCATGTATAAACATTCACTCCTTAAACTACACATTCCACACAGCAGTGCATGCATCCCGCACACATCATCTTACATGTCCGTTTTACATTGTCCTACTCGGGTTTAGACAGCTGTGCACGTCCCGCTGGGTTTGCAGGCTTGAGAGTAACAACTTCCTAATGATGGCTCTGTTAAAACCTCTGGCTACATACTGTTGGACATAAGCCGACAGAATTCAACCCACAAACATCAGCCCACGCCATGATTTAACTTCCCAGGCAGACCTTCTCCCACAGCTTCTACTGGCAGAGGCTCAGCTGAGACTGTGTGAAAACTCCATCTCCCAAGTGGCTTAGAGTTTAAATAGGATCTGGCAGCAGGCAGCTGGGTTTCCTGGACTGTTGGCTTTAGTTTAGAAACAGTTTAATAGTGCGAGCTGAGTTTTATACTCAAGATGCATCCGTTTCTTGTTCCTTGTGCACACTTCAGCGTGTATACACTGTTTTCCAGAAGTTGGCACGATAGTTTTATGTCACCAGGTCCAGAGATGTTGCCGAGCTCCGGGCCAATATGACGTTCGAGCCTGTTAAAATCAACCTGCAGCAGTCTCAGTGTGAACATTATGGACGCAAATCAGTGTGTGTGACAACTGAGGTGTGTTTCGCCTACACCATCAAATCTGACCAGCCGGACTTAGATTACGCAGCAGGTGAGCCATCAGCATCCCATGTGATTGATTCATTCATTTATTCAAAGTCTTTTTATTACTCTACACTGTCTTATCTATTGTATCCCGCAGAGATTCGCTATGATCTGACTCTGGACGCTCTGCGTGCAAAAGCCAGGGCCTCATTTATTTACATGGATGATAAAAGCGATCGTAGGATTACCAGGACCTTCACCATCAAAAACGGAGAGAGAAAATGTGTGACAGAAATCTTCATGATGTCGGCAAGTACTCTGATCTTTATGATGCACACATGGGGTTAGTTATGCGTGTTACCTGTAAAGAAAACCTAATATTTAGCTCCAAGTCACTACAGACACTACATTCAGATTAACTGGATTCCTTCATTTTCTGTGACATCCATTCATGAAGTTATATTCTAGGTGTAAATGGTGTTTTGAGCCAGAAAGGAGACAGGAGGACAAAGCTGTGAGCGTTCATATGCCGAGCAGGAAGACATCGGTTCTAACATGAAACAGACCCGTCCTGATCAAAGCATGCCGAGCGCAGCCCCGTGCTGCTCCGAGTGATAAATCCTCTACAGCCACTAGGAGAGTTGTAGAACGAAGAAGAAAAAGTAAAGAGAGAATGAGAGAGAGCGAATTAGGTGTTTTGAGAATGTGACATTACTTGGTCGCGGAAGTTTTCTACAAGTGGCACGACAAGCAGGTCACAGACTGTTCATCACAGCTTGAAACCTGAGCATGTTAACTGCACTACCTATTGTGAAACTAATCTGTCTCGGGCAATGTGACATTTAAAGCCATGTGGACGGAGTTTCTCATTCCAGTCGTTCACTGCGGCAGAGGATTTCTCTGATTAGCTGCCCCGAGGCGAGAGACGGAGGAACTAATCAGTAGAAACAGCTGTTGTTGCTGTGTGTGCAGATCATGAATACCTGCTCTGTTCTAGCGTGCCAGTTTATGCAGAACTTTCCCTCAGAGTCCAGAGCAGAGGTCATCGAGGGTCAGGGAGTTTGTACCGGACACAAGAAGCACCGCAACTATCTTACCTGAGCCCAAGACGGACCAGACCCAAACCTGGACAGATGAACCAAAAGCCGATGTGTTACAAACGAATCCTAGATTTTAAAGGGATAGTTTGGTTTTGTGGTTCTATGAAGCACTTATCCACACTTTGTCAGCAGTAGATTGTGGTCAGCATGGCCCCAATTTGGAAAAGCAGTGGGAGGACAGGTGTAGGAAGCTGCAAAACATATTATAGACACCTCAATATCAGTTTAAGTGTGCACTGCATTTAGAATATTGACATTGCTATAACTTACCGTCAGACAGCCCTTTCCGACAGGGAACTGAAGCTGTCATATTGCTCTCTTTAAAGCCACCAGACTCCTTCGACAAAAACAGTAATTATACCTTGAGGAACAAGGGAGTTGCTTGTCTACCGTTGCCTACGTTTTTTTTTGTGTTATCGTGTGACTTAAGTGAATCCTAACTAACCCTTTAAAACACAAAAGTCAAATGATCGAGACAGCAGAAGACCAACAACTCCAGAGTTCTGCAAAGTAAAATCGCTGTTTTTGTCAAAGGAGTCTGGTGGCTCAAAGGGAGGATAGATGGATGCAACAGCTTCAGTGTAAGGCGATGATATTTTGAACTGCCATTGCCTGGTCCACTTAAGTATTTCTGTGTTAGAGCATTGATTTACTGTATTTAATACATAGATAGTGCACAAATGTGTAAAAAATAATTTTCATTAAAAAAAAAGGGGGCTCGCCAAATAGAGAAAAAAAAATCAATAGCCAACATAGCGGCTACAAGAAGGTTACATACAGTATAATCAGCCTGTATCATGTTTAAAACAACTGACTCAAGTCAGTCATGCAGCTTGTGTTCCTCGTGTTATTCTCCATCTCAGGTGTAATCAACATTTGGCACAGGCTCAAGAAAAACCCTTAATAATGCCTTACCTCGCCTCGCCTAGAGGATCGTTCAACTGGTGTCTTTATGTTTCAATGTACACTGCTCACCCACACAGGTTTTTCTAGTTAGTCTGGTTCATTAAGCATTTTTTCAGCCAAGCAGGCCAACAAGACAATACGAAAGACCTCTGCTGTGATACATTAAGTTAGATTCAATACAAACAAACTTTAAATGAACTGAAGCGATTTAATCAGTATTATAATTGGATTTTAATTCAATGTAGCTGCCAGCGATGGAGACTTTCCAGCCATTTCAGCCAAGTTAGAGATGTCATCGCTGTCGGAAATTTTGGATATCTCAAACTTAATTTACATTAATTACAACTCAGAGGCTGATGTCAACAGTATTTTCTTACTTGGTTGCTCATAATCACTGAATGATATGTATTGCACAACATAAGGCAATCAAGCATGGTCTGTACACGCCCTTATATCCCTGAGTAGGCGTCTAATCAACTGAATAAATGAAAACACCTGTGTGGATGGAAGTCCTTGCTGCTTAGTTTCTCACTCCCTTCATCCTCCTCCAACTTTTATTTCTCTCCCACTCTTTTCTCGACAGGCCCGGCCCGACTTCCGAGACCCTCTCATGGTGTCTCTGGAGTTTGGACTAGCTGAGCAGGACAAAGGCCCCGTCTTGGATGAAAGCCTTCCCCGATCCATCAATAAGACAGTAAGAAAATTTTATATCACTTACAAGAGTCTCTCTCAGCATGTTCAAGTGTTATCTGGCAAATAACAGTGAGCAGAAGCATTAGAGTCACAGACAGGAAAGGATTTGAACATCGTCTTAAACATCCTCCATCTGTCTGTCTCTCTAATCCAAGAGTTAAGCGTCGCTTGTTCTTGCCTGGCTCCAAACACGCCGCTGTTACAGCGCATTAGCATCTGCAACAGCTGACTGCCATCCTTCAGGGTTTCCTCAGGGCTGCATTAGTGTTTCAACACCAACAGTCAGGAGAGTCTTCCCACACTCCCACATGCATACTTCTTCTAACAAGAGGGTTTCCGGATAATTGTTGCAATGATTGATGTGTACAGATAAAGAGAATAAAATACACGAAAGAACACGTAAAACAAAGAATGCAATTAAAGCCTGAGTGTGTGTGATAAACAGTAGTAACTACACCACCTCCTCCTGACACATCCTGACTCCCCCTGTTCTCATAGCAGCGACGCACGCTGCACTTGAGCAAGGAAGCGTTGCTCAGACCTCTCCTGTTATTGTTATTGAAAGGAAAAGAAGCGACACACACACACACACACAGAACGCGGGAAGTCATCAAACGGATGCTGAAGTTTTTCTTGCGACATTGTGCTGCACATGATATTCTAGTCTCTTTCTTGGGAGAGGAGAAGATGTTGATCTTAACAGTCCGGTGGGAGAGCACTGAGAACGGGAACAAATACAGCCGTGATCCTCACACACTCTGGGGGAAAAGGCAAAGGAAATCAAGGTCATCTGTGTGCACTCTTATAGTGAGCGGTACAAACAAATACACGGCAGCAGCTGCCAATTTTGACTCTCATTTATCCGCCCGTTTCTGATCTTCTGAAGAGTGCATTTCAAAAATGTCTTTAAAAAAAGGGTCAAGTTGTAAGATATGGCCAGATTTTTAGTTTAAAGTATTTTCAGTGTAACTATGAGACCAAGCAGGTCATCAATCAGACATATTGTTAATTTTAAACATTTAACAACTGCATTAAATACAAACTAGAGCATAGACACAGCCCATCAGGACCCGTCGGGCAGGGTTCAGACAGAAATTTGAAATACTGTCTGGGTTCATAGAAATAAATGCCTTTTCACGATCATCTACACTTTACATGTCTGTAATCAGAGTAAACAGGCCAGCTGTAGCTATGGTAACAACTGTGCGATAGGGTAACACAAACTCAGTACTTCAGCTGACATTCACTGCTTCAGGCTGGAGTCTGGTTCTGACATAAAAAAAAGAACGCCTGCCGTTCGGGTTGGGCTCAGTTACAACTCTCTTGGACTTGGCTGAGCTCCACTCCAGACTACTTGTGATGTCACAAGATCACGATCGTATATATTCATTTTAGACTTTGATTTAAGGTGATCACAGAGAAACTTACACGCACATCGTTCTGCACAGTGAAGCTCAAATATCCAAGTGAAGTAACAAGCAGCAAAACACATTTCTGACAGATGGGGGACTTGAAGATTTCACGTCACATTACTTGAAAATGTACGTCTCTATCTTGTAGATTCCCTTAGTGGACTGTGGAAGCGATGAGAAGTGCATTGCTGACCTCTCCCTCAAAGCAGAGGCCAGTGTAGAAAGGTAAGTGGCACGAGAGTGGAAGTTTGTCTTAAAACCAGCATGCACTGAAAGAGTTATCGGTCGCCGTAATTGTTCCCTCTGTCCACACAGGCCGCAACGAGATCCGTGCAAAATCAAATTTCAATACAAAAGATGAGGGGAAAAACTTCTTTCTGTGCAAAGAGGCATTTCAAAGTTCAGCCGAGGTTAATATGAGGCTTCATCTGCCTGAGTTAGCCAAATAAAGTGGGACAGTGTTCTCTTGTGGGACCGCTGTTGAGGGAAATTCATACTAAAAAGACTGTGACTTTGGAAGAATGTTGTGACTAATACAGACTGTTGCAGCCTCTTATTATCTTCAGCTGAGCTTCGAAATGCTTTTTTGCACAGAAAGAAGACGGCAATCCTTTTGAAAGAATCTCTTCACGGCCTGTAGGAACAATTACAGCGACCAAAAAAAATCTTGTAATGTACATATGAGCATGAGAGCATTAATTTAAGACAGACTTTGTTGTATAACAAAGTCGCCAACAGCACGGTAGTTCGACCTCGTTAGCAGCAAACCCTTCCAGTGCGTGACTGCCTCCATGTGGGGAGATGCATGCATTACAGCCAAGCATCCTGATTGGCTTTCATTCACTCCTCCAGGATGCTGATCAAATCAGACAAAGACAAGATTGACGTGAACATCAACATCAGAAACAGCAAAGACAACGCGTACAACACTAAAGTCATCCTCAGCTTCACACCCAACATCAACTACAAGAAAGTAGAGGTGAGATTTCTAGAACTCATCTGTCCGCATCACTTTACTGCGACTGGTTTGAGATGTGTGTGGTGATTGTGTTTCATGTTGTGTTATCAGCCGGAGAAGAGCTGCAGTCTGAATCACACTACAGTGGAGTGTGCTGTTGGATACCCCTTCTTGGGAAGCAATGTAGAGGTGAGTTTACATCAGGATCCAGGCTGCATACTATCTGTACGACGTATTAATTTAAAAAAAAAACAAAAAAAAAACCTTTTTGCTACTGCTAATTAAAGATGTAATGTGATCTAATATTCACAGGAAAATTTCAAAGTCATATTTGAGGTCAGTCCTCAATATATTCAGGAGGTGATTCAGATCAACTTGACAGCTACCAGGTGAGAGAATCAGCACCGGGTTTTATTTTTCATTTCCAGTTTAAGGATGTTTGCCTTGAATTGATTCGGTGCTTGTTTGTGCACTGGAATCATACAAATGTGTTTTTTTTTTAATTTTATTTCCCACAGTGACAGTGAAGAGTTGCCTTCTACCCTACACGACAACGTTGTGCACATCTCCATCCCTGTGAAGTATGAAGCCGGACTCATATTCTCAGCGTGAGTAGTTGGACTATATAGTCCTTTCATGGCAGACATTTTGACTTGCCGTGAGAGTAAAAGCACAGGTGTTTCTAATAAGATTAATGATAGCGCGGTACTATTCATGTAAATGGACCGCAGTCATGATTAATGTATAACTAATAGTTACACCTGTGTTTGACAAGTATGATACCCTTGTACAATGAGACTCTGGTGTATAAAATATCTTGTTTTTGGAGCACCTTGGTAGCTGAATGGTCGAAGCGCATCACGCATTAAGAGTTAAATGGCCCAATACGCAACTCCAAATGAGTGATGATGTTGCTCCGTATCTGCTGGATGTGATTTATTTTATTCAAGTCATTCTTCCTCATGTCAAAACCTTTTAATATATTTGAATGAACATCTATCTGATGGAGAGGGGAAAGATCTGAGGTTGGTTTTTTTTTATGCATCTTCTAGGCAACCTAAAGAAGAACATATTGAAGTAAAAGAGGGTGAAAAGTATGCCAGTGAGTTCAATGACACCAAGATGATTGGAGAGGAGGTCAACATCACCTACACGGTAACAGACACAGAGACATATATACTGTATGTAGAGTATGCAGATGTTTGGTGATCCAGATGTGAAGACCACTTCACTTCTGCCTCTTCTCTCTCTCCGTCTCACACCTCCTCAGGTGGAGAAGCCAGTTGATACAGTGATGCCGCCCCTTGACCTCAGGGTGACGTATCCTCATCTGTCTCCTCGGCAGAACAACTTACTGTACCTGACACATGTCGCCACCAGCCCAGGGGTACGCACGCACGCACACACACACACACACCTGTTGCTGTGTAAGTGTACATAAACACAGATCCACCATCACATCTGCCTTTTCTTTCTCTGCAGGTGAAATGTGACGCATCGAGTTGGATCAACCCGGATCAAATCAACCCAAGTAACGTTAAACGTCCCATCCATCCAAAAAAAGAATCACTCAGCGTCTTCCTACTGGTGAGTCATGTTTTTGTTTAGGTCATAGCCTTTTTTTGGTTTAATTGTTTAGTTTTGTTTAGTTTGTAGAAATTGCCATTATCTTACATCATTAAATACAAAAAACCACCTGGCTGAGGTCCTAGTTGATATTTCAAAGTTGTTCAAGGGTATGTTGCATCCCACATTTTTAGCACATGAAATTTTATTATTATTTTATTATTTTCACAATAAGCCCCGCTTTTCTTCGTGAGACACCTCTTCGTGAGTCATCCCATCTTATCATGTCTGTTCGATATGCTCTACAGAAATGTGAAAACCTCAACTGTGCATCGTTCACCTGCTCCATCCCCGATGCTGCAGTCAGTCAGGTCAACGTCACATTCAGAGTGTGGAAACCAACGTTCATCAAGGTGGGTTTATGGTGACACACGGGGACTTTTTCCACTTGTCTTAACTGCCTCTGTTGTTTGGTTTTGACATTGATGATAACAGATGATAGTCTAACAAAGTGAAGAAGAAGATCAAACATTATAGTATTTTTATCTTAACAGGGCGAGTTTTCCAGTCTGCACATGTCGGTGAACGGCACCCTGGAGATCAGAAACATGGACCTGTTTCAACTGAGCAGCAGTGGCAAGACCAGAATTGTAAGTCATATTTAAGTTTTGTCATTAAATACCTGTCTGTTTGCATGTATTTATACATTCACTTTATGTTCTGCGTGTGTGTGTGCCAATCAGGTGATGATCCAGGTGTCAAAGGAGACCTTAGGAGGGATCCCTATTTGGATCATCATCCTCAGCATCCTGATAGGACTGCTGATATTAGCACTCGTCATCTTCGTTCTCTGGAAGGTAATATTACAGTTCAGTTCATGATTTAAGTACTTCTTTTTTTTTTTAAATAGTTCAACATTTTGAGAAGCAAAACTTTGTTTAAACTCGAGCAAGGCACTGTGGTATGTGTGTCCGCAGATAACAGTAATTCTCCGTAACACTAGGGGGCGCAAAAAACAAAATATTCTGTGAGGAAGCAAGAAGTTAAGGAGTCTTGTGTGCTGGCGTACAGCTCCTCAATGCTGAGGATGCATTGATCTGTTTATTAGAAAGACAGAGGGATACTAATGATGCACCAGAATCAGAATATGTTTATCAAACAGGACAGTGTTTGAAAAAATAGTGTGTGCAAAACCAGCAGTGCAGCCTGTCAGAGGATTACGCACATTATTACAGAACTTGCGTTAGATCCAGTAAATACAATATTTGAATGCTTCAGTTTTAATGCTAACCCTGCTGGCACTGCCTTCATATTTCACACATGAGAGTGGTATTGATGTTCAATGATCGCTCAACAAGAAAGGGAATAAGAATTGTATATATATTTCCCCGAATGTTGAACAGTTCCTTTACTACAGTACAGGAACAGTTTCTGTAGGTAGTTTGTTAACTGAGCTTTCTGCTCCTCCAGATGGGCTTCTTCAAGAGAAAATCCAGGGACTACTCAAAGGAGGAAATGATGGACTGAGGTATCCGGACATCCAGCAGCAAGCAGCAGAACGGCCGACTGCTCCCAGCGCCATCAGCTCGCACAGAGCGGCAGGCAGACTTTTAAACAGACAGTCGCACAGACGGAAGAAACGCCATAAGACCCACAGACACCTCAGTGCTACGACACAGTGACGACCTGGAAAACACAGTTATCATTCACTGGACCTGGGTCATATAATGTTTGCAAATACTTCCCCGGCTTTTGTCCTTTTCATGCTTTCAGCAATCCAGATGTCCTCAGCACTGACTGTAAACCTTGTGTGAAGTATTTGCAAATACTATTTGTTCTAGATCAGCTTCTTTTATGCAGATATAACCGAGTATTTGATCAAGCAGTTCAAGTGAGGAGCGGTAGGAGGAAGAAACCATCACTTACCAGGCATCTGTTGGCAAAGTAGCGTTTATCTGTATTACATATAGCAGTTTTATAAAACCTTCAGAGCTACAATAGGTGCAATTAGCTTTAAAAAAAGTACTCAGGTGTTTCAGTATGAAGATCTAAGCCATGTCACATACTTTCTATGTCATTACAGCAGCAATGTTCAAAGGTCTACTCGCTTGTGAGACGTACAATATGTGAACTTTAGCAGTCTGTCTGGTAGCTTGGACTCTTGTTTTAAAGCTCACGTGCTCGATTAGTTTTACGACACTGTACCTTTTTTAGCATTTTATAGCATTTTGCTCGTCTTTTTTTTGTTGAAGTTTAACAATGTAACATGGCACATTTCTAAATGTTAGTGCTAAAGACACTGACCTGAACACGAGATTTATTTTCAGCAAAGGTTCAGTCTGTATGCTTTTATTTTTTTAATACTTTTACTCTCAGTTAACCGAAAGTTGAAAAAAACCCAAAACCATCTTGTCCCAACGCCGATGTTAAATGTTTGTAATTAGCGTCAGAATACAAACCTCTGATTGTACTGTAAATAAGTAAATGCTCAAAAATGTAAAGCTTTAAATGTACATAATAGTGTTTGCTGTAATTTAAGAGATGTTTTTTTTGTGATCAGTGGTCAGAGAAGACGATTTTTGCTCAGGTGCTTCAGATATCATGAACGATGACATTTAACATTTGACGTAGAAGAAAAGCATCTGGCCTGTCTCACAATTTCAAAGCTGATGCATAAATATGTAAATATTGTTATATTTTGATGAAAGTATAATTATTCTTCATAAAGATGAGGGTTTGTATCCACTACTTCGGTTTCATTTTATTGAAAGTGATGTTTCAAGCCGTGTGAATGACTGTTTTGAGACTTTAACATGATTGAGATGAGATACGACTGTAGCATGTTTTGATTTTTCAACCTTTTAATTTGCAAAAACGGAAAGTAAATGTTCCTCAAATGTAGAAATACATGTCTAACCAGTCACCAGCAGTTGCCATAGAGTAAGTGGGATTCATTGGTCGGTGGTTTGTAGTGGAGACGAGCCATGACAAACTATATAAAGCATTAGCAAACTGTAGGCTCAGTGTCTCCCCATATGCGGTACAGAGTACCTTACGAAGTTATTCTTTCAGGTTTTCTGTCTTGTTTTTGTTTCCAGAAGTTGCACAGCTACACCGTATGTTAAAAGAGATTATATTGTATGTCGGGGAGACTGGGTTTGTGCCTCTTTCTCGACTTTTTTTCCCCTCACAAGACAGTGAGAGGACGAGGTTTCGAATATTTAAATACTCCTCAGCTCTCACTCTCCACTGTTGACATGAAGCACATGTAATAAATTGTATGTACAGGTAACTGTTAGTCATTTTAAGATTGTATGGCTACATCAGGCTTATGCACGAGGGTGGAGTCACGATTCTGACTTTGTTCACTTCAGGTGGTCTGGGATTATTTTCTCAGGTGTTAGCCTCCTGATGAAGGCACAAAGTGAGGGCTGTGAGCTCCACCCCAGCCTCCTACACTGCTGTGAAGTCTTCATTGTAATGCACTGGTTTGTCAGACTGTATGCGTCCTCATCAGCACAGAAATGAACTGAGTCTTATGTACAAAAATAAAAGACTTTTTACAAAAGATGTAGCACCGGTTCCTTTGTTTTCCTCCAGACAATATTTAATGTTAAACAGACTTTTAGTTCTGTCAATTAAAGGCTTTAGGAGGATATATTGGCAGAAATGGAATTAAGTGTTCACAATTGTGTTTTCATTAGTGTATAATCACCCGAAATTCAGAAGTGTTTTGTTTTCGTTACCTCAGAACGAGCCGTTTATATCTACAAAGGCGGTGGGTCCTTTTTCAGAGTCCACCGTGTTTCTAGAGTCGCCCAGAGAAACCACACCACAATCCTACACACTGTACCTTTAAATGAAAACCACTCCGTGTATCTCTCACTTCTGACGATCATAAAAAAGTACACATTGGAAAAGTGTTTTTTTTCCCCCCGTTATTTAAAGTTAAACATTTGCTCACTCAGTTTTCTCGTAATTGTTATGTTATATTTCTGTAACACGAGGTGTATCTCCTCTTACTTACCATTTTCTTCTTTTTTTGTTTGTTTTTATTAATTTAATGTTTGCATATTTATTCGTTTTTATTGTCTGCTGTAAATCCCACTACCTCCCCTTAATTAAAAATAAAAAATGTACCGGAGGATGAAGTCCTCAAAGTACTCCTGTCTAACACCGCAGTGTAGAAATAAAAGAGTAACAGTACAACAGTACAATTAGTGGGAATAATCCTATTAAAGTCATGATGGTGATGTGACATTTTCTTGGAGTAAGTACCAGCAGACATGTTTTCTGACATCTGGAGAACAAGACATCCAGAGAGTACTTTACCTTTATTTAAAAAAAATGCCATTTTGATCATATATTTAAAAATAAATATATATTAGCATTGGATAATAATTTGATGCATTACTCTGTTCGTGACTTTAATATTGCAGCTGGTAAAGGTGGGGCTCATTTTAATTAATGCAGGGCAGCTTGTCAAATCCATACAGTTTAACTCAACCTGTAATAATAAACATCAGGGTTTATTATTCATCTGAATCTGCTAAATTAAGTTCAATCAAATCAAATAAATATAATTGAGTAGAAATTGCAATATGTCCCTCTGAACTGAAGTATGACTTGACAGAAAATAAAAAATACTGACGTAAAGTACTTGAGTAAATGTACTTAGTTACTTTCCACCACTGGGATGATAATGCTACTTGGTGGTGATGCTCCTGCGAGGCAGAGATCAGGGCAGTCCGCCCCGCGGCGCAGGCGTCACGGCCCGGAGCGGTCTCGTTGCGCCGCCTAGCGTCCACCAGCAGCACGCAGCGATAAGTGACACTCTGGGAGGGGAAGCAGAACAAACTGTAAGCTGCTGTCGGATCCATCTTGCTCGAAAAAGAGGCGAGGGTGAAGGCTGTTTTTTTCCTTCCAGTTTAGTATCTCAAAGACTGTATCGTTCCCCGTTAACCGCGCTGGGGAGCCCGAGGAGGGGCTGCGCCGCTGTTTGTAGGATGTCCCGACATGAGGGTGAGTTGATAAACAGGTCCACGGCGCCTGGGTCGGTGGCTACATTACCTGAGCAGCTAGCTCCCCTTAGCTAGCTTCGCTAAGTGCTTATTCAAGTCAGTGGGGGGGGGGGAGTGTTGCGTTTTTCGCGGCTTGTTTTCAGACTTGTCCCGACACACACGCATTTCCTATCTGCGGCTCCGGTGTACGCACATCGCTAGTGTGCCTTAATTTGAGGCACGATGTTGAAACTTCTCTTAACCTGCTCGCAATGATACGGCAACATTGCGGAGCTTAGCAGTTAGCCCATGCTAGGTACTGCGTTACCTTACGTTAGCTAGGGCTAGCGAGCATGCTAATGTATGCTAACATAAGAAATCGTTGCAGTAGCTGCGACTTAATGCTGACAAACGCTGACTCTCCTAACACTACTAGTTGTACGCTACCATAACAGTATGCCCGAGTTTAGCTATTAACAATATTTTGCTTATATTTTGTATTGCGTGCTGATTTAAGAGCCCCGCGATGCTAATGTTAGCGCCACACTGTCCCGTCTGGTCACATAACCTAATGTTGTTAGCGAATGCACTGTCATCAAGAAGAAGACAGAAAGTCTGAGGCCTCTGACCATAAACCAGTCACTAAGTTAGCTAGCTGGCAAGCTACTAGCTAGCTAGGGTTATGTTACGGTATGTTTTCAACAGCAAACCAGACGGAGGGTGTAAATTTGGCTCACTTCAGTCCCCACATTATGTTTAGTTGTAGCAGGCCAGACAGGAGGGTCGTCATGTTGGATCACCTCAGAAGTTGCTATGGTGTCCTGTAATGCAAACAGGAGCACAGTGCAGCCAGGTAGCCCCAGCTGGGCCGAGGAGTGGGGATACTGAAGTAGCTTGGTTTAAGGAGGACGACGAGGTACTTGTTAACTTGTTCCCTGGTGGGCAGGCTAGTTTTTGAGATGAAGACACTCAATTATTTTCGTGGAAGTGGGTTGTATGATCACGTGAGGAGGGCACACACACTTTAAATCACTCAGGGGGGGATAAATACCTCTGTGCACCCTGCTGTGGTGCAGCCAACCTTTAATCAACACTGATACCTGCCAGCTGATTTGTTTGTTCAGGCCTGGGTTCGGTTAATAAATGTTACTTTTTGTGGCAATTTTCTCTTTTTATATTTTGAAGCTTTCGGTTTCAAGGCGTCAGCTCGGTCTCAACAAAGGAAATGCCCTAAATACTTAATACTAGCCAACGTTCACCAAACAAGGCTTTTTTCCCTTTAAAGGAAATGTCAGTGAGTCAGAAGTTGGAGTATTGTGTATAATGATATAACTATGATGTCTCATAGAAAATAACCGGTTGTGTCTGCAGAGCAGTCGGCCAGTGCTTGAATAGATCTCCGCTGTAATCATGTAGCAAAGGGCAGAAAAAGCAGAACGATGCAACGATATTCGATATATGGATTTGTAACAATAGTGATAATCTATTTGGAGATTATAGAAAATCGCTGACATTTAGTCCGGTGCTTTAGTTTGTTTCAGCTCTACCTCCTGTCCCTCCTGACCGATACAGCTCATATAGATCCACATATGCTACCTGAGAAGGTGTGGACAGTGCTATTAAAGAGTAAGAAACGCTGTAATGAAAACAGCGTTCAGTTGTTTTGTGTGTTTGTGGCGTCTCTCTGAGACTTTGCCTACTGGAATGCCAGAGTTCTTCATTGCTGGCACTTGTGGGTTGGTGCCACTCCAAAACACATGCTCATGTAAGTGAGACTGGCCCGCAGATAGAGATTGCTTTCTCACAGTCGGCCTTCGCAGACGCAGTTATAAGGAATTTGTAACTTTATTGTCAAGTCCGCTCGTTTGACTTTACGTTTTCCCCTTTTTCTCTGTTGCAGGTGTGAGCTGCGATGCATGTTTAAAAGGGAACTTTAGAGGAAGGCGGTTCAAGTGTTTAATTTGCTACGACTACGACCTGTGTGCATCGTGCTACGAGAGCGGAGCTACGACGACAAGACACACCACAGAGCACCCCATGCAGTGTATATTAACCAGGGTAGACTATGGTAAGGAGCTGTCTGAAAGCCCAGACAGATACTTTTGTCTCACCATGATTGCTACATATTTCATGAGTTGACTGTCACCTGCTGTGTGATTACAAATCATTGAGTGTATTTTTAGTCCTGATTCATGTCATTTGTTGAGTTTAACTTTGTACAGAGGCTCTTATATTTGTGTTATTAGTCTAAGTATTGATTTACAATAACGGTTGCTCTGTTTACTGTGTTCTTGCAGACCTGTATTATGGAGGAGACACTTTTTCAGTAGAGCAACCCCAGTCATTCACATGTCCTTACTGTGGCAAGATGGGCTTTACAGAGACGTCCCTACAGGAGCATGTCACCTCAGAACATGCAGAGACTTCCACAGAGGTGGTGAGTATCCTGCACACATTAAGGGGATCATGATTACAGATTTTGAACAGTCATTCTGACCCAATGCCATTTCCAATTTTACCCCTACCTTTGTTTTCAAGTGCACTTTTGAGTTACATCATCAGTCATCAGTTGTCATCGATAGTGTAGAAAAGTGTTTCCTTTATACTGGCCATTTACATTAGCTAACATTAGCAACCATGCTCCTATCCTGCCAGCCTGCACTGATATTAATGGAGCAGCACAAAGTGCAGTAACCTTGCCTTCGGACTTAAGTTAAATTTCAGGCGTCATATGCCATTAAAGAGGGAGCATGCAGCATTTAACTACTTTAAAATGCTGGACTGTCGTGCACAAATCAGCAGTAACACATGTCACATTAGCTAGCTAGCAAGTTATGATGGAGCTATACTTTTTTTTACTCTCGTCTGTCGGCATCAATACAGTTCAGACTGCTTCCCAGAACACAGAGGACATTTATGGATAACTTGTTTTCAGTGCAGGATTTTTATAAGCGTTGTCCACTGCTGATAATCTGAGCAAAGCAACGCAGAGGGTCAGGCTGCTTCTGACACTGCCTGACTGGCTAGCAGGTAGATTGTGGGACAACTGCAGCTCCGCTAGCAGTGGTAGATAAAAAAAGAGACCCTTGTAGACCCAATTGGTCTGTTAGTGAAACCAAGTCGCTACAGTGAAAAGACTGTTTTGTTGGATTTTGTTGCAAAGTCAACAGCAGAGAGAGCGTCACTACTTAAAAGTGAGGGGCTTTGATGGATAAGGCTGGTGTTCCCAAACCTGTCTGCACTTGGCCCCAAGGCCATGTGTTCATACTAAGGTGTATATCTTTAAATACTTATCATGAATATATAATTTAACTTTCTAAAACAGCTGGCTGCTGTAGTTAACAGCAAATTTTACTCAAGCAGCAATAAACGGTGCATTTGTTTGGGACTATTTACAGCGATGGGATGAATACAGATGCAGTGATGAGTATTTACAGCAGCAGGATGTTGTACGTGGGATTGACTCAAAATAGAGTACAGTGGCCGTGTTCATCGTAACGTAGAAACATGCCACCCAGTGCAACAATGCTTCTCATTCATATATTTTTTAGACAAGAATAGAGCACTATGGCACAGAGGATTGGATACACAGACAGGACTTGTTACTAGGATCAGTTGATTGATGGTTTTGGCCTTTTTAATTGGATTCATTGACAGTTAAGGAAATACAGAACAATGTCATTCTTTTAATGTAGATAATTTTTCTCAAACCAAAAGTAAAAAAGCAGCTGTGAGAGAGGAAGTGTTTCTTGAACTTGCTGCTGTGCTTCTGAATGTCAGTTGAGGATGTGATGCACTGGCGTCTGTGTGCTGTGATGCAGGCTGTGTGAACAAAACGACGTGATGTGTAGTAATTAGCCTGAATGGGGTCGTTTGTGGCGAAATATTCTGTATGAATAAAGGTTGGTGGTCTGCACTGTGGTGTCTGCTGACATCTGATACAGGATGGGGTTCACTGCCTTTACAACTTTTTTCCAATGTGTTTCATTTTGAGCCGTAATTGATTTGAATTTTTGATTAATCTGACACTTATTTTCTCAATTAATTGTCTTGTTTATGTACGAAACAATGAAAAATTCCCATCATAATTTCTCACAGCCCACAGCGATGTATTCAGATTTCATCAACAGTCTAAAACGTAAAGTTATTTGTTTACTTTCATGACTGACAAAGTAAGTAGGCAGTGTTTGGTATTTCTGACCCACTACCAAAATATTTGCTGATTTAATTTTCAGTCAATCAACTGATCAACTAACTGTCCAGTCATTGAAGTACTTGTTGATTTTATTGTGTTGAGTGTTGCTGGATTTATATCCATTTATCCATCGATTTATATATACACCAGTTATCCTACTACCTCCACAGAGAGACCAGGGGCTGTACTTCTTCTTTAAGGAATTCCTCAGTCAAAATTGCTCAGCCAGAAAACATGTCCCGATTGTCCCATGTGCAGTGTATTAATTAGTACATCTGCTCATATATCGGTACATTAAGCATTACTCATGATTCATTTAGTCTTAAAGGGGAACTACACTGAGTCTACGCACCAAAGTCTGCTCCAGAGAGAGCGACATGAAGTAGATGAATTGCCTCAAGTGATGTCACTTGAGTCGGTGTTCGTTGGGTCTGAAAACTACTAAGTTGAGGGGGCTGTGGAGTTGGTAAGAAGATTGTAAGCTGTCTCAGCTCGAGGCTAGTATCAGAATCAGAAGGCAACTTAAGCAATGCACCTGAATGTCCAGTTTGTGGCTTCTCCATGCACATGTGTTGGCTCGGTTTGACCCTGTCTGACTCGGCACATCAGACCAGTGTGGCAGGGCTTTGCATTTCCATTACAACAGGACTACCTGCTTGAAGGTGTGTTTTCAGCTGATAAAGCGCTTGTCTTGCTGCTGTAATTACTCATCCTCCCTGCAGTATTACTGAACAAAGCTCTCCTAATTTGGTGATTAACACGTTTCATTTCCGATAAATTCTTTATGATAAAACTCCCCTATTTATTGAGTTATTTAAAAGCATTTACAATGGGGCAGTAAAATCAGGAAATGTTGAGTTTTCACCAGCAGAAACTTAACACAACTTCCGAAACAGCCGAAAACAAACACGGTGAAACAGTAAGGCGGGGTTGCAGTTACAAGATGTCCCGTCTCTGGTTCTGCTGCCTTGGTTTTGCTTAATTCCAATGTTGTGCTGAATTTTACGTTCCTTTGTGAGTGTGACAATGTTGTAGGAGCTGTTTTAACTGACTTTATTGGATTTTATGTAAATAGCCCTGAACAATAGCTGCTCTCAGACCTGCCTTTCGTTACAACGCTGCACACTAACGACATTTAGTGTCGGTGTAAAACGTTACTCTAAAAAAGTGACAGTGCTGCTTGGTACTTCTCTGATGTTTCACTGTAAGATCTCAAACAGAAACCTCTCTCTCATTTCAGATCTGTCCAATATGTGCTGCCCTGCCTGGAGGGGACCCCAACCACGTCACAGATGACTTTACAGCTCACCTCACACTTGAACACAGAGCGCCAAGAGATTTAATATCCTTTCTGTGTCTCCATACACTGAGTGTCTACATGAATATGTGTTTACATAGAAATGTGTATAACAAAAAAAAAAATACTGTCACATTACGGCATTTACCCTTAACAGTGCTTGTGTACGATGAGTCCAGCAGTGTTCGACACGTACGCAGGATGTTTCACCCTGGACGTGGACTCGGCGGTCCCAGAGCACGACGGACAAATATGCACTTTACTAGCGGCTCCACAGGGGGACTTTCATCCTCCTCATCACAGAGCTCCACCTACACCCCGAGTAACAGAGAAGCAATGGACCCAATCGCAGGTGAGAATCGGAGGTATACTGATGTACTCACTGGTGTACCGGAAGGCTCATCACTGCCACATGGGAAGAGTTGGATCTTTGACCAGTCCCGAAACTAATTATATACCACCAGAATCCATTTTATAGATGAATATGAACATTTTTAGCCATTTGTAGCATCACTTTTTCATAGTTGCTTTTGGTGAATTTAAGCCAAAATTGCTAAAATGTTTTGTTATAACGTAGATGACTTGTAACATATGTATTGCCAGCATTCTTATTTATTTTATTAATTAAACTACTCGGTAATGATAAGTAATGCTACAAACTACCTGTTTAACATCAGAGCTATATTTTACAGTGGCAAATGACAAAGAGTGTCAAACAAGAGGTTCAATCTAAAGTGCTTTTTGCATGGAAACTGGTCCCTTAAGTGTCGAGCAGAGTCGTTAATATACATGCAAACAGATGGACGTGTCCGACTTTACACATTTTTTTGTTGTCACCCTGTAATTACTGGGTCAAGACAGTTTTGTAAAGTCTGTGTGGAAATCATATGAATATTTGGCACTTCTTCACATGTTAAAAACAGTGACTGTATTTAATCTGTGTTTGCCAGGACAGAATTTAATATTAATAGTCTAGAATATTTTTAAAGTCAGGTTATATAATCTCTTTAAATGGGTTATGGTTCAAAGTCTAATAAATAAATGAATCTTTTCTTCTGTCTTTCTCCGACCGTCCACAGTGTCGTTTTTTTAAATCCTGACTTATTTAGAAACAGCCGTCAGTGAAGCCTGTTTTTGTTGTCTCTCCTGCAGAGTTATTGTCTCAGCTGTCAGGTGTGCGGCGTGCAGCAGGGGGGCAAATCAACTCGTCAGGGCCTTCAGCCTCCCAGCTCCAGCAGCTCCAGATGCAACTGCAGTTGGAGCGACAGCAGGCTCAGGCAGCACGACAGCAAGTGGAGACGGGACGCCACGCGACACGACGCAGCAACAACCCAGGCAACACTGGCACCACCATCCCTCCACCCAGCACAGCAACTGCCAACACTGCCACTGTGGGTGAAAGCAATCCCTCATCCTCGTCCCACAACTCCCAGTTCCTATTAGCACGGTGAGTGTGGCCAGCTGGATGGTTTCACAGTGTGGTTTACAGCACTTAGTGAACACAATTAAAGATGATGTTTACTGGGAAATCGATGATTTTTGCACATCTGTGATAGGCTTATGCAGATAGAGGATTGGGTTATTTATTGACGTTATTAAGGCGTTTTCAATTAACTAAGATGTTCGAAAAATAATCTTAAGAATATTCCCCGCATCACCTATCTCCAAATGCCTGTGCACCATAACTTTGCTCTGTCCTCTATGAGTGTAGTTACCATTATGGAAATGTTTTGGATTGTGATATTAAAGATAATTAGGGATGCACAATATATACCATACGGCAAAGTTATTGGCCCAGTATTGGAAAAATTATATTAAAAACAGAGTGGATAATACGAAGCCAAAGTGCTTTCATTGTGACGTGTCGTCATTGGGTTAAAAAATGATCTTAGAGACGGGAAAGTCTGCTCATCTTGTGACAGTTCTGTTTGTAAGTTTCTCTGTTGAGCTTAAAGGACAGTCGACGATAGTCTGAATTTTTGTAATTCTCAACAAATCCCATCCAAAGACCAAAAGCCCCTTTGGTTCCAACAGGCTGTAAATATGTGCTCACTTCTTTTATGTAAGACTGAATAATTTCCATAAACAGCTGTGAACTGTAGTTTCCAGTAGAGCATTCATTGGGGACTATTTTCAGTGCACGAGCAAGGATTTACAACAATAGGACGTTGTTTGTGGGATTGACTTAAAATAAACCACAATGTCCACGTTCATCATAATGAAGCAGCCTGTAAAACAGTGTGGTTCACTAATGTGTTTTTAATAGTCTGTGGACCACAGAGGCAGACACTATCAGGCTACGGGTAAACGGACGATACATGTCTGTGGATCAGTTCATTATGGGATTTGATCTGTTCTTTGGATTTTTTATCAATAAGAAAAGTAAAGAAAATCACCACCCTCACCCTTTTAACGTGACCTGCAATAGTAAAAGAAGGCAGGCTTACACGGTACATTTATGGGAATACAATAGAAATAGAAAGAAAAAAGGAAAAGCAACTAATAAGTGTATCATCTGAATATATTAAAATCTAATGTTTCCTCTTCTCCCAGGTTGAATGAACCTAAGATGTCCGAAGCAGAGCGTCAGTTTCTAGAAGGAGAGCGCGCAGACCGCAGCCTGTTTGTCCAGGAGCTGCTTCTGTCCACGCTGATGCACGAGGAGAGCTCCTCTTCCGACGAGGACGAGCGCCGAGACTTCGCCGACTTCGGAGCCATGGGCTGCGTGGATATCATGCCTTTAGATGTGGCGCTGGAGAACCTCCAGCTCAGAGAGCGCAGCTCCACGGGGAAGGAGCCTCCGCCGCCTCCTCTTTGATGTCCGAGCATCAAGCAGACTGTGTCCTCTCTGCTGCAACTGTCAGTGATGGGCAGCAAACAGCAGCAGTCCTCCCTGGCCTCACCCTCCTTTCTCCCTCCTCAATTTTCTGAGTTTGTTTTTTTTGTTTTATTTTTTGTTTTGTTTTTGTTGGTGATTGTAATTTCAGGCCTGTCACCATTTTTGTTACATTGTAAACAAAAATAAATGAGAGCAAGTGGGATAAATGTGCGAGTGCGCAATAGCAACTGAGTGAGCGAGCGAGAGAAGAGAAATATATAAATATATATAAAATATATATGAAGTTGATAATCAATCCACATAACTTTTCTTTATCAGGTAAATGTTACAGGCAGCTGTGGCAGACCTTTGCTTCCTGTGACATGCAAACGGCTCTCCGTATAAATACTCCACATTCAAAAGTCAAGAGGGCATAGGCTCCTCTGATGAAGCTGCTGTGTGTGTTTATGACTATTAATAAATAAAAAGTGCTTGGATGGGTTACCATAACTACTGCATGCAGTTATTTGCAGCGTGCATGACTTTTAATGACCTTGTCATTAAAACCCTTTTTTTAAAAATATCCCAAAGCTTTCAACTGTTCTTAAATGGTTCTTTCAAACATGGTTAAATAAGTACTGGAAATGTACAAATCTGACATGCAGAATTTGAACTCTAACAATATATTGTGTTAGGTTTTCGTTTGAATGATGAGAAAACGATTGGGTTCAGCAGTAGCTTCTGAGGAAAATGCTGCTGTGTGTGTCTCTCAGCTCCAGAATGCCTTTTCTCTCTGTCTGAATATGTCGATTACGACCACATGCATCAGATGAATACTAGGAACAGAAGAAGAGTTTTTCCTAGTTGTTAATGTGTAGTGATAAGCTGTTTAGGTACAGTATACTTTATAATTTATAGATAAGTACAGACGCCCAACTACAGTATGTCCATTGCTCTCTCTCACACTAGCATTCACTCTGCTTAGCGTCAGTCCACGTGCTTTAGATGGCTTGTTTTAATTTCTTTGCTGGGTAACAGGAGCTTGAGACTTTCCACACTGCAGTTTTGTTTTGTTTTTTAAGAGAAGAAATTCTTATTTTTTTTTCTGCTAAGGTTAGCACTTTCTATTTATTCATGTTTGTTTTTCTGATTCTTTTGAGCCTTGATATGAATCATGCCACCTTCATGCCTATACTTTTACCCTCTATGTAAAATACAATGAGATGTGCTATATTGAACTTGTGCGTTAACTTTCATAATGGTTCTAAGACATGGGCGGACATTTTTTTTAAAAATGTAAATTTAGAATACAATAAATATAAACTGCGCACAGCTTTTGATGAAACCAAGAGACCATCACACCGTTGCACCTTGTGTCGTTGTTGTGACTCCACAGATGTTTGTGTTCGGCTGGCTTAAAAGAACACCTGCAGCTCCTCGGCCTCTAAAATGGCTTTTTAAGCCCCGGTATTTAGCATTCATAAATATATAAACATTGAATAAATAGCTCAAATTACACTATAATGTAGTTGTGAGCCCATACAATTGTTTATCAATGTATTTGTCAACATTCATAACGCCTCCTGTGGGAATCTATAAACGGAGGCTGGCGTATAAACAAATCATTAATGAAAATATATGTTTAAAACTATATTATGGTGTCTCATAAGCCATTTAGCAAATATTTATATGCCTAAAAATGTTGGTAAAGTTTGGCTTGAATGATAAAACAAGATAAATAAAACAATTTACAGACTGAAATTAGACACTAAGACACATCATGCAGTCAGTTAGATAAAACCAGAAAAGCAAGAACATTGAAGTACACATATGCGCAGTATTAAGTCCTGCAGGGCTGTTTTTTTAATGAATAAGAGACAAAATGAGGGTTGTTGTGTTTAATCCTGGAGCAGACACACTGAAGCCTCTCTCAGAGGGCAGTAGGTGACCCCCCCACTCATGAAAGACATGAGGTAAATCTGTTGAGGAGGACGACCTTGATGGATTGACTCAGCAACTGAGTGTGGAGAGGAGCTTCTCACCAATAACATTACAAAACAAAAAACAGGTAGGTTACACACCATGCAGGATAAGAATCCCTCAGTTTATGTGTAAAAACTGTGACAATATACTTTGCCAAGAGCATCTAAGAAGCTGTTTGCATTGGTCAGTCCTGTGTGTGTGTGTGTGTGTGTGTGTCTGTCTGTCTGTCTGAGGCCATTTAGGGCAGCTGTCCGTGTCACTCCTCAGTAGTTATTGTTAGAAACAAATGGTGCCTGCGGGATACCTTTCATGACACATGTTGGATTCTTTTTAAAGTAGCCCACCACCAAAAGCAATGGAGAAACAGATTAAATGTCTATCACACCTTAACAGACAGTCTGCGTGGTGCTCAGACTGTCTAAAGCCTCCACAGGACAAGTTAACGGGTCAGTAGCTGGCTGACTGGAGCGGTCAGTCCTATAAGATGTACAAGGTCATTTATTAGTCATTATGCAACACAGGGTTATTATAGTATATCTGGTTGGAGGCCATATATTGTATAATAACCCAACAAGGCCAACTGCAAGAAAAGAAAAATAGATTATCGACTGATTATCTACCAATACATTTATTTGACACCTTTAATTACTGATTACGTCACAGATTAAGATTTTTGCACACAATAAAATACTATGCTTTTTAAAAAAATATAAATCAAGCTCATAAAATGTGAAAATGTCTGGGGGCACGAGGGGTCCCCCAATCAAACCAATGACAACAAAAGACAAAGGAAAAGATTTAAGATTAAAAGTGAGTCTCATATCCAGGTCAGTACAGACGCTCTGGCACCTTGTAACAGGACAATTATGAATGATTTAAAGGTGCATTATGTAGTTTTGGGGATGTTATTTTAATCAGATGAGAAAGATCTTCATTGACAGATTTTTTTTTTAAAACAAGCTAAATAAACAAACTCTCTTTGTTTTCATGGCTGAATAAACAAATTGACCTTAAAGGGCAACACAGTTTCATACTATTTTACTTTGTTTATATTTGGCGGACCCTGCCACAGTTGTCAGAGAGAACCACTGGTTTTATCTTTAACAATGTGTGTATATTATGAGCTCAATATGTTTTCAAATATGCACTTCACTCTGCGCAAGAAAGCATACAAGCATATTTACCAAAACGCTGAACGCTTCCTTTGAGTCGTGCATATCGAGACAAGAAGGATCGTGAGGGCACACGAGCGTATTGTAAGACATACCACCTTTATTAAATGCACAGTATCACAAGGAACATTTCCATTAATTGTGGATAAGCTACTCACATGATGCACAAAGCATTGAATTGATTGATAGAACTGGCTGATTAAAGCAGGATTAAATCTGCCAGGAGAGCACACACACACACACACACACACGCTCTGAAACACACACACACACACACTCTTGCATACGGATGTCAGCCATCTTGGCGACATTAGGCACACACACACAAACACATACGCACTCTCTCTTTGTATTCACACAGTAAGTAAAATTTGTTATCTGCACAGGAATGAAAACTGTAATCTTTTTTTCTTTTACCATATATTTACAAAAAAATCCTTAACCCCCCCTCCCCTCGAGATAGATTACATTCAAAAAAGGTCCCGACCCTTCTAGATTACATTCAAAATAATATACTATTCATGATGCAAAGTCACAGTTATTCATCTGAAAGAGGATCAAAATAGGCTACAGTCAGTCAGAGGTTGAGTGGTGGGGTTGTTCTGGCCGAGAGGCGACCTTTGGCCTCCTCGCCGCTCGGCCACACGTCTGCTGGGGGGCGCCTGTCAGCGAGGAGAGATCCTGATGTGTTTGTTTTTTTTGTTTGTTTTTTCAAATCAAATCCAGAGTCTATGGTCCTCCTGCAGACAGACAGCTTCTCAAACAGCCTCTGTGTAAGCTCCCCATCACAGTGGAGAGGACAGAGGAGATCTTTTTTCTTTTTCTTTTTTTTTTCTTCAGAGAAAAAAAAACACATTGTTCAAATCAAGTCCTCTGCAGATCAAAAGTTGCCCAAAAAAAAGGATTGTATTCTCACTGGTATCATGAACGAGCACAAAGAAATTATACAATGTAGCACAAATAAAATCGTATTTACATATAGTATGTATTGCCAGTGGCCCATAACACGTTGTCTTCAATAGATGTCACACAGTTTTGACATGATACCTGCTTTAAAACAGATTATACTATTAAACATAGCCTACTATTGATATAGACAAATATCAGAACTGTACAGAATGGACAGCGAGTTATGTACAGCAGACACGTGACTATTATACAGAACTGACAAACGCTGTAATAAAAACATAGAGGGACATTTTTATCCAGGACAGTGTGTCAGAGTTTTGCTTCGTTCATGGCCGGCGTAGCACGGGCGACATGTTTTTGTTTTGTTATTAAGTGCAGTTGAGGTCGAGGCGGAGAGTGCTGAGCACAGCCGCTCAGGTTGTGCATTTAGGGGGGTTGGGGTTGGAGGGGGGGGGGTTAGTTACGCTACAAAGTGCACTTAACTTATTGTCTCAGCAAAGAGGCGCACTGCTTTATGCCTCTATATGGAAATACATGACACTCATTATCAAGCTTAAGATTAATACAGAAGTTCGTACTAGACACTCGGACCACCAGACTTAGTTTAATATTTTAGCCTCTTTTTAATCTCAGGAAACAACACTATCGAGGATAATTTGGAAAATAAACTTCAAGGATGCATTAAAGGGCAATTCCAGTATTTTTAAACCAAGACTCTATGGTGTGTAAATGATTCATACTTACCAAAAGTTTTGGAGTCAGTCCAGTAGATCGTCTCAGCAGACAGCTGTGACACAGCTGCAAAGGCTGCAATGTAATTCTTTGGGGCAACTGCAACTGTCAAAGTTGAGAGTGTCAGACAACGTGACGGAAACTGTTCCTACAGAATTAGACCTTTTGTTAAAGAGTAACAGTGTGTTTGAGATCGCTATTCATAATAACGATGATGTGAAATTGAGTATGTAGTGCGTTTCACTGTCAGATAGCAGTTCGTTCAAGCACCACACTGGAGTTTAATTACAGTTTTGGAGTCTATTTCATCACTAACTTTGCCTTTGAGAATTTTTTACGCGAGCAATGAACTGTGTAGATTTCAAATATGGGCCATTTTATGAAAACAGATGGCGAATGGATAATATGCTCCAGCATTTTTCGGAGTTGAGAATCTCCACGAAGTGCCTGCGAGGGTAGCTAGCTAGCCAGCTGGCTAACTGCCTCGCTGGTCACCTTACAAAGATCCTTTTTGTTAACCAGAAACACAGTGTTGTTCAAGGAGAGGTGTCGCTCTGAAATCTTGCAGGGTGAGTTGATGCAGCTGTTGCCTCGGCTAGATTGTCAAAATCAGTTAAATACTCAGCCATGACTTTGGAAATAACTCCAATCAGTCTCCTCTCTCCAACTCTGACTCCCGTTTCCATCATCGTCTTCCTGCAACACCTCACCTCTTGCGAGATTTCAGAGCGGGACTCGTGTTTCTGGCTACAAAAGGATCTTAAAAAGGTCTACGTCTGTCGGAATCATTTCTGTGATATAGTCAGTCACTTACAATAACAACACTTTTAGTCGATGTAACTTTGACAGTCGAAGGGATTACAATGCAGCCGTTGGATCCCTGCTGTGTGCTGAGGTGAACTGCTGGAGCGATTCCAAAACCTTTGGTAACATTTACACTCCCAATACATTTAAATATAGGACTCAGGTTTAAAAATACCAGAATTCCACTTAAAGGTCCTCAGCCTGTACAAATGTGCTTTACCGATGCCCAAAGTGAGGAGCTGTGGGGCAGCTCAGAGCGATGAAAGCACCCCTGGGACACTTTAAGGCCAATCAGACTCTTAATTAACCCTTTTTACTGTGGTCTCTTACCCTTTTATGTAGCATTTAAGATTAGATCTTTAAAGTACACTCTTGTTATGTCAATAAATGACAAATAAACAACTTCAATACATACAAAACCAAAGTGCTGAAAACAAAGAAATCCTCAAGATTTTCGATCTACATTAGTGCACAGTAAACTGCATCGAAATGCCCTGACAATCTCTCTGAGAGAAGATCCCGAAGTTCATCTTCTCTCGTCAAACCATGAACACAATCTCATCACGACGTTTGAAAACCTGCTTCTGAAGATGCATACAAAACCACATCACTTACAGATATGGGCCACCGAACAACAACGATTTGCTAAATGGCATTGCTGGTGAATGAAAAAAACAAAACAAAACAAAAAACTGTGCTCACTTTTTTTTTTTTTTTAAGGGGGGGATAGGCACAGCTCAACACCGCCGAGTCCTCATTCTCTGTGCTTTAGATACATCAAATGAAAAGGCTGTGAGATGAGGAGAGCACTCCAACAACGTTTAAAAACACCACTTCGTTAACAAAAGTGACCTTTTGTAACAGATATTTACATAAAATATGACAAATGTTGACGTTATTGAAAAATTAAAAAAAACTCAAAAAAAGCTGTTTGCCCTTGAGTTTTTACAACCTCAACACTGATTTTACATCGGGAAGTCCTTCAGCGGACTAGAGTAGGTTATATATGACAGACAGGCATTAACGAGAATCTATCTGGGTTTCACACTGATTTTTTTTAAACATACGTGTATAATAGTCGGCCCAATTTGAGTACAAACAACATGACTTTAGTCTCTCAAATAGCACCAATTTAGCGTGCGGATGATACACCAATCGTTTCAGTTATGCATCCAAATTTCACACTTAAAAAATGAAGTTAATGGAAAGGATCGGTGTATCATCTGCAGGGAAAATTGAACTTTGACGTATGCACTGCACTTCATTTGAAAGCGTAAAGTCCTTTTATTTATATGCAGATTGACGAGACCAGTTTGATGATATTATACATGTAGGTTTAAAGTTTCCGCAGACAACTCAAAAAACAAATCAGCTGCTTGGTATGAAAACAGAAACGAGATTTATAAACACAAATATTAATCCGTGACATATAAAAGAAAAAAAGCTTGAGGAGAAACCTAATGAGTCGCTTTCTCCTCCTGCAGAATATGTTGCTCTGTGTGACAAAGAAGACGAAGCTCTATCTACAAAGTTGTGTCCATACACTGTCCATTATGGAGACACGTTATTTTCCCTTTGTTCGTTCCCAGCAGTGAGTGATTATTTTAATGCGATGACGACAGAATAACCCAGTGATCAATGTTTCTGATTATCGGGTTTCATTTCTTTTTATGCCTTTAACATATAGGAGTGTCGATGGTTTTGGATAAAGTTACATAATTCTGTATGCATTTTGGTTTCCATTTGTGAAACATGCCTCAGTTAACGTCTGCGAATGGATAAGAAACAAAAAAAAAAGCAAAAAGCAAATCACTCAAAATTTAAGGCTTTTTCTCGATGTGATGAGGACACGGACGATAGCATTTACAGTAACATTTACAGCCAGGTACTGTACACAGACGCAGGCGCTCACGCAGTCGCACGACCCTCATTTCCTCCTCTTCCCTCCGTCTCGTCATGTGCAGACAAACACACACTCTCCACATACCCAGCTCACACGCACACATGCACGCAAAGTACATACAAGAGGACCGGTGCATCAGCCCAGTATGTCCAGGTACACAGGCGAGGCCTTGGCGAGGCTCTGGAGCATGCTGTGGATCTCCTTGATGTTCAGCCTCATGTAGGGCTCCCTCTGCCAGCAGCCCAGCATCAGGTCGTACACCTCTTTAGGACAGGTGCGAGGCCGCTGCAGCACGCGGCCCTGGGTGATGCACTCGATCACCTGCAGGAGAAAGGGGGACAAAACAAAGTCTGCTGTTTGGCTAACAAAACGAAAATGATTTAAATACGATAATCATTAGGTTTTCTCATTTATGCAGTAGTAATTGGTTTTTTTTCCAGAAGAACACTGAGATAAAATAAGCTTTCAGAGCTGAGTGAAAAAAGCTGGTCCACATTATTATTTGGTTTAGACAGTTTGAAGCGTTGACATTCTGGTCTCAAACTGTTGTATCGGCATTTTTTGCTTCTTTGTTTGAATGTTAAACTATGAGAAAATGACAAAAACATTGTGGGAAGAAAGCTAACATGAGCGCTTTGATGAATATGATATAATAATGTCAGTGTAAATGGATATCATGAACTTAAGAAAGAGCCAGCGATGACCACAGTAACTGCAGAGCTCGTGTGACTCTGACCTCGTTGTTGGAGAGCTGGTACCAGGGCTGCTTGCCGTATGTGAAGATCTCCCACAGCACCACGCCGAGGCTCCACACGTCACTCTCTGTGGTGAACCGCCGGTACATGATGCTCTCTGGGGGCATCCAGCGGATTGGCAGCATCGTATGACCGCCCACCTACAGATAGAGAGGGAGAGAGAGAGAGAGAGTCTCCATCAGAGAATAAAAACATCTTCTGAACAGCCGCTGGTTGAACTGACTGTGCTTTATTTTTAGCCACATGTTAAAGTGGCACTATGTAGTTTTGGAGAAGAAATTCAAATACTACAATATCAATGAGGTAATAATACAAACTCCATAAGTGAATAAACAAGCTGTTGTCAGAGGAAAATAAGGTCACCAGAACACTGTTTGAAGCTAGAAAAGGTGGCAGGGTCCGCCACATATAAACAAATTAAAAAAGTATGAACTTGTGTTGTCCTTCAAGGTCAGTTTGTTTATTCAGTCATGAAAACAAAGAGTGTTTGTTTATTTAGTTTGTTTAGACATTAATCTCTCCTGATTAAAATTTCTTCCTTAACACTACACAGTGCACCTTTAAGCCAGCGCTCATTGATTTAAATTGGGTGGGAAAACACCTGTTTGTAGCCTATAAAACAACACATTTAAGCGAGCACACAGTTGAATCAACAATGTAAACAAATCTTAACATCATAACCGTCATACAAGGTGGATCTACTGCAGCACTGTTGTATTAAACTGCATTATTTTTTGCCTCGTGTACCTCATTAACTGGAAACTGAGTGTATACGCAGCAATTAAGTTGAGTCACCCGAGCATTCCTGTAACATGCCTGCCGTTGCTCATCCAATCAGTGTCTTTCTGTGCTCTTCCATCAGTTATTTCCTGTCTACTAAACGCATTTCCCTCCCTTCCCGTCGCCTCCTTTATCTAATCACCTTTACTGTATGTCCATCCCTTCACCACTTCACCTACATTAGCTCATATTCGACACCAATTACCCAATTTTGGAACAGAGAAGCGCAGAAACTATTGTTACGCGCTCCCTCTCTGCTGGCCAGGGTGTGTCACTGTGGCTGGTGATTGGCTTCTTGCCTTGCCAGGTGATAGCTGGCTGACTGGGAAAATCCAATAAGACGGGGTAGGGCACTAGGCTCTGGTCTCTCTCTGGCTGAGGTCTTATGTTTTTGATTTATGTTTATCTGATGGGTGCGGTAGTCCAGTTTTCGTGGCTTCATTTCAATTAGGTTTAGTTGTTCTGTTGTGTTAGGGTAGAGGGTTAGCCCCCAGTTCTGACGGCCCAGGTGGGTTGGTCTGGGAGGCTGCTCTTCTTTTGTGTATTTTGGCCAGCCCATCAGTTTGTTTTGTTTGACTGTTTAGTTTTTTTCCCCTTTTGTTTGTAATTTATTCAATAAATTGACCTTCCTTTAAAACTACAACTTGTTTGTCTCGTGTTAGACCTCATTTGGAGGGGGTCGTAACACTATATGACACTCTTTATGACCAATGACTGTAATTCTATATCCTATAATTCTAGTTTTATTCACAACTAAACTAATTGTTAACTGCAGTTATATTAGTTTTCCTGGTTGATCTAATTTACTGTAGCAGCTTACAGCAGACGAGATGGCCTCGTATTGTCAGCTGTGTGCATGCTTTTGATTTCACTTTGATAAAAACGTTTGATATCAGGAGTTGGTGACAGGCGCTGTTTATGGTGATCTTATCTGCCGCGGCAAATGCATCACTGAGATGATGTTTCTCGTGTGTGTGTTTGGATTTCTGACTCTGCTTCGGGCAGCAGAGGGCACTGTGGGATCTGAGACGGGGAATAAAATAATTCAATCTGCTCCTCAACGTGACAATTTCTTCTTCTTTTTTTATTTTATTTTATCCATCAAAGTGTGATATTTACATACAATATACTATAACTCTTCTATGGTTTAATATGATGCCGGTCATGCCGAGTGAAGGGAGGTTTAACTCATTGCCCTGGGAGAAAGAGACATGGCTGATGCATTTTTTTGCACTGTTGGCCGTTATTACCATCGAAACAGTAATTTTATGCAGATTATAGAATTTGCATTTAAATGGTATTAAAAATAGATAAAATACCTCTGGTTGAAATTGTCATTTCTGCAGCTACACAGCTATTTCAGGCCAAAACTGGAATAAAATTCTAATTACATATTTGAGACGATGTGGCCGCATTTCCATATTTCTGTGTGTATATCAGAGGGTGTGTGTGTGTGTGTGTGTGTTGCGTGAGTAAGATGAGGTGAGAATGGGGACAAAAATCAAAAATACTTTGGACTCACTCTGTAGTAATCTGTGCTGTAAACATCTCTGGACATGCCAAAGTCTCCTATCTTGACCAGCAGGTTTTCTCCTACCAGGCAGTTCCTGGTTGCCAAGTCTCTGTGGACGAAGTGCTGGGAGGCCAGGTAGACCATGCCAGCAGCAATCTGCTGGGCAATGTGCAGCATCTGGGACTGGGTGAGCTCCACCAGGATACTGTGTTGACCGTCTGCCATTAGCACTGCATCAGGACCGTGGGACCTGCACCCAGAAACACTTCGTCAGAGCTTCAATCACTGAAGAAAATGACGCATTGTGATGACCCCTTCCACTAGAAAATGCCGATTTTAAATACAACTTTCTACCATTTATATTCTGAGATTGTAAATTGAATGAAAATTGAATGAATTATCTTTGAGTTTTGTATTGTTAGTCAAATGAAACTTTGTTTCTTTCTGGTGATCCATTTTCAAGTTTTTGAAGATTTTTTTCTTCCATTAAATCAGGTGAAAAGAAAAGTTTAGGCAGGTAGAAAAAAATTTTTATATCACAATATTGGCCATCCGTAACTTCAGCTCACACTGGACGCTTCAAGGAATTTTTGGACATTTTGGAAACTAGGCTTACTCACTTTTTAGTTAGCTGAGAAGATTGACACCGCAGACAGTTATCTTAGCTTAGCATAGGGACTGAAAACAGGAGGATACAGCTAGCCTGGCTCTGTCCAACAATACTGCTGCTCCGGCATCATCTCACGTATGATCTGAGCTACTGAATTAAAGTCTCCCTTCTCCCTCACATACATCCTGTGGTGACGTTGCTGTGGTCATCCTCTCTCTGCAGATCCTCGTCAGGACATTCCTTCAGCACTCCTCTGGAACAAACACTCAGCATTTACAACCTTCAGTGTGCTTCACCGTTTTCATTGTAATAGTAAAGGATTGTAATACTTCTTCCATCAGGGGTTACCGGACAAACATGTTTACAGAGATAGTTGAAAATGCTGAGAGTTTGTTCCAGAGCAGAGCTGAAGGAATGTCCGGATGAGGATCTACAGCTGCACAGCCCAAGAGACAATGACCTCGACAGCATGCCAAGACACAGACCCGATCTTGCAAGACCAGGAGCAGAAATGCTCCCTTGCAAGGATGCTTTTCCACTCACATACTCTGCTCTGTGTGCTTGTATTGTATTATATTATGGTTTTTATGTGCGTGGGTTTTGCCACTAATTAAACATCATATCCAGTAAGTCACAGCTCGCAGCCAAGAAATGGGTTGGCAGCCACCAATCAGTCAGTTTATGACGACCTGGGAATGAGAATTAACAATCAACTATCTTTCTCAGAAATCCAAAAAACAGCCCGAACACAGCAAAATAATAAGAACGTAAGAAAGAAAATCCTGCTAAGCTAAGCTAAGCTATTAGGCTGCTCTAGCCACATATTGAACATACCGACATGTGAGCAGTGTCAGTATTCTCATCTAAGCAAGACGCATGTATCCCAAAATGTTGAACTCTTCCTTTAGCTCATGTGAAAATGAACCTACCTGAGGAACTTGTTTAGGTCACCATGTTTCATGTACTCAAACACCATGATGAGAGGGTCGCTCTCCACACACACTCCGTAGAAGGTGACGATGTGCTCGTGCTGCAGGTTGGTGAGAAGCTCGGCCTCTCTGTAGAAGTCTGCCCGGCCGCTCTCGTTGGCCTCTTTCAGAGTCTGACGAAAGGCAGAGACACAATGACAAGGGAGCCACAATCAGGAGCGTTGTCTACATTAATGTACATCTAGTCGATAGAAATCACTAACTGATTGACAAGTGCATTGATTATCTGAGAGAACGGCTTCCTGATCCGTACCTTGACTGCCACGTGGAGCTTCTCCTGGTCTGGTGTCAGGTTGTAGCACTCAGCAAGAAACACCTTCCCGAAGGCTCCCTCTCCCAGCTCCCGCTTCAGGACGATGTTGTGTCTCTTGATGTGCTGGACGACTGAAATGCAGAAATAAGACGAATTAGGCTCAAGGTCACAAGTGTCTCTTGATTATGTAGTGGGAATTTTGGTGTACGTAAAATGTCGGTCATCTTTACTGGAAGGAGTTTATATCCCTTTAAGTCTACAGGTCAAATTAAATTAGGCCAAAAATGATGAGCAATTTGATTTGGTAATTCATAAATTCACCTATAAAATATTAGGAAACAGAAAAAAAAAGCCAGACGCTGTCTTCTACAGCACAAGTGTACATCTTCAGATGGAATAATTTGTCTGATGAACAGTCCAAAACTAAAAGATATTCAAAAAAAACAAAAAAAACGACACGAAACAACTCGTTCGACTACATGGCAATAATTCTGTTGGAATTTCTTTATTACACCTTTGCAAAAACGACTTCTGGGAAGTGGCAGTAAATGTTAGCGACTGTGGGATAAATGACGCCAATCACTTTCAGATCTTGCCAGATTATTGTTCCCTTTTGGCAGGAAATTCATAAAAATGTAATCATGTATTTGGAGGCAACATCCTGTTCAGATGTGGTGCTGTAAACACGGGTGACATCTCATTTGAAGGATGGAATATCAATGATAAGACGCTGCTACAAAATACTTTCAGGCTGTCAGGGGGAAAAAAAGGGAAAAATTACTAGCTAACTGTAGCTGCAGTTAGCTAGTTGGCTCAGTTACAATGCAGCTAGCGGTTTAGACTGGAAGCTCGGGAACCAGGGGAGTGTTAGCATTTAGCACAAGAGCATTGGACCGGGCCTGGGCTAGCTGGATAGCATGCTAACTTCAGTAGATATCTCTGTAACACAACAGATAGAAACCTTAATGTCAAAACTGCTATTTATTCACATTCTCTTCATAATTTAAGTGAATTTATACATATTCGCCCTTTGAGGTCAGACTTTGAGTGAGAATATAATTAAATATATTATTTCATGGCATCTACCAGCTCGGTCTTGATTCCCTTTTCTTTTTTCATTTCCTTTTTGTTTGTAGTATCTCAGGAGAAAGCTTACTGTGTTCTATTGCTAATAATTGTGACCAGTGTTATAAAAGAAAACCTCTAGAAGAGTCAGGATGTAAAACGGATACTGAACATAATTCTACGTGGATTTATTTGCACTTGCACTGATACCATGTCAAGTGATGCATGTGAAATGAACAAAATACAAATGAAAATGTAAAAAAAAAAAAAATCACAATAAAAATAAAACAAAATCTACATATTTTAAAGGCTAAAACTAGCAAATGTTTAACATTTTTGCTCGATAAATTACTTAAACAGTTATCACAATTGCTGATTGTTATTTTTCAGCCAATCAACAAATTGAATCAGCTCCAAATAAAATTTGTCAGGAGTAAAATGAATCATGTGTGTCCGAGAATGAAAAAATATTTGATTCTACTGACTTGACCTTCTGTAAACAAGCTTGTGTGTCTGAACATCATGTGTAGGCTAAGTGTCCAGCTGCCCCCCCCCCCCCCCCAAGAGCAGGAGTCGCTATCACAATACAGCAGGATGCTGACAATAAATATGGCGTCGGGCAGTGACCCCTGCATGGATTTATCAGAAAAGGTCCGGGTTACCGGCCGTTTGCCGAGCGAGGCAGTAACTCACACGTGTCAGATTTCAGCATGCTGCCGGAGTTACGGAAGTACTGTGGGTTCTCAATGACAGGAATCTTTGTCATCCCAATGATCACTGCGTCTGGACCCATCTCCGAGGACGACGGGGTGTTGTTGCCATTGGAGACGTGATGAAGAGGGCTGGCAGAGTCATCGTCATTACTGATGACTGAGGAGGAGCCTGGGGAGCCACAGAGGAGGGGAGAGGAGAGGAGGGGAGAGGAGAGCGAAGAAGGATTGTGGTCACACAGGAGGAAGAGGAGGAGGGAGAAAAAAGAGAAAATACAAGTTGTATACAAAAACAATAATGTATCAGCAGATCACAGGCCGACTAAATCAACATGAGAACAAAATAGGACTTATAAATTCCTCTACAGTCATTGTGTCTCTGATTCAGCGGAAACTGCAATGAGCTTTGAGACAGTAGCACTTGATTTTAACCTATTTTCCACTTATAAGTACTATATAATCACTTCATTAATGGTTTAATGTAGTTGTAAGCAGACATAAGCAGACATAAGGATATTTAAGCGTTGTCATCAATGTATTTATCACATAAAACTCGCCTCATGAAGCATCCATAACTGTGCAGGATATGGCACATTTTCATTACATTAAATATCTTCATGAGTTTCGACCCCACTAAAAAGATTTTAAACCTGAGGATCAGAGGATTTCTTGACAAATCAAATGGAATATGTGCAACAAAATAACGTTAAACTATAACACACAGAATCACGGTGTGTTACATAGTCATAATTAACAAAAGAATAATTCGACATTTTGCGAAATTCTTTGTCTTGCTAAGAGTCAAATGAGAACCTTGATACCGCTCTCATGTGTATACAAGGCTGCAGCCAGCAGCTGGTTAGCTTAGCATAGCACTAAGACTGGAACTGAGCTAGCTCTTTGTGCTCAGCTAAGATAACGTCTGCTGGCTTTAGCCTCACACATATGAGAGTGTCACCTTGTAACTCTCGGCAAGAAATAAGTGATATAAGAATAGGTGTATTTCCCAAAATGTCGAACTACTCCTTTAAGAAAATTAGTTCACCTTTAATACCAAATTTGGAGTTTCTTCCATATTTCAGAATGATGACCATCAGAACGCAACCAGTCAAGGCAACTCCTGCGATTCCGACAACTACATACACCTGAAAAGACAACGAAAAGATTGTTAGAAACGTAACGGTCGACAAAACGTCCTTTAGATCAGTGGTTACTAATCTGGGGTTGGGATCCCGATAACGTGCTACAAACTAAAGGAGTAAAAAAAAACATATTTATCATACATAAAACACTAATACATATTATTTTTGGGCCTTTTTTCAAAAACAATTCAAACAAAACCAGGAAAAAGATTTATAAATAAATAAACAAGGTTTCTGTAAATGGTCAGGACTGATGAGGATCACTTACTGCGACGCTGTCATCCAAAGGAGGGAGCGGCGGGTCTGAAAAAATCAAAATCAAAATGCTTGTCAGAATATTTGAAAACAATAATAATAAAAGTTATTGATGACGAGTGCCATGTTACAGTATATATTACGGGCGGGGGGGAAATAGATACAGCATAGTATAAATGAAAAATATAAATGATTAACATTGCTGTAGGTTTTTAAGTCAATCTATCTGCTTGACATTTAGCTGCAATTAAAACTGATTGACGCGAGCGAAACAGAATGAAAATGTTATCTTATTCGATAAAACAGATGTTGACAAAGTTTTCCTACATGCGGACTTAATTTGCAGTTGAATAAAGGTAACAAATCGCAATATATCTATGAAAACAAAACAAAAGACATTTGTCGTATCAAAGCTGGCTAGTTCGGTGCGGAGTCTCTGGTGAGTGCTGAGTTCAGTCATTCACCTGAATCGTTGATGTTCATGGACGAGGTAATGTTTTAGTTTTATTCACGTTACGTTTTGTCACATTCGTGGACTTCCTTCCTCGCTCTATCCCGTAAGATATCGCGACCTTGAGTAAACTTGGAATAATGTAAGTTCACGACTTGAAGTCCTTGTCATTTTAATGCAAAGTCGTACATATTATATCTTTAGGAATTGCGATGATTTCTTATTATGAGGCTTCTGGTGATTCCCAATCCCGAGAATATATAGTGTAGATATAGTGTGAGCGCTCTAAAAGTTCAAACACCTACCTGTCGTGTCTGGGCAGAGGCGAGGTGCAAGAACAAGAACAAGAACAAGTAAGAGTTCATTTTAACTGTGTTTAAAGTTATTATAAAACTACCAAAAAGAAAAATTGCTGCTTTTAAAAAGCTGAATAATTACTTACAGTAGTAGTCAGGGTCATCTGTCAAAAAGGGGAACAAATCTATATGTTAGCTGTTGAAAGTACAAACTAGCCTCGGAAATGAACTGATTTCTAACAGAACGAATGACACCTGTATGGTCGTAAGGCGGGTCGATGAACTGGGCTGAGACCGTCTTCTCGTCACGGCCGTACTCATTTTTCGCCACCAGCCTGTACATGCCGTTGTGGATGTGCGTGGGGTTGACCAGCTGCAGGCAGCCATGGTACTCGCTCTCGGTGAACAGGTGGATCATGGTGCGGATGTAGTCCTGCTCTAGGAGAAGCTTGTTCTCGTGGTACCACTGCAGCTCAGGCTTGGGGTTCCCTGTCACGCTGAAGGGGATGCACCAGTGGTGGTCGCGCTCCGGCCCCAGCAGCTGCTGGATGGTGGGGGCAACTGACACGGAGGCAACAGTAGAGGAAGAGTAATAACGGGGTGATAGGAAAGTCAACACCAGGAGTAAAAGCCAGTAGGAAAAGCAACAGTTATGGACTTAGAAAGGAGGAGAGAGACTGATGACACAACATCTGAACACTGACATCAGGAAAACATGGATGAGGAAAATGAGGAGAAATGTGGCGGTGAACAAGCAGAGGAGTGTGGTCGGGCATGAGGAGCTTCACAGGAGGAAGAGTTATGGAAAGGAAACATGGAGAGTCAATAAGATTTCCCAAGAGACAGTAATGATAACAAACTGAGGAGCCTTGTGCTTCCACTGGAAATAACAAAGTCTTGAGGACACCATTTAAAAGATCATGAGAGGAAATTAGACGCATGCTATAGTTGGTTAACATTTACAGTCAGTGCTAACAGAAAAGTAGGAGTCCTTACAGAGAATATTGAGCTGAATTGTGGCCTCCGTCTGACCGACCATGTTCTCAGCGCTGCATATGATCACCCTGCCGTTATCATCAGGAGACAGGTCTGACAAGGTGAGGGTGCTCTTCATTTCTGAAGGATAAACCTGGAAACACAGCATCAATATTTACATTACACGTCCCATGTGTGTAAAATCGATTTGATGTTGATCTAAGAAAGTCACTAGTTCTTTTTTTTTAAAGGGTTACGCCATAATTTTACACATTAAAGTGTGTTTATAGGTCTGGGGGAGTACAACTGCATATGTGGAAAAAAGTAGTACAAAAGCCTTTGGTGGCTCCAGAGGAAGCTGCATGTAATCTGATAAATTGTCTCCAGTGATGTCACAAGTTGCATCGTGGGTAATGTAGGCACCAGGTTTTGAAAAGCAGTCAGCTGTTCATCATCATGCCCAGTTTAAAAGCAAATGATCGAAATCGATGCAACAGAACCAGAGATATCACCTTTTTTACTCCACACATTCTTCTTCCTTTTCAAAACCTGCCGCCTACATTACCCACAACCCACCACTGTCTCTAATACATGCATACAGTAAGCTACTTGCTATAACAGCCATCAACCCGAGACAGTCGTAACATATTTACACCACATATCGAGATTAAGGATACGTCTATTTTTCCTTATTGTCACAGATCCAAAAAGACCAACAATGAACTAGGCTATGTAAAGCGTGATTTTGTCAGAGGATGACGCGGTGTCGGCTACGTGGCTACGTCACGCGTGGATGTTGGACGTAAACAGAGGCTAGAGGCTAGACAAAATGGAGAGACGTCTTCAGGAATTACTCTCGATAGGGCAAGTTGTAATTGTTTTTTAGATGTCAGTCTGCATTGGCCATGTTGCATTCGGTCCGGAGACGACGAAGAAATGCAATGATTATAATGCAAGCGGTATTTGTATTTAACTTGAGTGTTTACATTTCCTGCTACTGTAAACTTGTATTTAGAGGGAAATCGCTTTTTCCTCGACTGATGTTAGGGATAAAAAAAATTCCGATATCAACATAACACCCGATATACACACACATTTTCTGCAATGATTGCTCAAATGTGGTTATCAAACACAACAAGACATTTTACAGTCTAACAATAAACTATTATTGTCTAAAATTACATCAGTGCAACAGTAAACTTCACTAAATGACCCATCCTGCACAAACAACTACTTCATATATATTTTAATGCTAATACTGTTATATAAGGATTCTTTACTTGTAACCAGTTGAGCATGATATATAGTTTAAGTAAGTAAGTAAGTACAAATTTGAGGTATTTGTATTTTACTTGAGTGATTTAATTTTATGCAACATTATGGTTGAACTATGAACTACTATCTTTAGTCACCAGGCTTCGGGAGTAACAGAATACATGTAACAGGATTGACGTTATTAGGATGCAAAAAAGGTAACAAAAAAGATGTAATTAGATTACAGATACATTCGCAGTAACTGGATTACAATTTAAGATAAACATATGCTTGGTATGGAGGTAAATCCAAAAGTAACGGAAAGTAATCGAGCTACATTACTTTTATATTGTCACACTTGGATTACGTTACCGACCACATTTTTTTAAAAGTAATTAGTAACTGTATCAGAAGACATTTTTAAAGAAAAACCCTTAAATAATAATAATAATAATAATAAAATATGAATTACAAATACATCATGATGTACCGTCAAAGGTTATGATGAGATAAAACATTATTGATCTCCAGGGTGGAAATTTACGAGGTAGTCAGCAGTGTATAAAGCAGTTAAAATTAGCTCCACCTTTACCAGCAGCAACATTAAGTGATGGACATTAATATTTATAATACAATCATTTAACAGGGAATATTCTATTCTAAAGGGGCCATTCTGCACAATGAGTACTTTATTGTAAGTATATTTTGGTGCGAGTACTTTTGTACTTTTATTCAAGGAGTTTTACCTGTAACAGAGTGTTTTTACTCTTTCTCTCAAGAAGAGGAGTAAGCGACACACACGTTCTGGTAGGATTAAGTCTGTGTTGTGGTCTTTTCGTGGGATTTGTTAGTAAAATGAAATGAAAGAACATCACCAAACCTATATTTTACACGAGTCCTAGTCTCAAGTCTACGTCTCTATCCTATCATGACCTTCATCCTATTCTAGTTCACAGCTTCGAAACTTGAGCTCCTCTCAAAAGTAATATTTCCGGCCACAGGCGTCAAATTTCCCAAGATGTTTTCCGCTCCACTCAAAGACCAATAATAAAAAATAAAAAAAACAGGAGCCCAAAGTGGTGAACCTGTACCAAAGGTTTAAAGGGGAGGCTGTGTGGTAGCCCGGCTCACCTCGTGGTGGGTAGAGAGCATATCAAGGTTCCACAGGATCTCAGGAGGAGGGGAGCCTGAGGCGGTGCACTCAGCTTCCACATTACTCCCCTGCATCTGTGTCACGTTTCTTGGGGTGACCTCTACATTGGGAACCACTGTGTGAAATGACATGAAATATCTTTACATTGATTTGTCTGCAGATTCCTTTTCCGCTTTTGTTCCGACCTCTGTTTTTCTGTCCCTCTAAATGTTCGATATCTGCTTATTATAACACGGTTTCACATTACCACAGCCGGGTGGAGTGAGCCTGACGAAGGACCTCGGCTGTCCTCTGTCGTCCAAGCATTTCAGGTCTTGGCTGTCGGGGTCTTCTAGGAGCCTCAGTTTGATCCACAAGTTCTCACAAACACAATCCAGAGGGTTTCCGGACAGAAAGAGCCTGGAAAATACAAGCACACGAGCAGCGCATGAGAAACTTGTCGTCTTTGGGCGTGCACCACCGACAGTTTCGCGTACACTTACGGGAGTGACGAGTTAAAGTTCTGAAATGTTCTCCATGACAGCGTCGATAGGTTGTTGTCTCTGAGGTTTCTGAAATGAGAAAGCAAAGCAATGGAAGTCCAAACAAGGCTGTACGCACGTGTACGTCAATGAAATAACTCCAGAGGGGATTTAAAATGTTCTCTTACACGTATTGAAGTCTCGTATTGTTGTAAAATGCATCTGATGATATAGACGTCAATCTCGTTCTCATCACTGTTCTGTTGGAAGTTAAATTGTAGAGTTATCAGTTAGTGAAATACATCGTGACTCCGTGACAGGCACAGAAAAAACAAGAGTGGATGATACTTACAGGTTTCTGAGGTTTATGTAGTGCCTCAGACTGTTGTCATTGATGTCAAACAGTCTGTTTTGATTTGCAATGTATCTGTGAACAAAAATAGAAGAAGAAAAACACGTTATGACACAGGTTCTTAGCAAAGTCATGGATTTATTTAAAGGGGCTCAAGGTAACAATTTTCATGTATTAATCACTTTTTTATCGGCCATATGCGAGGAGATAGTAATGTTACCTTCCCCGTCCCTCTCGGTTTGCCTATAAAAGTTGTTTTTAAATGGTTTGTTCGTCTCAGTGTCTCTCGCTGCTCCGCTAACAGAGAGCAACAGTAGCTAACACAGCATAAACTAACAAACAGCTTCCAGCACGACACAGAAGTTTCACAGAGCCCCTTTAATGTAAAGTTTAAAGCCGAGATGATGATGATGTCAGCTGAATAAATTGATCTGAAACACTGTGTGTGTGATATAATCTTTTTAGTTACATATTATATTGGGCAGATTTTAAATGTAGAAGGGTCAGACATTTTTAGCAGCCCTTAAAACCTTTTTTAAACTTTTGGTAATGACACATTTTAAACAAATGCAAATTAATTTAGTTAAAATTAGCAATGTTAGCATACAGTGACTTATGTGAACATGACATCTATAAGCATATTTGTGTGAGACATATATGGACATGTTATATATAAAATCTGATTATTATATTATATTATATTATATGTACAGCCCTTTGAGCCATGTTTTGTGATATCGGGCTATAATAAACTTTGACTTGATTGGACAGTCATCAATCAGTAAATGTTGATTGTATTCAATAAAATAAAAACTCTAAAGTCCAAATCTTGCAATCTTTTCCTCAGTTTTCCGGGTAGACACATAAATTCATCAGTTTATCACCTTTGAAACGCACTATTGGCGATGCATGATATTATATTTTTCAGCCGATACCGATAACTGATAATCACCTGCTTTTCATGGCCGATACAGTTAAGGTAACAAAGATAGATAATCTCACAATTTTGTATTTTAAAGTTCCTAACGTGGAGTTTATGCACACCTGAAAGTAAGAAAGGCTAAGATGTAGTGAGCAAAGATATCCCAGAGCTCTGAGAGTAAGATTTAATGTGTTAAAACTTGCTGACTTTTTTCCTTTCCTCTGTGAATCCTCGTGGATCATGTGCTGCAAATTGCAATCATGTTGTCTTCCTGTAAAGAAGTAAGTCAATGAAAGCACTTTTGCTTCACAGAATTGAACAGACACCAATAAATAGCTGATAATATACATTTCCCAGTATTGGTCTGATATATATCATGCATCCCTTCGTACAAGGGCATCACTTTGTGTCAAAAAGTGGTGGAGACGTAAGGACTCAGATTAAATTATGTTTGTTAAATAGTCTTCAACATATGTGATTTAGACGCTTCTTAAGCAAGCTACACTGTAACCTCCTGTGTAGGCTATAGTTGATCTAATTACGTACTGTAAATGACTGCAAACCCTCGGCTTTTCTAGCTAGCTTGCTATCAGCCCATCCAGTATATCATACTGTGATTCTACAGTATGCTGATCACACCTATTATCTATTATCTAATAAACAAGAGCGGTTTTCCTGCACTTGTTGTAGGCCGTTGCTTAGGATTAGTTTAGAGTGCACTGCATGTATTTATTAGGCCCTGGGTTCAAATCTTTAACATTAATATGTAACATCTTTTTCACAAACTATGCTCTAATAGTGATGGGGACAAAATCAGCCGTTTATACATAACATAGCTACAAAATGACATAAAAACTTCAGTCAAGACTGTTGAGCTTCTCAGCACCTTCCTCAAAATCTCAAAACCTCAAAATAAAGACAAATCTCCTGAAGCAGCACTGCCCCTGTTGATTTCTGAAGATACTTTATTGTACGATATTGATTTATATTGAAATTGTATTGTGATTCTACGGTATGCTGATCACACCTTTTATCTAATAAATAAGAGCAGTTTTTCTACAGTTGTTGTAGGCTGTTGCTTAGGCTTAGTTTAGAGTGTACTGCATGTACATATTAGACCGTGTTAATGTTATTTGGTCATAATTTCCCACCATTAGAAGGCTTTTTTACAAATTAAGCTTTAAAAAGTGATGTGGACGAAATCAGCCATTTCATAAAGTGGTACATGGCACCTTTGTCTACATAATATAGCTACAAAATACAATAAAAACTTCAATCAAGACTGTTGGGCATCTCCACCTAGGATTTAAAAATTCCTCTCTCCCATTTGTAATCCTTGGGAATAAAGACAAAACTCCTGAAGCAGCACTGACCCTGTAGATTTCTGAAGATACTTTTAACTTGTAATAAACAAAAGTGTCTCCTCCCCACCCATCACCAAAAATCTTAAACAAACTCCAACTTAGTGCATTGTTTTAAGGGGCAACGTCTAATCTTTCCTGATGCTGTGAAGGGTTTGTTTACTTCAGCAATGCAGTTGTACACTTGTGCGGGCTTGTAGCAGCCGACACAATCCTACACACACTGACGCAGATGAGGCTACATAACTATCGCCGGCTGTATACAACTGATGTGATCTCATGTGTAATGTGGTCATTTGGAGACGCTGGCTCTGTTTCTCGTCTCACCGCCGCCACCCCCCCTCAGCAAAAAGAGCCGAATTAACACCTCGGAGGCTGCGCTGGGGCCTAACACACATTTTTTTTTTTACTCCATCAGTGGCTCTGGAGCTGTTTTGTAAAGGAAACACCGAGTATAGTCCAAATAAGCCTGACGCGCACTCTCACCACCATTACGCACATACACACACACACATACACACACACACACACACACCGTCGTCGTTAGTCAGCCACACACACAACCACAAGTGCGCGCACATACACTAGGCTACATGATCTGACAAACCCATATGAGACTAAAATCACACGTTTTTGGGTTTGACATTAAGCGCAGAAGACAGATCTCTGTCCATCCACAAGGGTTGGACATGAAATATATGATACCAGGCCTGCTGTTATTAATATTGCTCCTGATGTTATTATTATTAGTAGTATTATTTTTAATCCCAGCCCTTGGGTATTATTGCGACCTACGATCGAAGGTAGTTCTTTACGCATTGCATCCTAATAAGTTCATACGCCGCCTGTCTGCACGATCATTTTCATACACTTACATCTCGGTGATGTTTTCCATGTCATCTAACGTGAGGACAGGGAAATCCTCGATCCCTGGTACAGAATCAATACAAACAATCCTTGAGATGCTGCAAGAGCAGGATGCGGGGCAAGCATCGCTAAATCTCCACAGCCCCATCAAAACCAAAAACAATCCAAGACGAGCCATGCCATATTCCCCCGCGCTGGAGTCCATCGCAGGTCCAATGATATCCCCCACGAATCCCCCAAAACAGAATCTGCTCAAATTGAATTAATGTTAAGATTTCCTCCCTCGCCGCCTTTATCTGGCCAAGTTAATCCTTTTCGACTCCGCAGGAAAGAAAGAAAAAAAAAAGAGAGACTACGCCGTCGGTGAGGAATGCGCAGAGCCCACGGTTTTAATATCAAGATGCCATGGACTGGCCTTCCTGTCTCCGCAGAGCTGGTATCACACTACTGCATATCGATGTCGTGAAGCAAGGTGTCAAGTGGTCCGTCCTGGTGCTGCTGCTGCTGCTGCTGCTGCTGCTGTCTCACTCCTCTATCTCGGGCACAGACTGTTCGCCTCTGCCTTGTAAAACAAATATGAGGTGTTCCAGATGTTTATAGATCAATAGGCACGGCCCCCACGAGCGATTTCTCATATGTGTGGCGATGGGGGAGAAAATAGGAGAGACTGCACAGTGGAGTAAGGATGCGTGGTGATGCTGCGTGTGTAGGGAGGAAGGCTACCTGCATGCGTCTATCGATTATCGCCGAGGACGAGCGCATCTCCCCCCAGCCATCACCGGGATTGGGTTTACAGAGGGGAGATGGTGGCGATGATGATACCCCGGAGATCTCATTTCTGACAAGTTGTATTTATAGGAATGTGTTTTAGAGAAGAAAAAAAAATTATATATATATATATTTATATTTTTAACATGCAACAAAAAAACCCAAAACATCAGATGCTGCAGTCTCATTAGGCTGCAGCTGTGGGTCAAATGCCAGCTGTTTGTGGTGGGCACAACAACAATATGGATGTAAACTCTTGTGTTGTAGTTACTCTGAAGCCATGCATTGGATGAAAGCAGCGCTTTTTTTCCCTCTCTCTCCACACCAACACTGTTGTACGGTTGGCCATTAGGCCTATAGTGTGACGTACGGTTGACGCACAAGACGGGGTGCATCTATGAAAAATAATTACCTATACTATGTCTGCAAGCTTCAAATGGGTCTCACTCCAATCACTGATCAGTGCACGATAGAGCAGGAATAAGAGGGGATCATTTAGGATAAAGATTGTATCTGTTAATTTTGACACATTACATCAACATATAAATTACAACCCACTGTAATCATTTGTAAAGGTTGTAATTGTAGCACTAAAAGGAACAGACTATGGCACATTTTGGTTTTTAATGACTCACTCATGTATATATTTTATTTTGATTGTTACATCATCAATAATTTGGACATTAATTGCAACTTACCTTTTCCGTAACAGTCTTATTGATAGTTTTTATGTCAGTAAATTATTTAAAAAATAAAGCATCTATAGAGTTGTTAGAAAGGTGCACAATTAATGCTTCAAAATGATCAAACTAAATGTCATATAATATATACGAGTATTAGGATACATCAATAATTTAGACACAAATTTCAACTTACCTTTCCCTTTAACAGTCTTATTGACAACATTATGTTACGTTATGTAGGCAAATGATTAAAAATAATGTACATCTACAGAACTCTTAGAAAGGTGCAGAATAAAAGAGACACTTTTCCGGAAAAAAAATATATGATAGTGGATTAATGTTCCAAACTAAGCAATTTAAATGTCATATAAATCCTTTATTTTTCAGTCTTTTGAGAGTTACCGTGCAGTGCTGAACATCAAGGTGGTAACATGCTTGAAAATGACCTACAAGTATTGCTCTGACATTGGCCTCCACTCACTTATACACAGTATACATATGAATAATAGGCTACATCAATAATTTAGACACTACCTGCAACTTACCTTTCCTCAAAGGTCTTACTGATAACATTTTTATGTAGGCAAATAAAGTAAAACATTTTTTTTCATCTATAGAGCTTTTAGAAAGGTGGATCAAGGTAGTAACATGCTTAAAAATAACCTGCGAGTATTGCTCTGATGTTGGTGTCCACTCACCATTACACAGCATATACTGTATATGAATTACAGGCTACATCAATAATTTAGACATTAATTTCAACTATTGATAACATGTTTTATGTAGGCTAATAATTTAAAAAATAATTCATCCGTATAGCTTTTAGAAAGGTGCCGAAATAATGCTCCAAACTGAGCAAATTAAATGCCATATAAATCTTTTATTCTGTCTTTTGAGAGTTACCGAGCAGCGCTAAACCTCAGGGTGGTAACATGCTTGCAAGTATTTTGCTCTGACGTTGGTGCCTACTCACCAATACACAGTTTATAAAGGAATAATAGGCTACATCAATAATTTAAACATTAATAATTTATACACTAATTGCAACTTACCATTTTAACAGTATTATTGATAACGTTTGTACATAGACAAATAAGTATCTTGAGAGTTACCGTGCAGTGCTAAACATCTCGGTGGTAACATGCCTGAAAATAACCTGCAATTATTGCTCTGATGTTGGCCTCCACTCACCAATATAAATATGAATAATACATCAATAATTCAAACATATATTGCAGCTTACCTTTACCCTTAATAATTTAATTGATAACATTTTATATAGACAATTTTAAAAAATATATAGAGCTTTTAGAAGGGGCAGAATAAAAGTTTCACTTTACATTAAAAAAAATGTTATGATTATGAATAAATCCCTTTATTTTTCAGTCTTTTGAGTGTTACTGTGCAGTGCTAAACATCAAGGTGGTAACAAATGATTAAATAAATCCTGTTTATTCCTAAATTTCACTCATAATGAGGAGGCATACTCAGCCAGGACACATGATCTATGACACTGCTAGGATGGTTAGTGTCTCTATGGTGACTTGCTTTTTACAAATAGCGCTGACAATGTCAAGTGTCGCTATGGTTGCAGATGAAAATATGTACGCAGGCTTATTTTTTATGAGAAACATCAAGAACTGAATTATATCTGTCTCCATGGTAACCTCAGAGTATAGGAGAGGGAAGAGAGCTCTTTATTTTGCAATAGATCCTTGCCTATATCTGAAGGAGCATGACAACACTACGAGAAGAAAGGGGGGGTGTTAAAGTGGATCAAGTGTGGACATAATTCAGAATCCTGATTTTGCAATAAGTGGGCGGTGAGGCGGAGATGTGAGATTAATACGTCTGAACTTGTGTCCTTTTCATTTTAATGTGTTTGTGTTTATTCGGGCTATACACACATATTTTTGTGTGTTTTTATGGTGCGGTCAACTTTAGGTTATCCAAACCAAAGCTCCTCAAAATGTGCTTTATCCTTGCAATATGACGAAATTACATGAAAGATCACCACAAATCAGATTTTATAGTTTAGCTTTTCTTAAATGTTTTGTTGCTTGAGACCTTCATGATCCCTGCACTGGACTAGACACAGATCAGCTGTGGAGGATGTCAGACCAAGAGATCCTCCTCCTCTTGTACATTTAGTTTGGTGCCACTTCTGCATCATCCAACTCTGCAACTCCCTCCATCTCCGCTCCTACCTCCTCCTGAACCAGCTGGTGGCAGACTTGTCTTGAACCTTGCATGCAGTGAAGCAGCCGTGACTCAGCCCACTGATCTACATCCTGTACTATCCACTCTCAGTCTCTCAGTCTGAGGATTACCAACACTGTGAACACGTCTTATCTAAGTGATCTGAGTTATCTGATACAACTAATTTTACTTATCTAAGACCGTCATATAGGATTCATCAGTTATGTTTGTTTGGGAAATCAATATTTTTTTTATCCAATTAGACAAATCATGGTTGAACTTGCCTTCATCAATGTCTGACGTGAATATCATGATGATGAAATAGACCTGGTGGTAAAACAGGTGTGTTGGGGATCAGGATTAAGGATATTCAAGTCATTTGCTAGTTGTTCATTATTGCTGTTCTGGAGCTTCAAGTTCACACATAACTGTTAAAAGGCTTTTATCATCCAGAGTTTCATGTTTAGTTACTGATAAGAAGGTTGTCTTGACCTGGAGGATTAAAGACTTACTTTTATTGAAGTGCATGTTTGTTTGGTAAGAAATTATAATAAGTCATCACTTTGCATTAATGAGGAGTATTTGACAAATCTGACAACTTTGGCAGTGACTACACTGTGTAATTACAACGTCACGTGATGAACTGGTGCCCAAATAGACTTTATCTCATAAGCCTACATTGTGAGAACGAAGCGACTGTAAAACAGTGGATGCATTTTTTTTAATAGTCGCAACCCCCCTGAAATTATTATAATTTGAGCCATTCGTTCCAATAACGTTTGGAAAGTCTAGAAGAGTCGCAAGATTAAATAATTCTACTCTATTCAAGTTAGGCAGGCACTAAACCAGAAGTTAGCCGGCTCAGTCAGCAGGCTACACAACATGGCCAAATCCAGGTAACTTTATAGCTTGGAAGTCGAGCTTTTCTGGCTTCACGTGCCGCTGAGCAGCTTTCATATGAATGGCCTGTGATGCTGTATGTGGGTTTTAGGGTAGCAGCACACTGTCAGGACCATCCCTTCATGGAGTATATATATCACAGGCCCCCTGGGATATCCATGCAACACAATACATGGACATCATAACTTCCAAACTGTTATTTCTTCGCAATCTGATGATAATTTTAGTAATTTTCCAAGTAAAATCCTTACATATTGCACCTTTTAATTTAATCACTTTTTATTTTATACTCAAAATCTGGTTAAACGTGCAGTAATAAAGCCCTGAACTGTGGGATTCAAATAAACCTTGCACATATTTTAACAGCTAACCTGACAGTCTGAATTCAGGCACACAAAAACCCCTTTTCCTCAGAGTCAGACAGTGGTTGTTTATGGGAGCGTCTGCCTAAAAGGGGGGCGGGGCTGTAGGTAGCCTGTGAGCCTGAACTCGGGATAGAAACGCCCTCGGACGTCAGTGAGCGTTTGATAAATCCATCCCGCGCGGCCGGGCGGTACATCCACTCCTCTCGGTTGAATTGAACGTGTCTTATCTCCGCCCGCCTGCGCCGACCCGACGAGCGTAAGTAACAACCCAAAGGGTTGAGCGTCGTCGACGGCTCGAGCTGTGGTGTCCTCCTCTCCATGCTGAAAACGTGCGAGCGTTTCGGGGCGAGGGAACCGTGGACGACCGCAGTGAACGTGGTTTTGCTGCAGGTTTGTGTTTTTTTTTTCCCTAACCGTGATATGTTGTTATTCCCGGCACGCAGCGTCGCCTCGTTTGACCCGTGCGTTTAGCTGCGATACGTATAACGACATTTCACCGCTGACATTAACGCCAGTGAACCGGCCGCGCTTGTGTCATTTCTCTCGGCTGCGAGTGTTTTGTACAGTCGCAACGTGTACAGTGAAAGCTGCTGGACACGCCTCGACAACAAAAAAAACAAAAAAAAAAACACACAACTGGCTAGCTTAGCAAGAGCTGTTAGCTGGAGTCACGTCAACTTAGCCCCCACAGAAGCTAGCTAACTTCTGTTCGCGAGGCAAGCCGGATCAGGTGACAAAACACGTTGTCTTTTTTTTTTTTTAATGTGTGAGGGGGAATTGCGCAGTTTCCTTAATGTACAGTTGGGCTGCTTTTGGATTCAGAAGTTACAGTACGTGACGAGCTGTCTTTTACAAATGGCTAATTTTTTTTTATTGCATCCATGAATATGTGTGTTTTCTGGAGAGCCTTTCATCCAAAGGGGGCATGAGCTGTGTGTGAGTTAAAATGGCTAATTCCTAAACTATGTAGGCGTTGACTAGCATCTCCCCAAGCTTGGAGAAGTCCAAGTGTTCACCAACAACAGTGGGCAGTGCATGTAGGTGGCGGAGCTCATGCAGGGTAGTAACACGAAGGACACTTGTGGCTTTATTCAAGGTGTTCAATCCTGGAGTCTGACTAAACCACACAGACATCATTCATGCTGCTGCTGCACACATGTGTTTGAAGAGTGATCTGATTGGATTTGCCTGCATTAACCCGACTTGTCAGCTATTACAATTTAAAAAAAAAATCAAGTAGTCGAGCAAAAGAAGAAAAATCTGCAACTAGTTGAATAATCGATTGAATACTTTCAGTCGCTCACCAAGAAAATTGTCAAACATTCTCTGTTTCTCATATTATTTAAGAATTTGCTGCTTTTCCCCATTTTATGTGATGGTAAACAGAGCAGAGGGTTGATGCCCATATCGATATATCGGCCAACAAGCACATATTATTTAAAACGATCCCTCAATTTTCAAACACTTGTGACAAAGATATATCAGGGAGGCAGATATTTTACGATTGAACAATAAACATTGTCTAAAATAAAATGACATCATGGATTATTTGTTTTGGTCTTTTTGTAATAAAAATTGTCGACGAGTGATTGGATTCACCTGCATTAACCTCACTTGTCAACTATTACAATTAGAATAAAGTAGTTGATCAAAAGAAGAAAAATCTCCAACTAGTTGAATAATCGATTAATTGCTGCAAAGGATAAATTGTCAAACATTCTCTGTAGGATTTGCTGCTTTTCTTTCATTTTATGTGATGGTAAACAGAGCTTGACCGATACTCGAATTTTGGGGTTGATGCCTTTATCAGTATTGGGGAGAAAAAAATCTGATATCGATATATATGTTGGCTGATTAAAACACATTTTTGGCATCGATCCTTCAAATGTTATTATACTGCTCTAACAAAGATATAACAGAAGCAGGAAATTGTACAGTTCAACAATAAACATTATTGTCTAAAATGACATCAGTGCACAAAACCGTAAGGTTCACTGAGAATTTAGTAATAAATTATTCCAAGCATCTGGATTTCTGCATTGTAATCTCTAAAAAACAAATGTCACATCAGACTTTTGGACTACATATAAGATGATACTAGGGCTGGGTATTGAAATTTTAAACATCTATGGCACCAAAGGAATTGCCTCGATACTATTGAGTATCAACAAATGTCTTGTCATTTGATATCATCAAATCATTGTCATTTGATATCATCACCACTAAGTATTGAGTACTAAGAGTTAAACAATAATCCCCAGCCCTAGCCGGTACTGATTTATCTGTTCAGGTCTAATGGTAAACTGAATATCTTTGGGTTTTTGTACTGTTGTTTGGATAAAACAAGCGCCAGTATTTGACGACCTGGGGATGACACTCAACAATTAACCGTCCTCTCAAGGAAGTTACATTTTGCTGCCTAATCATCGTTAGTTGTTAGATGCAGCCCAATTAAGAGCATTTGAATAAAGGTATCTTTGCATGTCTATATGTAGTCAGGCTGATTGTCTTATTGCCCCCAATCTTTTAGCAGATCCAGGGAGAGGAGCCTGTTTGCATTCCAGTGCAGGTGCTAGACAATGGAGGTGAAAATCAAAGAGCAGGACGAAGACAGCACATTCAGCAACACTGACACGAATGGTAAGATCATACGCATCTTCATTCTGATCAAGGCAAAAGCAACCATTGATGACCTTAATGTAAACTGCATGAATTAACTTAAGCATTAAGTAGAAAATGAGCTGAGCCGGTGTGCAGATATACCAGCTAATTAGTTCACTCGAGGGAGGAAAAAAGAAAAAAATTGAACATTTCTGGCTGGCAGTTCATAGCATGTGGACATGTCAGATGGTTGAGGGGTTCTCCTGTCCAGGATACTGCTGTTCAGTGGGCCCTGAGCAGATCTTCCCATGTTTTAATCCAGGAAGGGTACATGGTGGTGCTGGACATAATCCAGCATACAGTTGGCTGCTGCATGAAACTCATGCATGGGGTGGAACGTACTGTAGACCTAGCACTCGCCATGTATTTATATTTTTGACACTTCAATTAATCCTTGAGTGAGTTATGCAAATCCAGCAATATTTTATTTTTAGAAAAGTGAGATCATCGGTTGAAATATGGAAAAATTTGAAGAATCAAAGATGGCGTTTTTATGTCTCCTCATCAGCAAAAGCTGTTGCCAGAGGCATTATGTTCTCAGGTTTTTCTTGGGCCCATTGTTGTGAAGGTGATATTTCAGGAATGCCTTGAGGGAATTTCTTCAAACTTGGTATAAATGTCCACTTGGATTACAAGGTTGCATAACAAGATGATAAAAATGTGTAACTCATAGTTACATAGAACATATATGCAGTGATTTAGGCCATAAACATATACACCAATCAGCCACAACATTAAAACCATGGACAGGTAAAGTGTATAACAACCATCACCAAGAGGGTGATGATAATATGGTCGGCATCTTTACGTTAAAAGTTCATCAGGTAAACAATGTCCGTCAGTTTGAGCACCAAGCATCAATAATGTAAACACAGTCCACCTCTCCTCATCCTGCACTCTGTTTGCTCACAACGTGGTCCGAAAGTCTTGGATTTGACCTGAATCGTCTTCCCTCTCAGGTAAACGCCCAGCAGAGGACATGGATGAGGAGCAGGCCTTCAAACGTTCTCGCAACGCAGACGAGATGGTGGAGCTGCGTGTGCTGCTTCAGAGCAAAGTAAAGACCCGGTGTTAGCTGTTAGGCCATGCTAATGATATTTTTTCCTATTAATCAAAGATCTGAATTATTTCTCAAGAAAACCTGCTCTTTCTTCACAGAATGCTGGTGCTGTTATTGGAAAAGGAGGCAAGAACATAAAAGCCCTACGCACAGACGTGAGTAAACGGATAAAATGCTGCTGACCTACCTGCAGCAGAGGAGAACTGTTAGTCAAAGATCACTTGTCAATAATGATGAAACCAAGTTGGCTCATGTGGAGGAAGGCCCTCTTAGTCAGATCTTGTGGATTTGTTTCCATTCTTCAGTTTCAACCTGATTCCAGTTCCCCCTCAGTGTTGAAGCTATGTGTGACCCTGAAGTGACGACAGGTGCCTGAAAGCCTGAGTCGAACTTTTTTTTTTCTCCAGGGACGTTAATCTGTAGTGCTCAAGACTGTTTTTTTTATACTTATCTCTGTCCAGATCACACTTCCTGTTCTTCTTCACTCACCACAATTTTTCTCATATCACTTTTGGGTCAAAGTTTAGCGTGTATTCAATTAAAAATGTATTCCTTCTCCCCCTCTTCCCTTCTCCTTTACTTTTTTTGCTTTTATTTTTGGCCACCTTCCTCCGTTGCCCATGTACTGGATCGACATGCCCCTCCTGCGTTGCCCACCTTGACGTTGGCCCAACCTTCGCCCGCCCCTGAACGCCCGCCCGCCCGCCCACCTGACACTCCCGGTTGGCCCCTTCCATAAACCGTGCCCCTCCTTAAACGGGCGCCTAACTTGACATCTTGTGATTGAATGCCCCTGCCCAATGCCAACTTCCTCCACAACCACAACCACCACCACAACCACCACCACCACCACCTCGGCCCATGCAGTACAATGCCAGTGTATCAGTCCCAGACAGCAGTGGCCCAGAGCGGTATGTCCCACCAGTTATTGCCTCACTGCCTGATTAGAACAGTGAAACACATGTCTTTTGATAACCTGCCTTCTGTTTCATTTTAACATTTTTATATACATGACAGAATACTCCCCCCCTTCCCCCAAACACCCCTCCCCCTCCACTTGTAAGAGACGTGTTTTGTTCCCTTATATTTTTCTGTCCATTTGAAGCATCTCCATTGAGTTGGACTTTTTGTCATTAAAGTTTATTGTCCATGCAGAGAATCACTGACAGCCCACTACCAAGTAGTTGGTATTTTTAATGGTTAGCGACACAGCTGTTGGATGTTGTTTTCCCTTGCTGTGATATTTAGTTTTACCATGAAACTTGTGGAAAGCAGACATCTTTTTCTCGCTCTGTCCTCTGTGGCCCACCTGGCCCCCTTACCTCCGGCCTCCCCTTTCCTCCACCCTCCCTCCCCCACTGTTGTCAGCATCACTGTCCATGATTTCTGAGCGAGCACTGGTTCTTGTCTGGAGGCTCCATCCCTGTCACTCATTAATGTCATCTGTTTATGGCCCCATTCAGACCTTGTATTAACATCTGTCCTGAGTATGCCGATCACAAGTGAACAGCTGGAGGTATAGGAGTGAATGCCTCCAAGACGCATTTGAGATCTGATCACTCAGACCACATTTGGAGATGGAAGTCCCCAGATTCTCTAAATTTGCGATTGGTTGAGCGAGGAGAAACTATGAAAAGCCGTCTATGACAAACTTAAATATTTGCGCCGTCTTGTACATTTGGCAACAAGGAACCTGATAACTTAATGAGGGAACTGAGAAGTTGGAGGTGGAGGAGGTGCAGCGTGTTGCCTGCAGGTCTTCATCTAGCAGCTCCTTCTCATTCCATTACTCCCTCAGATTGTATAAAACTACACCTTGACATATTTTAAACCGATCAGCTGTTCCAGTGACTGGCCTAATTCAAAAGACAGGTTAACTTGTGTTTCACCAGTCAAATGCTTTAATGTGAAGCTTCAGCTGTAGGAAGTGTTCAGTTTTCATTAGCACTACATTAACACAGCGTTCTACAGTTAGTGAGTGAGTGAGTCTTCTATTGTAAGTGTGTACCAGGTATTACCAGTGTTGTCGCGAGCTTATTAGTCAGTGGGAACATTTCGTCACTGCGTCAACCCTAGTGGTCACTCGAGACGCATGTTAGTGGCAGGTGCGACCAGACAGAATAAGAGAGCTGTCCATTTGTAATTGGGTCACCCAGGATGGATGTTAATACCAGGTCTGAGCCGGGCCTACTTTATGTGCTTCATCTCTTCTTTTACGTTTCTGCCAGGCCACATCAGATCACAACTGTCTGCCAAACCTTTCATTAACCCCCCGCCCCCCAAACCCTCCACCTCCAGTAGTTGGTAGCCACTCACATATCCTTCCCCACCTCAATCCCTCTGCTTTGTTTTCTACTGCCCACCTCGTCTCGTCACTTCAGCCCCAAGCCCTCTCCTCCCCACCCCTCCCCTCTTCTTCCCCAACCCCTGGTCACAATGAGAAGGTGTGCTGGTGGCGCAATTGTCATGGCAAGCCATTGTTTCAGTTTTTTACGTTCCTTATCCCCAACTTGCTGGTGGTGGGATGGTAATAGAAGATCTCTCTCTCTTTCTCTCGCACCCTTCTCCCCTCCAACTCTGTGTGGCCAGTCTCAAGTTAATTTTGAGCCGTTCTGAAGTTGCCCATCCTCCCAAGGCTTCTCTTACTTTGAAAAATCTTAGAAGTGCATGTCAGCTGGTTACTTAATCTGTCTAGTTTAGCCTGAAATGTTTCGTGAGTTTGTCCGTATCTATTTGCTGGACCGCTTCTCATGTTTTGTTTTTTTTTGTCAGGATTTGCTTTGTGTTCTACTTTTTGTCCCCCTTGTAACGCCTTGCTTTTGGCCAAAATGGTTCCTGACAGGATCCTGAGTGTGAACGCCAGCATCGACACGATTGGAGAGATTCTGCTGAAAATCATACCTACTCTAGAGGAGGTAAGGCACCATGTTAATTACCTTGTTAATAATGTGTACATGAACAGGGGGCAGTCCAGAATGATTGATGACATTGCATTTTATAATGTGCTGTCCTTTTATTAACAGTTGGTGGCAGAAATGTGTCAACAGACGTAGCAATGTGCCGAACAAAGGCAGTGAAGAAGAAGGCTGTTAGCATTTAAACATGGATGTAAACAATGCAAGATTCAAAATATGAAAAAATAAAAAAAGTTGATGTTTTTTGGCGATTTTTAAACTACTCAGTCGAATCTTGGTTTCTTTAATGAGCTCAGTCTTTTCCACCACTATTCCTATAAACCATAACTGTTTCCTGTTCTTGGCAAACGCTTTAATGATTTGAAACTTTCTTGATTGCCTGATGAAACAACAATTTGAGTGACAGTTTTTTTGGGTGTCATTTTAAGTCAGTCAGTTGCTACTTTTAAAAAAATGTCTTTCCTTAATAAATGAGATCTGAAATGATATTCCTGATCAGATCTTCTAAAACCAAGGATTCAAGCAGCGTGTATCAGGCAGAAGTGTGGTGCTAATCCTGAATAAAATATGGGTTTTGATGAATCTCAATATTCTTGTTTAGATGATATTTATAGATGGTGCAATGTATTTTAGCCTAAACATGTTTTCATTTTCCTTGCACACAGTAGGATGGCCATTTTGTCTCCACTATGGCTACATAGAATATCTAGAGGCTTTGTTGATTAACAATGGGAAGAGTTTCAGGCCCTACTGTCATCACTGATCTGGCTTTGTGTTTTTTGTAGTACCAGCATTACAGTGGGATTGATTTTGACAGTGAGCTTCGCCTGCTGATCCATCAGAGCTTGGCAGGGGGCATCATTGGGGTAAAAGGTGCCAAGATAAAAGAGCTGAGAGAGGTAGGACAGAGTTCAGATTGGCAGGAACCTCGCCATGATGTTAATGATGCAGTACATGTATGATGTTTGCTGATGTCATGTTCAAAATGTTCAAAAATGTAATGTTTTCATGCACTAGAACACCCAGACCACCATCAAGTTGTTCCAGGAGTGCTGTCCACACTCCACTGACAGAGTCGTCTTGGTGGGAGGAAAGCCAGAACGTGTCATTGAATGTATAAAAGTGATCCTGGAGCTGGTGTCAGAGGTAAGGTCTTGTGAGATCTGCAGATGTAGGAATAGTTATGAGACTGGAGGCTGAAGTCCATAATTATAATTTTGGTGTAAGTTACCATCGTTAAATGTTCAGTAGTGTTATCAGTTGTGTGCCTTTACAGCTAATTTTAGCAGCTATTCCAAACAGAGCAGAGCTTCAAGTGTTTTGTTTCTTTTGCAGGCGCCAATCAAAGGTCGTGCCCAGCCATATGACCCTAATTTCTACGATGAGACGTACGACTACGGCGGTTTCACCATGTTATTCGAGGAAAGAGGCAGACGACCCATCGGTGGCTTCCCCATTCGTGTGCGTGGGGGCTTTGAGCGCATGCCCCCTGTTCGTGGCAATAGACCCATGCCTCCTTCCAGACGGGACTACGACGATATGAGCCCCCGGCGGGGTCCCCCACCACCACTAGGCAGAGGTGGAAGAGGGGGCAGCCGAGCACGTAATCTGCCTCTTCCCCCACCACCGCCACCAAGAGGAGGGTGAGGAGAAGCGTGCTTACTGTGGGGTGTTTTCACGCCTAACCTGTTTGGTTCATTGAAATGAACTCTAGTCTGCTTTTGTAATGTTTTCCTTGGTCATGAACCAAACTCCTGGTGTGAAAACACCAATAGATGCCCAGTTGTTTAGTCAGACATTTCTGTTTTATTTTTCTGACACACTTTTCCTCGTCCGTCATTGTTCGCAGGGGAGACAGGTTCTCACACGGCAGCTATCATGGCAGCATGGATGACAGACCAAGGTGAATATGGAATAGGATTGTCAGCATTTTAATTTCTCTCACAAGCAGAGCGACAGATATCAGTGAAAGTGGCTCAGTGGTAGAATGTCAACCCACCAGCCCTGATTCAGAGTCTGGTCACAGGTCATCTGTTGAGTCTGCATGTCTTTTCACACTCACAGCTTTTTAAATACCAATCTCACAGCGCTGACCTGCTTCATACTGTAGTATTAAGTGTCTTCTAGACTAGAAACTATATTAATGAATACCTCTTTGTCCGTAGTGACAGAAGAGGACGAGGAGATCGTTATGACAGCATGGTGAGTGCCATCATGTTTAAAGGTGCTGCTGTATGTTTGTAGCTGTCTGACTGTGCAGTCGCCGTTTGTGGATTATTTTTCAGATGAGGTGATTGGAATGCCTTTTTCTGAGTGTAGTACAAGCGCTGAGCAGAGGCACGGACACTGTGCTGCTTTTTCACTGTGTATGCACACTGATCTAGGCCTGTTGTTGCCTGGCAACAGTTGTCTCCTTGGTTACCACAGAGCAGCTGAGTACGTGGTCCAGAGATCGACCAGGCGAGCAGATGAAACCAACGCACCTCCTGAATAGGTTCCCTTCAGGTCTTAGCTGCAAGCAGATGCTTTTATTGTGAAGCATCATATTCAAAAATAACAATACATGGTGTTAAATATTATACAAATAATACATTATAATTAAGTAATAATTGAATAATAGGTATAATAAAATAACAACTATTAATGAAGAAAGAATTAAAAAATAAATATTACGTTACATTACATATGATCAATTAAATACCAATAGATAATAGTCAGTTATTCTTGAGATGTAAGGTTAAACATGTTGTTCTCATCCAAAAGCTTTATCATCCAACATCTGGTGTAATGTATGTGGCAATGGAAAAAGGTTGCAAAGTGATTACAAGCTCAAATAACAGAAATGTTTCTATTTATTTTGGGTTTGAGTTTGCTCTAATTAATGCTGCTCTATTAACTCTTTGTATAGTCAATGTCTTTACTGGGTCGAGGCAAATTATCACTTTGTTTTTAAATGTCCTAAATGTGAGTAAAAAAAAGTAATGTCCCAGATTGTTCCTCAGTCCCTCTTCTTTAAAAAGGGTCAAGCACTAAATAAGTTTTGATATTTTGACTCAGTTTTAAGTTTCTTCTGAGTTGCCACCTGCGTCTACTTTAATGTAAAATAGTTCAGTGACATGTTTTCCTTTTCTAACCTTCATCTTTGCCCTTTGAATTATTGTATGTTTCCTTTTTTATGGCATCTGATGCTTTATCTTGGAATAAAACAATCTGTTGCACGAGGTACCAGACATGTTTAAATGTTTTATTTTACTGGCCCTTTTATCCTTATAGCCTAATAGAAATACTGTAGTCTACAAATAATCCTAACCCCTCCTCATGGGTGCTGCCATTGTTGTGACGTCAGACAGCTGCTCCCTCTCGAAGTCAGGATCGACGGATGTGACCTGAGTTTACAAGCGTTTTGACTTCTAGTACTGTTCCATTGTACTTTTTGTAGTAGGAGGTGGTGAATCTTCAAGTTCTGTCTTGTCTGCAACGCAGCATAAATGCTGACACTTTCACGTTCTTTGCATCAATGACGGTGTGTGTCCTTGTTAGAGTGAGGTTGTGTCCACATGTTAGCTTTAAGATACTGATACTTATTTTTCATTGCTATGGTCAGATGGTGGTTCAGATTAATGATTCCAGACTGATATTGACAAAGCAGTCATTATCTGAGGATGATTCCAACGTTACTTAAGATTGTTTCAGTGTCCGTCAGACCATGTATTGTTCATATAAAGTGGAATGGGATATCTGAAGCATTAATGTTGCTGAAAAATGGGACTGCTTAATGCTGTTGAATGAGCACAGACTTGTGGAAGACTTCCAGCACTCTGCTGAATCTGTGCCTCAGATAATTCAGACTGTTCTGGATACAAAAATGATCCTGCTGAGTTCTGGCCAGGCTGTCTGTAATATAATGCAGAATGGATACAGAGTGTGTGGTTTATTATAGTGCAGAAAATATTAAAATGTTCCGATAACAAAAGTCATTTTTGGGTCAGTAAAACAGTTTTATGTTTATCCTTTTGTTTTTTTTCTCCAATCGGTCCTGAAATGCAGAGTGGAGGCGGATATGGTGAGTGTTGATGAATACCCCCTTCCTTTTAATGTAATGCTCAGCTGTTTAAAACCTGTCTGGTTGCCTGATGACACATTAAACTCTATTAAAAAAGTGTGGCTACAGGTTTCAACATGTCCCCACACCTTCAGAATCACATCAATGAATAAACATTTCTGATGTAAACACAAAAACATAATTTTCAGCACTTTTCAACAAATATATCAGTCTTGTGCCTTTGCTGCGTTGTTTCTTTACTATCACACTATCTCTTGTCTCTGTCCCTGTGGTGTGTTTTCATTTTTCACTTTCCTGTTTCCTTTCAAAGACAACAACTCTTCCTGGGAGCACTTTCAGTCTGGTGAGTGGAGACGGATCATTACTGTCCTAGTGTCTTGTTTCCTAACCTAAAGGGATTGTTTCTTCTTGTTGCATGCTTTAGTTAAAGACAAAACTCACCCTAAATGTTCTTTCTCACCTCCTTCTCTAGGTGGGAGAGGCTCATACAGTGACATTGGAGGCCCAGTCATAACAACACAGGTCACCATCCCTAAAGATGTGAGTAAGACATCTATTCACGCTCCAGAAACATGACTGTTGCAGTTAGGAATGACAGAGAGGACATTTGACTCCTGTGTGCTTGTGTTGCAGCTGGCTGGCTCCATCATCGGTAAGGGTGGCCAGAGGATCAAGCAGATCCGCCATGAGTCCGGGGCATCCATCAAGATTGATGAACCACTAGAGGGCTCTGAGGACCGCATCATCACCATCACAGGAACACAGGACCAGATCCAGAACGCTCAGTACCTGCTGCAGAACAGGCATGTGCTCCTATGATTGCCCCCAGAAAGTCATCTCACAGTAGCAGTGTGGCCTCCTCTGATGGCCTGTGTGCTTATTCACTACTGTTTTTTTTTTTCATTTGCTGCATTAAATGGTTAACTTAAATTTCAAATTTACACGAAGTGTAAATGTAAATTTGTCTTGCAGGCAGGTGAAACACTCACAGTCTGATTAATAAAATACATAAACCATATAATACGTTATAATATGTTTGTTGACCATATTATGTTATCTTTATTGCACTTTACAACATGCGCTGCATTTACTGTTACTACTACTTCCTTGGTCGACAAGGAACCTAACAATAAAACCCAGCATATCTATGTCGTATGACTTCAGATGGAGAAATGCCTCTAGGAAATGCAAGAACACACTTTAGAGAGTAGGTTAACGACTGAATATTCTCCCAAATGATTGACTGGGCTAATAATGTGGTGACCAAACGGGGCTGGTCCGACCAAATATCGCTGATGAGTCTGCAATTACACTGCAAATGGGAGCCTTTCCCAAACACAATTGAGGGACAAACGCGTCGATAAAGAAATCAGTCGTTAAGCTACTGTCTGAAGTGTGTTCTTTTCATTTTCTGAAGCTGTAAATCTTCTCTGTGCTCAGTGAAAGTTGGATTTTAAGAGCAACAAATTGTCTAGAAGCCAATCTGGGTCCAATATTCAGCATACACAAGTGTGATGTGGAAACTTGAAGCCTTCAGCCCACATACACTGAGAATGGACTTTACAGTGAAGCAGGAGACATCTTGTGTCCAGCTCTTTAACTTGTGAAATTAAAAACAAATTAATATATTCTGGAATTTGTAATGAGGGTGCAGTAACAGGTGACATTTTAAGAAGTTTAATGTGATAAGTATACTTATTTGTCCTGCTTAATCCAGGTCATCACATGTTATAGATTTTTATGTCTTAACACGTGTTGAGGGGATCTTTTAAAGCAAATACAACAAGGTTACAAGGTGCAAGGACCATATATACAGTTATTTACAGTATAAACATGTATACACACAGGAAATAATTAAAATAATTGATGGTTTCAGGTTCTCTAATGAGAGGATCTGTTGCTTTAGCTGTTTTCACCTTTTACTACTTTTTTTCACTGTTCCCCTTTGTGTCACATTTTAAAGACAAAATTATTTGAGAAACTAATTTGCAGATAAATTGATAATGAAAATAATTTGTTGTAGGCCTAAATGCAATCAAATTCATGTTGAAACCTCATATTTTACTGAAAACACTGTGGGAAAGAACTTGTATTAAAAACTGTTGTACTGTCCCACAGGACTAGTATTATTTCGGGACTTCCACAGAGGTCATGTGATGATAATAGATCCATGCTAATCGGCATGTCTGTGATTTGGGGTTGTGTTTCCCTTAAACATCAGAAATAGGCTGTTTTGACTTTAAAAAGCAGAGTAGGCAAGTAAAAGTTCTGCTCTGAAATGTACTCTAAGTATAAAAGTATCCCTCTGAAGTACATTTCTAGCGGCCATTTCTGTACAAAGCTAATATAATTCAGACTATTAAACTTGATGTTAGAATCAGTAGGATTTGTCCCAGCTGTTCGTAAACGCACCAGAAAGATAGTTAATTATTGAGTCTCATTAAACATTTTAGATTGGTGAAGCGTTCTTAGCACAGCAAAAAAAATGATAAGATAAGAAAGTCCAGGCAGAGGGCTGCAGGCTCTCTGCAGATACGAGACACTAACGAGCCTTTTCTCCCCACTCTAGTCCCCCTCTCCGTCTGTTTCTGTCTGGTTCCGTCTTTTACATCGTTTCATCTTTCATCTGCCTTGCGTAATATGCACTGATGGGTTGAAATCTGTCTTGTGATGTTGGGAAGGCGGTGTGCAATGATGCAAAATAGTAATAATTAATAATTCCCCTCAAATGCATTAAAACTAAAGAAACTAACCTGTTTCGAAAATGATAAGAGTAGAAGGTAAAGATATTTGTAGTAAAATGTAGGGAGTAAAAGTTAAAAGTTGTCAGAAAAATAAATACTCAAGCACAGATACCTGAAAAATCTACTTTACTTACTTACTCTACAGAACACTAACAATATGAGGTTGTCATATTCAAGTACAGCCACTTGTAAAACATGTAGAAAGATTGAAACACCACTCTCAACTATATTGATAATGTGGCTGTTGAAGAACAGGCGCTTCGCTTCTGAAAGTTGACGTTACACAGAGCCTTGACATTAAATCCAGGAGATAATGTCAGTAGATACTAGTAAAACACTGATTTGGCTCGTCCTTTGCGAATGCGCCACATGAAACACAAACGTGTGGTGGCAATTTCTAAATCACACGAGGTCCCCTGGTAATACTAGTGCTGTGCAAACAGGGCTCAGGGCTATAGATAAAGGTAATGTTGCACATTATGCCAGAACATACGGGTGTTGAGCCTTTTTTTCTTGCACCAGTATTTCGTCTTGAAGAGCTTTCGGTTCACAGACACATCACTAAATGACTAAGCTGGTCCCAGCAGTCAAATTGCTTCTTGCAGACATAATTTATTTTCAGCCTTGACCTTGGCATACTTTTTATGACATACTGTTGAGCTCCACATGAAAAATCTCTACCTCTAGTATTGAAAGCGTGTGACCCATGTCACGGTCCTGTTCTGATAAATATTCCTCATGTTATCATGAAATGTACTTACTTTTATCTGTCTTGTTTCAGTGTGAGGCAGTACTCTGGTCGGTTCTTCTAGAAAGAAGGAAGTGAAGAAGATGATTGAAGCCATGCTGCCAAACTGTTTGCTCCTTCTATTCAGAGCCCACATTCCTCTGGTAGATGTGCCCCCTCCCCCTCATATCACACACTACACCATCGATCTATAAATGTTTATTTTGAGGAGATATCTGAAGCTGTCAAACAGCAAAACAAGGAGTCAACAACATGTTTCTGTGCTGGTGTTCATTATTTTTCAGGATATTCTTGTGCCGTCATTGGAGTAAACTCATCTGTGTGATAACTTTCGGTGTTGTGAGCCTCCCCCGGCCTTTATCTCCCTCATTTCAGTACAGCATGCAGAATGTAATCTTTTGTAAGGAGCATTATGTGATTTTTAATTTTGTTTTCCTTTTGTCCCCTCAAATGTTTAAGCACACTCTTCAAATGAAGATGCATGCTCTTAAAGAACCAGTTTAAAAAAAAAAAACAACTCTTAATTTTTACATCCAGCGTCCTTTTCCACTGTCAAAAAAAGTGCTTTTGTAAGATGGGCTTTAATGGAGTTGGTTGACATTTCGGGAAATATGCTAATTTGTGTCTGGTGGAGAGATGTAGCTAGATGAGAACATCTGTACCACTAATAAATCTTCTCTTCTAGCTAGCTTACTCTCCGCCAGAAACTGAATAGGTGTATTTTTCTTGCTTAAAGTTGGGATAAACGTGTCAGTGTGATATAGCAACAAGAAAATTTTAAGATTTTTTTGTTTTTCATTGAAAGACAAGGAGCTGTATAAAGTTTTGTGTGTATATATTTACATAGAAACAGTAATTTCACGAGTGGTTAAATTGGCCCAGGATACTTTGTACTTTCTTGAAAAGAAATGGTGCCATAAGAAAAGTTTGGTAATCTTTTTTTTTTTCCTCTCTCTATCTTTATTTGATTTATTTTCTGCCACTCAACATGATGGACTCACTGTAAAGCAACCTTAAAGGATAAGTTCACCCAAAAATGGAAATTCATTATCTCCGTTCCCGCTCGGCCGTTAGACGTCACATTGTGATGATGTCATGGTTTTTCAGCTCAAGTAAAATTTTACAAATATAAAACCTCCGTGGGTCAAAAATGTATAATAGGGTCATAATTGACGTCCAAAGTGTCTGATCAACTGTTTTAGAGACGTCTCTTTAATAATGGCGGTCGAGAATAAAAGTTTTAAAGGCTGCAGGGGAATTTTTTGTTGCAATACTGCAAGTGGCCACCGGGCAAAATTGGAAATAACAGTAATTTTGGGATCTTTAGCCTTCAACAGACTTGTATTACGTTTTTGTTTTTTACGTTTTTAAACAAGTCCCCATCTACTTCAGTTGCTTAGGAGAACACATCAACACCGTAGTCGTAGTTATAACTGTAATATTTATATTCTAATATTTATATTGTTATAATGTGATGGAAAGAAACACGTGAAAATACCTTGATATAAGTGAAAATACCTTGATATAACAAATATAGCTTGTCATAACGTAAAAAAAAAGATAATCTTGTTTTCAATTTCAGGTGATTACGTGATATTGATCCATTTTTCTTTCTCTGGTGTGGAAGCAGATATAATGACTGAATTCTCTTTTTTGGGTGAACTTGTCCTTTAATATCTAATCTGATAAATCATTTTTTTCTATCTTCCTTTCTTTCTTTTTTAAATTTTCTTTTGCCAGTTTTGAAGCATTTTTAAAGCTGCAGTTTGACGTGAGGAGTCCACCAGTGGCGTTTTTTTTCTTTCTGTCTGCTCATACCTGTATCTCTTGTGTCTGATATCTGTAGTCCCTGCAGGTGTTGAGTAAAATAAACTCTGTGTCACAGTTCACAAGTCTTTCTTTCTTTCTTTCTTTCTTTCTTTCAGCACAAGTAGACACATTAAGAGATAAGCCATAAACAACTGGCTCGTGTTTGGACAGTAATCGGAGGTGAAGATGTGTCAGCCCTGTTGCTCAAACTGTCACATGCATCCGTGGTTTACTATATAACACCGGAAATTAGTTCCCATAATGTAATAGTGAAAGCCCACACGGTTTCCCATCAGAGCACTGCCCTCCGTCACATGCGCACTGTTGGGTTGGTTTCCACGCAGGACGGGAGGCAGCAGGACAAACAAGAGCTGGACGGCAGAGGAGGATACACGCCGAGCTTCTCCTGTAGCGACAACAAAACGTGGCTTTGGAGCAGAGTCTCTTTTTGCTCTGGAGGGAATGACTTCTGCCACTTTTTGTTATTTTGCGGCGCTTTAAAGTGAAACTCCGCCATATTCAGTCCCACCACGCCCGGAGCTTCAGCTACCAGAGGAGGGAGAGGGTGGGAGGGGGGAGGGAGAGAAAGCCTCGGCTGCTTCACTTCAAATCCACTTAAAGTTGTTGCACAAACTTAATTTCCTCTTCACAAGAGAGGAACAAGGTAATACAAACAGCCTTAGAGATTAACTTCCTTTTAAAATTTACATTTTGTTTCCAGCTCAGGAGAGACAGAGAGAGAGAGAGAAAACACAGTTGGCGTACGCAGAGGAGGGACTCAGGAGGGGTTAATGAAAATAAATTGACTTTAGGATACTCGGGGCTTTTTCCTTCCTCTGTAACCGACATTATGTATGTGTGTGTGCCCTGGAGGGGGACGTGTTATCCAGGAGGAATGACTCTGAGCTCCGTGGGGGCTTGCTGCCTCAGCCCAGAGGCCAAAGAGGCTCGCAGGATCAACGATGAGATTGAGAGGCAGCTCCGCCGGGACAAGAGGGACTCCCGACGGGAATACAAGCTCCTTCTGCTGGGTAAGAGACGACACACACCAGCCTTAATGGGAAAACGTGTCTGGTAGGAGAAATAAGCGTTTAGATCTTATATTTAAGTTTAAAAAAATAAAAAAGTAAAATCATATTCTGCCTTCATAATATGTGGACTTGTCCTTTAATTGGCTTTAAAAGTACTGGTCAGTTTGTACTTTTGTAAAAGTATTAAAGGTGCACTATGTAGAAATGCTAATCAGAAGAGAAAGTAAAATAACTAACTAACTAACTAAAAACTAAATAAACAAACTCTCTTTGTTTTCATGACTGTATAATCTGAATGAACAAACTGACCTTAAAAGGACAACACAATCTCATACTGTTTTACTTTGTTTATATGTGGCGGACCCTGCCACCCCTGACCTCATTTCCCCCCGAGAACAGCTTGTTTATGCACTTATGGGAAAAAAAAATGTATTATCATCTCATTAGTATTGTAAATATTTAAATTCTGAGTTTTAATATCCTCTCTGAAGCTACATAGTGCCCCTTTAAAGTATCTGATATTAATTTTATTCTAGTATCAAAAGTACAAGTAAAAGTAAATTATACATATTTTTGCATTTATGTATACACTGCATACTATGAGTCAGTTGATTATTGATTATCAAGTTCAATAATCAGCATTTTTCTGCTTATTGGAATCAGTGTTTTAAAAACAAATAATCAAATTGTCGATTAAACAAGTTGAATTAAATATGCGCTCATTTAGCTCTCATGCAACATGTTATCTAATAATTAACTAGTGGCTAAATTTATTAGATTAATGTAGTACTAAATACAATATTTACCTCCACAAAGTATCAGTACTTGAGTAGATGTTCTTAGTTACACTCCATCACTGCTCATAATGCATTAGAGAGCATTTTTTAGCATTTTTAATAGTAGAGTTTGAAAGTAAACTTGCTTATTTACTCAAGTACTGTACTTGAGGACAATTTTGAGGTACTTGAACTCAAGTATTTCCATTATGTGCTGCTTCACACATTTATTCCACTAGAAATCAGCGAGACTTTCTGCTCCACTTCATTTATTTCACAGCTGTAGTTACTTTAAAGGTCAAGATTTTACAATTAAAACATCACTCGATAAAATAAAATACATTATAGCTCAAACGACTCCACAGCAGTAGTGAAAGAAATATTCAGTTCCTTTTACTCAAGTAAAAATACCAACGCAACAGTACGATACTTTTACTTCTTGGTATCCTACTGTAAAAATACTGTATTCAGAAGTAAAATAAAATTATCAAACGTGTGTGGATTGATGCATTAACATGTTCATCACTTTCATGTTGAAGCTGGTAAAGGTGCTTTAACTGCTCTATTTAGTTTGGTAGCTTGTAATCAATACAGTTTTATCCTAATCTGTAATATTACGTCATAATTTATTTGTTGATACAGCTATAATTTCTAAATCTGCAAAGTAACTAGAAAATAAAGTTTTAATTAGAAAGTTGAATGATGCTGTACTTTGTTACTTTCCACCACTGATCTTGTATCATTGGATTATTGTTATTAGGGCTGGGCGATTTAATATTTTTAGATTATATTGCATTACACAATATATATTTCTATTTTAAAATCTCTTCATAGCACTTCATACATTTTAGGACAGGGCAACAAAATCAAATATCACAATATTTCAGACCAAATACCTTTGATATCAATTCTGTATTGTAGGGATGAGTGTTGTTGCTTTCACAAGATATTAACAAAATGAGATTTTTGATAAATACTATATATATATTACAATATATTAATCAGTAATGTGGATATATTGGGTAAAGACAAGTATTAGAACAGGAACAACAGTCTGATAAGTTCAGAACTTTACTGTAATGCAGCCTTTAAAACCAGGAGAAGACAACACTTGTGCCAAATCACAAATCCAAAATCCAAAATCACAAATCCAAAATCTAAGATTATATATAGTCTCATATCACAATAAGGATATAAAAACTATATATTGCCCAATCCTAGTAATTATTAATGCATCAACACATATTAGTTACTTATTGTGTACATGTATTAGTTATTTATTAGTGTAATTAGTTACTATAGCTGTAAAATGTATGTAGGGAAGTAATAAGCACAATATTTTCCTCCTTAAAGTGGGGGAGAGGAAGTATTAAACAGCAGTGAATCACTTAAGTACCCAAAAACTGTGCTTCGGTGCAGTACTTGATGTGCATACTTTCCTTCATTAGCTATAAATTAACTAAAGTAAACCCAAAAAAATGACTAAATCCTTTAGCTAATTGGAAAATGCTTGGACTGCTACAGTAAACATCCATTTTCAGAAGTGAAAGTATCCATAATGCATTAGAGTGGCCCCCGTCAGAGTCACATTACATTATAGTGTTAGCTTATTATAACTGAAGCATCAGCTTGTAAATAGTCTGACTCAGCGGATGAAGGCTGTTGTGCTGTGTGTTCAGGCTCCATTCTCCTCTTTTCTTCTTTCTGCTTTGATACTGTTTTAAAAAAAAATAACTTTATTTAATTTAGCTTTAATTTAATTGTATTTTGCAGTGATCCCTCATTTATGGATATCAAACACTTGTGACAAAGACACGTAAGGGAGGCAGGATATTTTACAGTTTAACAATAAACTTTATGGGCTAAAATGACATCAGTCGTGAATGAGTAAAACTTAATTGGGAATTTAATGATTATAAATAACTCCGAGCACCGTTTCTGCATTATATTATTTATATAATGGTGCATATCGGACAGCATATACACCGATACTGATATATGGCCAATATCAACCAAAAATATTTGCCAAGCGATACATCGGTCAAGCTCTAGTTAAGTTACTCAAGTACTGTACTTAAGGACAATTTTGAGGTACTTTGTACTCAACTTCATTAATTATTATTCTTTATTAATTTCATAGCTGTTGTTGCTTTTCAGATTGAGACTTTAGGGTTAAAACATCAGTATCAGTTGATAAAATATGATGCATTATAGCTCAAACTACCCAAGTAGTCATGTAGCTGTTCAGATCCTTGACTCAAGTAAAAATACCAATGCAACAATATAAAAGTACTCCATTACTAGTGAAAGTCCTGCATTTGAACCCTACCTCAGATGCTTCGGTTGTCAAACGGTTAAAAAATGAAGCAATGGGAGAAGTTGAAGAGAGGAAATCACCTTTGGTGGAACTGAAAACAACAAGACGACATCTGTAACAAAGCATCATATGTTATAGACAGACGATGTATCTTTTGTAGGTCAAATCTGAATCTGTGAAATATTTAGAAACTATAGCTGTCAGATTAATGTTGTTGATTAAAAATGCAGATTGTTAATATTCAGATAAAGTACAAGTCTCTCAGAATTGTACCAAAGTGCACCGCAGCGCTGAAGTAAATGTAATAATACCATACATATACTTTTACTTAACTAAGATTTTTAATACACAACTTTTCCTTTTAGTTTTTTTATTCTGTGGCAACTTTTTCTTAAGTTGGGATCTCAATACTTCAGAAATGTATTAAAAGTTCCTCACAGTAAGTAAATAAATAAATAAATAGATGTACAAATCCTTGACTTAATTGGCCTTGAAAGTACTTGAGTGTGTAATGATGTGTTTGTAGCTAAATATGAACAGTTAATGTGCGCTGTATAAATGATGCAGCTGTGTCTGGTCACAGTACAGCAAACCACAGAAAACTCCAGAGCAATATCACAGTGGGTCCAAACACATTTTAATTATTATTACCGGGAGTGTGAGAAGGACTCTGAGCCTGTACTTTAATCTGACAACACGATGTATAAATACTCCATCACAAGTTGAAGCAGTGCAGTCAAAATGCCACAAAAGTATCAGACCTATAACTACTTAAAATTTAAAGGAAAGATACTCATGCAAGATTTCTTTAACCATATTATTGATTATTATTTCTGATGCATTGATGTGTAAGTTGATTTTTCTGTTGCAGCTGGTTGAGAGGGCTCTAACTTTAATTATTTCATAAAGGCCTAGTGCTTGAAAGTTATTTTTATAGTACTTACTATAGTAATCTTAATCTTTAAAGTAACTATACAGCTGTTAGATTAATGTAGTGGAGTAAAAGTACTTTTTTTGCCAAAGCAATGTCGAACAAAATAGCAAAGAATCGAACACTCAAGTAAATCATAAGCACCTCAAGTACAGTAAATGTGCTTCCATCACTGATTATAACTACCTATTGAGCAGACGCACAATAGTCTGAACTGGTGTGGTCTAGGATGGCCACATTTTATTTGTATTACTGATCAAAGGATGCTTCAGCAATATCTGTGAGTTAAGTATAAGGTGTAGTTGCTGACATGCTGGTTATTCTGCTTTCAGAAATGATTGACTCATGCTGACTGTGTAACAGCCCTGTAAGGTTCAAAAGTCGGATGTCTAGCTTCAGTGCTCTGAAAACAATGACTGCATACTTAAAAGAAGAGTAAAATATCTAGATTTAGATCAATCAGAATAATCATATGAAGTGTAAACCCTTAAATATATCCATCTGATGTTTAAAAGTTCTCCAAATTACATACCAAAGTGACATACTTTATTTTCAGTTCGCTCTGAATGTGGCTAACGAATGCTCTCATTTCTACTTCGTCAGCCACAGGAGAGGAAATGCTGCAACTTCTAGTTCAGCTTTTTCAAGAGACATGCAGTCACTGTTTGTAAAACTTGACTCAAAGAGTAAATACAAGACCCACAGGGCCCGAGAAGAAAATAAAACCCAGACTACTGTAATAAAACTACTTCCAAGATTGCATAAGAGTGCGATGTGAAAGTACTCAACACACAGTACGACAAACACTTGTTGCTTTTGCTTTTGTTAATTTAGACAGCAGCTTACATACAATTTTTGATTTGTCTTTTTTCATGATGTTATTTCTAAGTGTATACATCTAATTAATCTAAAATGCTTGTTTGATGCTATCATATCTTATTAATAACAACACTTTCACTAACATTAGTTTGGAGACCTAATTTACCTGATGGGCCACAGGCTAAATTACAGCTTGACTTTAACCAAAACTACCAGTTTGTGTGCCGTTAGCCGCTAGCATGGCTAATAATAAAACTATTAAAAATGCATCAATGAGCCAATCCCGCACACAACATCCTGCTGCCATAGATACTGTTGCACCAAAATCTAATGAGCTGAAAATAGTCCACAACAAATACACAATCTACTTATGTTTGAGGTGTTTGCTAAAAACAGGAAGAGTTTTACAGAACTGATTGCTGCAGACATGAAAGGGAAATCGTTTAGCATTGAAGGACAGACTGATGCAGTGCTTTGTTCTTTTAATGGTATTTGTTGGCAATAAAAAAAATCCATATAATAATATCAGCCATATCCATTAAGTCAGTATGAGTCTGTACAATAATGCTCTGTTTAAAGCAACCCAATCAGCAGAAGAAATGTCTGCCACATATGTGTCAAAACTTTGTATTTCAGTTTTATGTTGTGACACCGCTGTGCTTATGATCTGGTTAGGTTTAAGCACAAAAACCACTTGGAAAGGGTTAGGAAGAGATCACGTTTTGTCTTAAAATACCTGTTTTAGTTTACACAAGGTCTCCTTAAAAATATCCAGCGGTGTCACACTTCCAAACGCAGTCTTGAACTGTGGTCATTGGTTTGGCAGCCTTCTCACCTGTAACTGTACTACCATCCCCTCCACCCCTAGACATGAAAGTCAGGACATAAACAAGCTAGCGTGACACATTTTATAGAGATGTCGATACGTCTGGGCCGTCTAAATACATCTGTGCTGTCTGTTTAGGAACTGGTGAAAGCGGGAAGAGCACTTTCATCAAGCAGATGAGGATCATCCACGGCCGTGGGTACTCTGAAGAGGACAAGAGAGGCTTCACCAGGCTGGTCTACCAGAACATCTTCACAGCCATGCAGGCCATGATCCAGGCCATGAGCACGTTACAGATCCCCTACAAGTATGAAAAGAACAAGGTAGACCAGACTGTTGTCTCTCTGTCCTTTCTTTACTGCTTCACACAGACACAATGAGTAAGAGGATTTGCCACACTCACTGTCTCTTAGAAGCACGTACACGGTTTACATGTCTCAGACACTGACAGAGCCTGCAGTGTGTATTCAGGGTGAAGCACTTCTGGTAATTTGCAACGGTGTTTAGTTTTGCAATCCCGCTGCTGGAGAGTTTTGTCTATTTACGGAAAGTACATATGATGTTACATCGCGGGCATGTGAAGACAGGTACTCCTGAGCCAAACACAAGTAAGGGACAAAAGAGGAAGGGAGACCGAGAACTCCACATTAATCATACAGGAATCTGTTCCTTTCATACCAACAGTAGGAGCTTATTAATCACACAAAGGTGCTGGTGCACACAAACACATGAGTTAAAGTACCAGGTAATGGTGACACCCCAGCAGGAGTCCACATCCTGTGTCGTGTGACAGGAGAAAGAGGGAGGCGTCATGTGGCTTTCATGGACCATTGGTGGCATTAACCAAGTCTGAGTCAGCATTTTGTTTTGTTTTGTGGAAGCTCACAGGATGACACTGTTTGTCAATGAGCATGCAGTTATAAGTGCTCAAGAGCAGAGTGCAGGGCAGAGAGGTCGAGAAGCACTTCTCTAAACCCCTCCTCAAACAGAGAGTGTGCAAGTGTTGTTATGGCCCCGCAGTGAGAGAGACACTCAGAGTTTGGAGGGTGGTGTCTCCTTGGTACGCCTTTCCAAAGAAAAGAAGATACAGGCAAAAGTGTCAGAAATTAATTAGATTGTGTGTTTATCTGCTGTAATAAAGCCTAAGCATGTTTGGCTAACAAGCTAATTGTCTATAGTAGAACATTACCAAAGTCCTTTCAGGCACATCTTGTCACTCGACAGCCATCTCGGCAGTTATTTGTCGGACCGACCAACAGAGTGACCTATAGAGCTGCAGGTTGTAGCTAAAAAGTCCTATTCACAATATCACATCCACTATGTGTTATATCTCCATTGTGTGGAAGTTTGGGGACGCTGTGTTCATCAGACACAATCGTTAGTCTTCATCCAGAAAGCTTTTTCTCGTGACGGTAACCATAAATATCATAAATCTGACCTTTGTCTCGCTTGTACAAATATGCAGGCCATGCAGCCAGACCGACCTATGCTAAAATGAAATATTTATTTTGCCTGGGCCCTGCCTCTTTTTATTCTTTTGGCATGATATCCACTTGATGACCATCGAGTAAATAAAGGATAAGTACCACTTATACAGAGTCAACTGTAAACAATACAAAAAATCTCAGTAAGGGGGACAAGGCTTAGCTAACAGTCGGTTGGATGCATTGAATATTAGAGTTAGAGGTAAGAGTGAGTGAGCTTTTAGGAAACTGCTCTGAGTGTTTTAATTGCTCTCAGAGAGCACAAAGAAAAGAGTTAAAAACGACAAACAGACACTGACACAGCAGTTTCCAAGAATCCCTTTAATTTATCCCGAGGAGAAGGGCGGGAGCATGAAAACGGTGAAGCAGGAGCCGTTAAAATCAATTGTAAAAGATACATGAAAAGGGACAGGCCTTTGAGGGTACGGCTTTCCCCATAAATGTAACAAAAAAGTAATGAAACTTCTCAGGCCGTTTGAACACACAGGCTTACAAGCTCTGGTAGCAATTTGAATCAAGCTAACAACGGAAAAACAGGAAAATTACTTCCTACTACTTCTGTACTGTGTGTATTGGCTCATGCATTCGAGGGTGGCTTCCCCATAAATGTAAAAAACAAAACCAACCAAACTTCTCAGGCTGTTTTGAACACAGGCTCACAAGCTCTGGTAGCAATCTGAATCAGCCAAAAAGCAGAATAACAGGAAAATGACTTCCCTTTACTTCCCAAACAGCTGGAGATATGACTCAACAAGCAGCTTGGCAGATAGTATTGTTTTCATGAGTTAACATTGCTGTAATAAACTGGTTTTACCAATTTACATTGTGCAAAGATCAATTTCATAATGCTGGATTTTACCACAGTATGGCAGGACTCACAATCTCTCATTTCTTATCACTACAGTCGTGGAAGAAACCATGTGGACGTGATACACAGCTGTCCATCCACAAAATGACTTGCAGTATGTCTGCAGAAGTTCCTTTTGCAATAAGGCTGTTTATTGATTAGTAAATAGACTCAGAGTAATACGCCACCCATAAAAGTCCATTTAAAGTGCTCCGAAAAGCTTGAGAAGTTTTTCCCTAAGTGTTTCCTTTTCGAGCTGATCGATTGCACTGTGGGTCCACAACTTATGCGCGGTAAGGGAAATATTTATTATTAATCAGACACAAATTAAGCAATTAAGGGCGAGATAGAGTGATTGGGAATTTCCTGGAAGACACAGGACATCCGTTTAAGAAGAGACCGACCTGAAACACACAGCAGCCTTCGTGCTTTGTTTAGCTCCTTGTGTCTATGAATCAAGTGTAAACCCACCAACACCTCACCCACTGGTTTGTGGACTCTTTAAAGGAACAATATGTAGGAATTGTAGCTAAAAACATTCAAAAATCAACTAACATTGATATCTGTGTATTAGAATGCAGAGATATCTACTAAAGTTAGCATGCTAACCAGCTAGCCCTGGCCCATCCCAGTCCAAAGTCCTGTGGTGCCCGAGCTCCCAGTCCAAACAGCTAGCTGCACAGCTAAGTGAGCTAACTTGCTATTGGCAGCTACAGTTACCGGTTACCTTGGTGGTATGCTGCCCTCTATTTGTTTTGTGTATGAATTTGACAGGTAGCCAGTTCTTACATATTGCCCCTTTAAGCCTCGAGTTTGGCATTACGGCAGTCGCCATCTTGTTTTTTTGTAGCCAGAAGTGACCATGTTTGGAAGAAAGGGTGGAGCTAGGGAGGATATTCTGATTGGATCTGACAGAGAGCGTGGTGACACACCTTGGAAAATGATTACTGAGGTTAAAAATCAGTCGAGAAGTAGGGTCATTTTATCATAAGCTTACATACCATTACCTCTTTTTGAAAGCAGTGGAGTCGCCCCCTGCTGGCCACTGGAAATAATGCAGGTTAAAGGACTTTGGAAGCTCTGTCCATATTTTATACAGTCTATGCCATGAAAGCATACGAGTAGTGACTCGGTGTAAAGTACATTATTGTTGCATTAGTTGACTGTGGGTGGCTTGTGGTCCGGGGTTATAGCAGGAGTCAAATGAATAGAGAGTGGGCACTCCCACATCATCCTAATTACACTACGCAAAAGAGGTTAGGGATATTTAAGTGACAAGTAAGCGACACATTTCATTTGACTTTTATTGCATATCCATATACATGCACCCATATCCCCATATCCCTCACTAATTTTGAGTGGCGTATTTTACCTAAAGCTTTAACCAGTAAAAGTTTACTCCAACAATGAATGATTACTTTCAACAAAGTGAGTAATCTTTTCTTGATTATTTGTTTGGTCCATAGCATTGCATTGTTTTTCGATGGACTATTTGATGTATGTATTATTAATTTGTCCCAAGATCTAAGTACAGGTCCAACCTATCGCTGTTTTTCTGTTCTGTTTCTGTAAGTGTGTAAAGTTAGTTGTATCGTTGTTTGTCATTCATGTATGAATCTCTGTGAAGTGTGCCATATTTGTACATTTAAACAGTGTGAATGGCTTTGTGATCAACTTGCTCAGTTGTTGTTTTTTTTTATCTCATCTTGTCTTATCTAACTATTATGTGCTTTTACATATGTAATGACTGGTTTGATGCGGCAGTTCCCTTAATCCAAGACAGATTTCTCCCAAGGGAGACGTTAAAGGAACCTCAAACCTCATACCTTAATTTAATCGGCGCAGCTCGAGTCTACAAATGCAAAGTGATTCGAGTGGTGCCAATGAGTCAGCAGGGAATGAGTGCTGAGAGCTCAGCGTAATCATATAAGTTACATAACATAATTTATGAACAACAACTGTTAATAAACATTCTTGGTTGGCTTCAGTCAGACTGAATGTTCTTTAAAGGCCATCTGTGAATGAGGTTAAAGTTCAAATCATTTGATCTCTCGATGCTTAAAGGATAAGTTCACCCAAAACTTAAGATTCAGTTTTGAAGTGGAGTTTCACAGCAAAACAGCGTTGCAGCATTCTCCTAACAACTGATGTAAATCATTAAATGGCTCCTTACAGCTTATTTGGCATAATCCAAGTCACTGGTAGCCCCAAGATCCCAAACTGATTACAAAGGATGTTATTTACACCTTTGAGGCATGGTTGAACTTGTGCACCCACTTGAGACGGCATGTGCGCTAACACTGTTGGCTTAACAACTACAGTGAACATCTTGGCTTTAAAAAGGGTGTTAATAACATCTTTTCAAGTCAATTTAGGATCCCATGACAACAAGTCTTCATCTACTTCAGTTGCTTAGGAGACCGGAGACTTTTGTGGACTACAAAACCAGACTTTGCATCTGTATTGGGATGACTGAATTTTCATTTTTGGTAGCACTGCTGCAAGGTTTGGCATCACCTCTCTGACCATCTCTCATCATAGGTATATTCAACTGGTGATCACATGTAGACAACCACATATTATTTGGTATGGAAGCAAACTTTCTTGTTTCTAATCACAGGTTTCCATGTTGTTCTGATGTTATTCAGGCAAACGCCAGTATTGTCAGTGCGGTTGATGTGGAGAAGGTCACAACAATGAAAAACCCTTGCGTGGACGCCATCAAGAGCCTGTGGAGTGACCCGGGCATCCAGGAATGTTACAATCGGAAGAGGGAATACCAGCTCTCCGACTCAGCCAAATAGTGAGTGTGCACAGAAACTCCTCGGACAGCGCCAAATAGTTTCCACTGTTTCATCTGCCAGTTGTCTGGTTAATGCACCCAGAGGCTTCAGGTTAAGTGTTTATTCCATTTAAGGTTGTTGATAAAAGGCTTGAAAGCAAAGAAACACCTTTTAAATTCTCACTGAAGAATCCATTATAGTGAAATGGCCGAAACAGAAGCATCCATGACTTGAATATTTTACAATAAATGTCTCTTTTGTCCCTCTCCTGGTTCTGTATCACTCTCTGTAACTGCTTTTGCTTTATTTTCCGGTCCTCTGTTTATAGCTATCTGAATGACTTGGATAGGATTGCTGATACTCGCTATCTGCCAACGCAGCAGGATGTTCTGAGGGTCAGGGTGCCCACAACAGGTATTATAGAGTACCCCTTTGACCTGGAGAATGTGGTGTTTAGGTGAGTGTTTTTATGTTGTTGTTATATTATATAATGTAATGGTTTTATTGCAGCTTGGACCATAAACATAAAAAGACGTGCTTGGGAGTTGGTGCGGCCAATATAGATAAAATCCAATATCACGGTGTATGTAGTGTCCTGATACTGATGTGCTGTGGAAATTCAGTAGATAAAGTGTTTGTCGAGGCAATGAGATGATGGGATTGTCTGTTTTTTAGCTCATACATGTAACCAAGTAACTGATAAATCAAGGCATATCATCACATCGATGCAAAAATCCCATCTGTCCCACTCATTTACTGTATGAAGTTAAAACTCTACCAGTTGTACTTTATTGTCGTGTCAGCCGACCTCCCTTCATTCCTTTAAGGATGACTAATAACGTTCCGGTCAGCCTGGACTGGACTTTGTGTTTAGTGTGCTACTAAATGTTAGCATGTTAGCATTCCTAAATGGTGAACATGATGACAGATGAGAGCTCACTGACTGTATTCCCAAATCGCATACTGTTCCTCAAATTTCCCATAACAGACTGTGACACATGTATGAGCAAGAGGGTCAAAGTTCTTAATGTCCTAATGTTATGGTGAAGTTGTATATGTCATGCAGCAGCACATATTTCGTAAGGGCAGCTGCTGTATGTACTACAAGTGAAAAGAAACAGCATGAGATTTGGAACGCAGCCCTGGTGATCATTATACCCACCAGCATGTTAGTATCGTCATATTGAATGCTAGCATTTGTCAGAGCACCGCTGTGCCCAAGTAGAGCCTTACACCGCTGCTAGCAAGGCTGCAGACTCTCGTCTCTTCCTGTGTCAGCATAGTCGTGGAAGTACAGACATTAATGGGAAGCCATTATGTCTTGTTAGTCTTGTTTGAGCACAGCCGGACCTCATTTTGCAGTTAATTGACAGAGATCCATGATCGTATTTTGCCCGGTTAGACTGTATTATCACAAGCTTCATTTGCTGTGTGATATTGGCTGATTTTGGAAGTTAAATTGGTATCATTTAAGGGATCTGAAAACATTTAAATGTCTCCTTTTTGAAACTGGGAGATTATCTGAGGAAGTGAAACTTTATTTTCCCACAATTTAACCTTGAGGCCATAAATGCAAATGCTGTTTAAGAGCTTTAAAGCACCGTACCAAACATAGACTTTAGATAATGTCAATAATACAGATAAGGCTGTGAATTGGTTTTCTTAATGTTCGGTTGAACTTGTGGCTTCAGGATGGTGGATGTAGGCGGCCAGCGTTCAGAGAGGAGGAAGTGGATTCACTGTTTCGAGAATGTCACCTCCATCATGTTCCTGGTGGCGCTCAGCGAGTACGATCAGGTCCTCGTTGAGTCCATCAATGAGGTGAGATGCCTACACAATTATATTCAACAGTCACAACATTATCTCCTTCTATAGATTTGTTAGTCTGTGCATGAGTAAAGAAAGAGGGGCTCTCTTTGGGATGATCAGGAAATCACATGGAGGGATACAAAGGGACATTGTTTCTTTTGTTTAAGGCCAAACCTGTTGGGTGGAGATGATGACCTAGATTTTTCTCCAGCACTTGTCTGCTTTCTCTCTCTCTCTCTCTCTCTCTCTCTCTCTCTCTCTCTCTTTCTTTCTCTCTGGTCACAATGATAAACCTCATCCCGACCCTCTTTTGTGGCAGTGCACGTAGTCCATCTGCAGGGGGAGCTCTTTAGTCGCTCTGTTCAGCAGAGTGCACCTCTCAGCAAGGCTTGTTCACTTCATGAGATTACCACCGATTGAATCTGCTCGCACAGACAGTCACTGTTGAAGTACTGCTGTCGAACGCTGTATCTGATTTCATATTTATGCTCATGCCCATGCTGAGGTGTTTGTGTTATGTGTTTTGTTTGTTTGTTTGTTTTAAAGAATCGCATGGAGGAAAGCATGGCCTTGTTCCGGACAATCATAACCTACAAGTGGTTCAAAGAGTCCTCAGTCATCTTGTTCCTCAACAAGATAGATTTACTGAAGGAGAAAATCATGTACTCGCATTTGGTCGACTACTTCCCTGAATATGACGGTAAGGGGACAGTGATCAAAAATGCAGCAGAGGATGATGGTGTTTAGTTTTGAAGCAACTTTATGAAGGCCTGATCAAGCAACTCGGTCTGTTGTTGGTTTATTTAGATTTGCTGCTGCCACTACATATAGTTTTAGAAGAAGAAATCACACTGGTTTTGCTAATATAGCCGACCGCTTACGGGTATGACCAGCAGCTCACATGGGCTAATGTTAACTGGTGTTAATTTAAAAAAATGCAATATGTAACATTTACACATTAACGATACCTGTGTTATATTTTGTTGAATTGTGCACTTGCATTATCCCAAATGTCCAAACCCAGAGAAATCCATTATTTTACTCAAGGTTGCGGTGCGTGTCGTTTGGTCGCCTGTCGCCTGTAACTTTCAGGGAAACATCTGATGATATGTCAGAGAGTGAGTGACTAAATATGAGGTGAATAAAACTTTTACCGTTCTGCCTGAATCACATCAGGTAGATTTTCATCTGCATTGTTAAAAATAAAGACAACAGCTCCTGTGATCTCTCGCTACTTCATGGTGTTGTCAAACCACTAGGAGTGTCACGATTTTGATACTAAATCAAAAAAATCTATGAAAATGAGCTCAAAAGCTCATCGAAATCAAAAGCGAGATTAGCGATGCATCCAGTATTTTTTTTTTATCCCTCTTGCATCCAAAGTAAAACACTTCAAAGACAACACAGTTAGCGTACTGGTAGCCTGCAGCTTTCAGACACTTATCCTGTGTGCACAAACAAAATCAACTGACTGGTACCGGAAATGACTCAGACAGCAAGAGAGACGTTGGATTTATTTTCTCTTTCAGAGATCCTTTATTGAATTTTTTTTTGTTTTTTGTTTTTGGGAAGAGGGTTTACTCAGAACAGTTTTGAGAAATTGAACTTTGTAACAAACTGAATTTCCGTATTTCTTCTTTTCGTGGTTTTGTTGAATCACTGCAGGCTGGGTGTTGTGTTGAACTCTTTAATCTTTGTTATTGGTGAATATTATTTGAACCAGCCTAAACCTAACTTTTGAAAAGCCTCCAGGATAAAGTCGAGCTGCTGCTGTAAAATACAGCCATCTTTTTGAAGTAATATTTGAAAACATAAATAAGAGTTGTCAGGAAGTAAAACCGGTGATCTGTTGATCTTTACAAATCCAGGTACGAAACAGTGGCAAAGATATCAGCGCTAAAAAATAAATACATTCTTAAATTGAATTGAATCGAATTGAATCTTGACACCCCACAATCTATGTCTTTTGTTTTGTTATTTTAATTAAGAAACCCTTAGCGGCTGTACTATAGTAGCATATATCTATACAGTTAGCTAACATTAGCCACTATAAGCTACTGGTTGTGCCAGAGCATGTCTGCCTGTATCAGCACGCATTGAACTGATCAAGGGTGTGTTTGATAGCATATGAACTGACCTTTTCATCCGTAAGAGGAAGTTGCTTTAATTTCCTCTTTCCAAACTAACCGCCTGACTTAAATGCTGTGCAACCATTTCATATCACAGCGCTCGCATGTCTTATATTCTTGAGCCTCTCTGTACCCACTGAAAATGCTACAGTGACTTTCACGTGCTGTTCTTGCCCTCTTTGTCTTTCTGCCAGGTCCCCAGCGGGATGTCGAGGCAGCAAAAGATTTCATCTTGAGTATGTTTGTCAGCCTCAATCCAAACGAGAAAAAAATCATCTACACCCAGTTCACCTGTGCCACAGACACCAACAACATTCGATTTGTCTTCCGCGCGGTGAAGGACCACATCTTGCAGGGCAACCTGGAAGTCTACAACTTGGTTTAAATCGGTGGCGTTGCCGCTGTAATTCAATCGGCTTTGTACAGCTGGCAGCCAGGGGAGCTCTGCAGTGATTCAGTTTGCCTCACACTGCTGCTGAACACTATAATCCAAAACAGGACATTGAGAAGCTACAGAGCTTGTCGCCAAATGACTGTACTACTGATGTATTTCAATTTTTCCTGTTAGGCTCTTTGAAAATGGATGTCTCCAGCTATAATGAAGTGTGTCCTGACAATTAAAGCGCTGCTTTAGTGAGGAGTCTATTACAGTATGCACTCTGAAATTTATGGAGCTCTTTGTGAACGTTTCCGAGCAGTAACAGTATAAATGCACATGGATGGATTGAGAGGGGGGAAAAAAGTATTTCTGTGGCCTCAAAAGCTTCTGAGGACTTGTAATGTACTAGGTCTCTCCTTCAGGGAATCTGTGGAAGTGAATGTAGACTAACTGCAATGCAGCACCTCACATCACTAACCCCAGTTGGTCATAGTTTTTTTTTTTTTTTATTAAGTTAAAAACTGTTTGCATCACTCAACTTAGTTTGTGTCTTGACTTAAAGGGAAACGAGTTATAACGAACACTAATGACACATTTACTATATTGCAGATGTTGATTTGCACACTGCTTTTTGTAACATTGGTTCTTGTGTTGATATTCTTTACGTGTGTATGGGTATTATCATTTACACAATCTCAATTCAAGTTGCACCAGAACTTCTCACACGTTGCATTTATCTGTGATGGCATTATTCAGTCTTAAACCACTTTTTATGACCACAGCATTAATGTACTGTTATGTCATTTAACACACATTTCAAAGGGAATGTTACTATTACCAGATTATGCTTCCTTTTTTTTAAGTCTTTATTTTGTCAAAGCTGTAGAATCAAGTGTTCAGGGACTGTTTTATTGGATTAAAGGGTAACTTCACCAATTTTACACATTAAAGGTGATATCGATAACATTCATCTGCTAAATGTGGCAGTCTGTCGCCCTCCTTCCATTTCATTCACATCACAACGCCGCTGTTGTTCGAATCATCTGCCCCCTCAAGTGGCTGCCAGTGTGTTGCACTAGCTAATGTTGGTAATGCTAGCTAGCTAACGTTAACATTGCTTACGCTAGTTAATGTTATCGTTGCTAACGCTAGCTTACGTTGCTGAAGTTTTTTTTTTCCCACAAACCAGCAACAACCAAGACTGTTGATGCTGACAAACCATAGATACTATGTGATACCAACGGCGTTATGCTATTGCCTCACAAACCTTTTTAAGAGACTGAAATCTAAATTATTATTTTTAATTATTAATTCACAATCAAAATAATGTTTTAAAGGAGAAGAGATATGTTTATTCTGCACTTTTCGACAAGCTATGTAGATGTATTAATTTAAAGAAAAAGATTTTTCTTTTGTGGCTCCAGAGGAAGCTGCATGTAATCTGATAAATTGCCTTGAGTGATGTCACTTGATGGCTAACTTGCATTGTGGGTAATGCAGGCAGCAGGTTTTGAAAGCAGTCCATTTGTCGATAATTGCACTCCTATAACACTGTTGGACTCATTATGGCCAGTTTCAAAACAAATGATCAAAATCGATCTTTTTATTCCATGCATTCGTCTTCCTTTTTTAAAAATGGGCGCCTACAGTACCCACAATGCAACTTAGCCGCCGAGTGACATCACTGGAGGCAATTTATCAGATTACATGCAGCTTCCTCTGGAGCCACAAAAAGCTTTATACTACTTTTGTCACATAGTAGGACTCCCCCCCAAAACCTGTAATCACACATTAATAATTGGTGGAGTTACCCTTTAAAAAGTTTTCTTTCTGAAAAATCATCTGCTAAAAGGGCTTTAGGACTTTCACCACTATTTATCTGAATGCATATTGTAAATATAACATGGTACAGTACGTTTTTTCACCTTTTCTTGCATCAAGGTCAGCGTTGAAAGGCTAACTGCTATAAAGAGAGAACGGTTGTGTTATATAATCTCTGAGGTATTAAACTAGTGCCTTCTCCAGCTTAATTTATATGCTGTTCAAGGGTATCAAATGCATGAATAAGAAGCTAATGAGAGTGTATCCGCAGCCCTAATGTTTACACGACCCTTCTCTTCTTGTTAGAACTAATTACAGCCTAATTTGAACGGTTTAATTTATGGTTCACTGTCACTGCGATATCTTAATGCAGTCTTAGTGTTTTTAATGTGATTGGATGAATAAACAGAGGTTTTGCCGTTCATTTGTTGTTGCTCAGTTTTTTCCATCCTTTGTCTTGTGCTTACAAATCAGCTCCAACACAGTGTTTGTTTAGCATTCAAGTGTTTGTCGTCTTGGCTGCTCCGTCGGCTCATCTGGAGCAGTGTTGGTCCCGAAATCCTCCTCTGTGGTACATCCATCTGGCTGGAGCCTGCAGCAGCACTTTTGTTAGAGGTCCATATATTTAGTGTTGTACGCAGGGACTCAGGGATATATGGAGTGGCAAAGAGTGTTTATTTTTGGAGGAGGACGGACACTGAGAGTAATAAAGCAGAAGGACGTGGCACTAGTGATGTGCAGGAGGATGAGGAGGCTGCTGGGCACACTTTGTTGGTCCCTTCCACATTTAATCAATCCAAACCAAAATCCTCCCTGAATATATCTACCAGTCTCAGTTCCAGCCAAATACATAATGCATTATATAACAGGGCTGCAACTAACAATTATTTTTATATACTACACAGACTGTGGAAACAGTTGTGTGATGGAGATTTCATCAGGGTTATCTCAGATTGGACTTCATTTAAAACTCACACTGTGTTACCATCTGGAGACAGAAAAGTTTTTAACAGTATTTCTGTCTGTTTCAGTCTGCATTTTACAGTGAAGTCATACAAAACACAGCTTACACCACCCCATCACCCCATCCCTATCAACTGAGTACAGCCATAGAGAAAATAGACAAAAAATACAATAAAAATATAGAAAAAAGAATAAAATAAATAAAGTAAAAATGAATCAATAGGGCGTTTCTCAGATAAATGTACAAGGTCATAATGTTGCCCACTCTACTGTAATGTAATCCAACATTAACATCCTGTACATTAAAGGTCTCCAGATGTCAAACATTATCCATTATCTTTACCATTCACATGTTTGACCCCATCTGGGCTCAACTACCCGCTCATGGTGGAGTGGGACATCCACTTATCGGAAGCTCGCCGGTTCGATCCGCCGGCCCCCCAGCTGCACGTTGGAGTTGAAGTGTCCTTGGGCAAGATACTGAATGCCAATTTGCTCCTGATGGCTGTTCCACCGGTGTCTGAGCCTGTGTGAATGGCTGAGTATAGAAATGTCAGATGGTACTTTGTATTGGAAGCGCTGCCATCGATGTATGAATGTGTGTATGAATAGGTGAATGTAACAAGCGTTGTAAAGTGCTTTGAGTAGTCGGTAGACTAGAAAAGCACTATATAAATGCAGGGCCATTTAACATTTCTGTAATCCACATTCCAATTCTTGGCCCGTCAACATTTTTCCAGTTAAGTTTATTTTGTATTATACACGTCTGTAAGTGTAGACTCTTTGCTTCTGTCATATTAATAATGTCTTGCCATGTGGCTGTAGGGATATCGACAATTAGCAGCCAGCGAAGGTGCAAATGAAAGAAGTTATTTAGTTGCATGATGAGACATGTACGTTCAAGTGTTTCTGGATCCTAATGCATATTCGTGAAAGTCAGGATATCTCGGCTTCTGCTGCTTCAGTCGAGCTTGTGCACACAATTCACAGGGGGTAGGGAGTAGATTTTTGGCTTAAAAAGGGTGTAAGTAACATCTTCTCAAATCAAGTTGGGATCTCGAGGCTTTCGTAGACTTGGATTATGTCAGACGAGCTGTATGGAGCCATTTTATGTTTGTTTTTTTATGTTTTCTACATCTACTTCAGTTGCTTCGGAGAGTACTGCAATGTAGAAGCTTCCCCCAAGTTTCAATCGCCTTGAGGGTGAGTAGATAATTTTTCATTCTGATTTTTCATTTCAAGGTGAACTTATCCTTTAAGGGAAGTGCAAAAAGAAATCGCTATTGTGCCCTTTGAAGTTTACTTGTCCTGTATGTAAGTCGGGCCTTTTAGAAAGCTGAGTTGGATGAGATAAAGTAGGCTATTATAAGACCCACAAAAGAATCATTAGATGTTTGGAGCAGATTAAAGTAGTATAAACAGGTTTGTTGTATATTGCACCAGGCTGTCCTCCATTATGTTTCCCCTCCTGCTCTCCACCTGGGGACGGAGTTTCAAATTCAGCAGCCCATGGGAGTTAGGACCTGTAAGCAGATACACACCAGCAGTCTCCATAAAGTCACACTGTCTCTCTGAGAGAGACTGCCCCTCCGCCCGCCTCTCCTGCACAGCAGGAATGTGGAATGCACCTGAACTGGATCCTGCAGGAGGAAGAATGACTGCTGCTCAGAGTCGGCAACACACCTGTTCCGGGACACAAGTTCCTCCAGCAGGTCCGAGAGAAATCATTACCCACTCATTTCACTGATCCCTGTCAGCTGTAGAGTAGTAAAAATCTGGTCAGCTCTGGTGCAACAATGAATGACTGCTGCCTGTCTGCTCAGGAGGCAGAGAGACTGAGGATACACAGGGAAATAGAGAGGCAACTTCGACGTGATAAAAGAGATTCTCACCGGGAACTGAAGCTGCTGCTTTTAGGTGAGTGTTTGTTAAGTTTACTTATTAACTTCAACAAGTTCACTCTGGGATTAAAATGGTTGGAAATAATTAACAATCATGAGCTCACCTGCTGAGACAATTAACACTCCTTAATAGACATTAAATAGACTATAAATGTGGATATTGTGATTTTTTAGAGCTGCAACAATTCATCTAATAAATTCATTTTGATAATTAGTTTGAGGGGTTTTTTTTATATAAAAACAAAGTTAATTTTCTCTGACTCCAGCTTCTAAAATTTGAATTATTTAATTATTTCACTTCCTTCACTCCTCTATCTTTTGGATTGTGGACCAAACAAGACATTTGGAGGCCATCTTGGACTTTGGGAAACAAAGATCCCCATTTTCCACCATTTTCTATGACTAGATCAAACAAGTCATTGAATAATCAAGAAAATAATCAACAGATTAATCATCCATGAAATTAATCATAATGGTTTCAGCCCTATATCATTTAAATCTAGACAACTGTCGGCTAATTATGCTAGGCTGTAGACTATACTAGCAGGTTAATTTAGTCTAATTACTAAAAAACAATGGTGATGAGGAGCCAGCTGTGTAAATTTGGTTTGAACTTTTAAAAAAAATACTCTTTACTCATATATATAGGCCTGTATAAAGTGGTTTAGCGATGACCTATTTTTGAAGGCTAACTTGGAAGTTAGCATCGCCCTGGTTCCCTCCCATTAGCAAGATAATCTTATATTGCTAGAAGTAAAAAGCTAATGTTAGGCTATAAACAGACTTCATGCGGTCACATGGTTTAAATGCCACCAACACTAAGCGTCTTACTACATAATTACTATACACGTTTTCTTTAAGTTGATAAATCTAAAAGTTGTAAAGACAGACTAGTGAGTAGATGAGTCTCTGCTTCGGTGTGATGCCGTTTAATGGTCGACAACCTCGTAGTCTCATTTAGCCACTTGTTAACCACCGTTGTTAAGACACGTAAATACTTCATAATTAAATTGTTGGACATTTAATGAGGTATTTTATGTCGTAGAACAAAACGTGTAAATATCTTAAGCCTGTAGTAACCACAGCTTTACTGGATGTGCGACAATGCTAACCTATTTCTGGGTTTTAGGACTATAAACTACACCACTCTACATGTTACTGTAAAGTTTAAACATTTTCCTGTAAAGGGAGAACTTACTAAATGATGATTCATCCAGTAGGCCATATTATCCAAGTGATTTATTGAGAGGAAGAAATAAAATTGCTGTAGTTTCATTGTGATATAGCCTGTTTATTGAATTTCAGAGTCTGTCTTTGTTATTTTAGAGTTTAAAAATGGGAAATTGTGACTGGTTTTTGCTAACATCAGCATGCTAATGTGAACACAATGACTATGGTGACATGCTGACGTTTAGCTTGACAGATTGTAATGTTTACCACAGTCTCCATCTAAGTTAACATGCTAACATTTACTTTATTGCAAAGCCAAGTCATGATGTCATGTCCGGGATAGCCATCGTTAGCTAGCTGTGATAACTCAATTCAATAATCATCATTTGTTCAAAAAATGAAGCATGTTTTAGGGTTTTACGGACAGACTGACATCCACAACAGCACCTGCTATTAGAAACTGAAACGTGATTTTACATCTAACAACTGCTACTTTGTGAAAATAGGAAAAAACAGTGTTATCGTAACTCGGTTTCGTCCATATCTATAATAGGCTATTCACCAAGGCTGTACTTTCAGTTAATTTTTTTTAGTGTAGTTAATCCTTTTTAATGACATTTTCTTATTTTTGAACCAGGCCTGAAAATGTATCATGATATATTGATTGTGTCCCTTTTTACTTTACTTACTTACTTTTACGATTTTGAGGGGATTTAAAGATATCTCAATATATATTGTAATGGCGAAGTGGCCTTAAATTATTGTGATATTATTTTACAGCCCAATTGTTGGCTAGAGGTTCCAGTGACACATAAAACACAGCAGAGGCTCATGGGAATGTCAGTTTTGTTCATAAAAGTATTTGACTAATCAGAATTTCGACCCGACGATGGCACGAGATGGAAAGTGAAGGGATGTGGCTTGAATGTGGGCACCAAATTTCAACGCAATCCATCCGATGCTCGTTGGAAAATTTCACTAAAAAAGAAAAACTTCATCCTTATCTTGTCGCTGAAAGAAAAGTCAAAGGGCCACCAAGGTCAGTAGGATAAACCCTCTGGGCACGAATGTCTGCTCAATATTTAATTAAAATCTATTGAATAATTGTCGACACATTTCACTAAAACCAAAAATATCATCCTCTGGGGACCATGATCCATGTAAAAGTGTTGCAGATATTTCAGTCTGAGCCAAAGACATCCAATGAGCGGCACCCAAAATATGCCAAACACTCATCAGGAGTGCCTGGGTGGGGATAGACAATCAGCAGACATTGGAACAAAGTAGTTTTCAATGCAAACTAGTTATTATTTAGGATTGCAGAAAGAAAAGACTGCATTTTTTGCCTTCCTGAAGTCAAGTGCCACTGAGCTCTGATCGATAGATAGCAAGGCTTTGGTATTTGACAGGTTACATTCTTTGGTGAAACCTCGATGAACCAACACCTGATAAGCTACATAGTTAGGTTAGTGTGTGTTGAGGTTTTTACGTGCTGGTGCTTGGTTTGGACGTTTTTCTCACAACAATAATGCTTCATTCCAAAAGTCATTACAACACAGGCAGTCTGTTTTCTTATTGTTTTGTTTCGCTGCTTTTGTCTGAATTGAATGTGCCAAATAAATGACAGGTGAGTTAAAAGTGCAGAGAGCAGAACATAAAAAGAGAATAAATCTGTCACACAGTGCAGAGCAGCATTTTGACAACCATGATGATGGGTAAACACCAGTCAAATGAAATTTATTACAGCTTCTATAAATCTTACGAGGCCTGTTTATTTCCCATAGAACTATCAAAATAGCCCCACTTATAAAAGATGACTGCTGGTCATGTTGGAAACAATGCATTACACATGAACTGACTGGAGTATGCTCCTGTAAAGGTCAGTCTCATGGTCAACATTTTTTAGGCATTTTAGGCGCTTAGCTGTCGCTCTTATCAAGAGTAATTTACAACCAGGGACAGGAAGCGGTTCACTGTTTCGCTCAAGGGCACATGGCTGTTGACAGGCACTCACACAAACCTCCAGTTTCGCTCAGAGTTAAGTAGAAACACATAACAGGCATAAACAGCAGTGGAGAAATAAGGAAATAACGAACACTTTATCTTTATTGTAATGCATGTTTCAATTATCTTTCTTTTTAATGTTTGATTTGTTTGTTCTTTATCTGTGTTATACTGTTTTTTGTAAGTGAACTGTGAGCTTGTCTGCTGTTATACTTGCATACTTGAGTAATAACATTAGTAATGGTGCGTTTTTATGGAACCAAATAAAAGGTTGGCAGCTTTCACACACCTGAAGAAATCAAGTATATACGCTCCCACTCATGTACAGATACTCGTACTCGTATCTTCTAATATTCTTTCACGCAGCCTTTTTTTTGTTGTTGCTGAAATCCTCTTTAGCCACAACCGATTGATGCTCAGATTATCATTATTTTTGTCCTTTTCCTTCATTGCTTTGATCTCGTCCCATTTCTCATCCTTCAGTCTTATTCATCTCATTTGCCTAGGGACGGGTGAAAGTGGGAAGAGCACTTTTATCAAACAGATGAGGATCATCCATGGCCGCGGATACAGTGAAGCTGACAAGAAGAGTTTCACTCGGCTGGTGTTTCAGAACATCGTCACAGCCATCCAGGCGCTGATTCACGCCATGAAGTCTCTACAAATCGAATACATCGACGACCAGAACATTGTGAGAAACTGTACACATTCTGAAAAATATTTTTTAAAATGCCAATTTCCAATCTTTGATTCAAAGTGATTTTCTGCCTTGTGAGACTTTTATGTTGGTATATGAGAAGTCTTCTGTCACAAAGCCTTTAGAAAGTCAGGTGGCATGGTATAAAGATGGACAAAGCAAAATCGCGCTGGAAAAATGAATCTTACATGTGACTTCCATTTGGACGATGGGAGCTTGTGTCCCGTCTGTTGTTAGGTGTTTTGGATTTTTACTTTTACACTTAGTGGATGGATTGTTTTCAGGTATTTAAAAGAATATTTTTGGGTTTTTCCGTTTGGTTAGGTTTAGGCAACAACATTACTCAGTTCAGGCACCAAAATTACTTGGTTAGGTTTAGGCACCAAAACTACTTGGTTAGGTTTAGGCACCAAAACTACTTGGTTAGGTTTAGGCACCAAAACTACTTAGTTAGGTTTAGGCACCAAAACTACTTGGTTAGGTTTAGGCTGAGTGACTTTATGTATGTACCGTTGACTTCTGGATTCACACTGGACACAAACAGCAGTCTCCTGAATGAAAGGCATGTGCTTCTTTCACCCGACTGTCCATCCCCGAGCTCCTCCCTATACTACTTCTCCTCACTTCCTCCTTTGCAGCTGTAAAAATAATATATATATATTTTTTTTTATGATGAAGACAGGCTCTAAATAAAGGTTCTGGACCAATTTGGCCTGATTAAGGCATTGCAGGGAAAGTTTAGGGATCGCAAAAGTTGTTACACTTTACCACCAAATGTCATGGCAGTCCATCCAATAGTTTTGGGTCAAAACTACAAATTTCAACCTCTTTGGAGGCAAAGCCGGGGGTCATAAGGATTTTTCATCTCTGGACCATGAATGTCTCTACAGGTTTGTTCTGATAGTTGTTGAGATATATCAGCCTAGATCTATGTGGTGGCTCGACTGACCAACCAACCAACCAACAGTGGCACCCATAGAGCCACTAACGAGGCTAAAAATGAGTTTCTGTCAACCAGAGTTTTTTGTTGGTGTCCATAAAGTCCACCTATTTCTAGATGAAGTTGCAGTTCTCATCCTCCTAATGGTCTATTAATAGGTGAGTCAAAGATTGAAAGTTTGTGCTTAGAAAAATCCCTCTTGGATGTTTTGTGTGTTTTAGAGCCACGCAGAGAAGCTGAGCCAAGTGGAGGCAGACCAGGTGTCCACTTTGGAGGCTTGGCAGGCGGATGCCATTAAGCGAGTGTGGAATGACCACGGTGTTCAAAGGTGCTATGACCGCAGGAGGGAATTCCAGTTATCTGACTCTGCCAAATAGTAAGACTTTAATATATCTCTGATCATTTACAGAAACCCACGGCTCTTCCAGAGAAGCGTATTAATGCTTATAAAACTTTATGTCAGGATATTAAACTGGATGCATTTTTGTTGTCTTTTCAGTTACCTGAGCGATTTGGACAGACTCACAGCTCTATCTTACATCCCCACCCTGCAGGACATCTTGAGGGTCAGGGTGCCCACCACAGGCATCATAGAGTACCCCTTTGACCTCTCAAAAGTTATCTTCAGGTAGGGTACTGTGCTTTTATTGCCTTCAACCACAAAATATATAAGGAAAGTGAAAGAATTTATTGAAAATTTGGCAGGTTTTCTGAGTAAAGAAGTGTACCCCTGATTTGGTTTTAGCATCCAGCGGTTGGGGATTGATTGAAACTATTCGGCACAATAACAAATTCAGAGAGCACGAATGTTAGAGCAATAGTTTGACATTTTGCTTTCCTGCCAAGAGATGAGAAGATTGATGCTGCTCTCACCTTTGTATGGTAAATATGTCGCTAAAGTCAGCAGGTTTAGCTTAGCATGTAGACTGAAAACGGGGGAAACCTCTTTTTTCGTTTTGCGTTTTTTTGCAAACAAAAGTGTATAAAAGACAAGTTGTGGTATTTCTAGGGAGTTACCGTATACCCTGTAAAGCCACAATTTGTGGTTCTTACATTTCTGTTTCTGTTTTGGATTTTGAAAATGAGCTATTACATGTTAATTGGTGAGCTTGAGAGATGCCAGTAGATCTTTGGACAGTTACGCTAGCTGTTCCCCCATTTCTAGCTTTTATGCTAAGCTAATCTATAGCTACATATTTAGCATCTTCTCATCTAACTCACGGCAAGAGAGCGCGTAAGAGTATTTCTCAACTTACCAAATTATTCCAGTTTATTTATTTTATATTGCAATCTAGTGACTTTTATATTTTTCACTTGAATCAATGGTCGTGTGTCTCTAGGATGGTGGATGTGGGCGGTCAGCGTTCAGAGAGGAGAAAATGGATCCACTGTTTTGAGCACGTCACTTCCATCATATTTCTGGCGGCCCTCAGCGAGTACGATCAAGTCCTTTACGAGAGTAAGAATGATGTAAGGTCAAAAGCCTTTAAATCACTGGAACTGCAAAATGTTCAGCACTTGCTCAGTGATTCTTCCTTTATTTACTCTCCAGCTTTAAAAAAGCTTTTATTTTTGCACATCAGTATTTTGTCTGAGACTATTCTCACCTCCTTCCTCAGAATCGTCTGACTGAGAGCCTCGCCTTGTTCAAGACCATCCTCTCATACGCTTGGTTCCAGGAGTCCTCCATCATCCTCTTCCTGAACAAAACAGACTTGCTACAAGAGAAAATCACACAGTCTCACCTGGCAACCTACTTCCCGAACTACACTGGTAAAGCATGTGACCTCCTTTTGCTCTGCATTTGTGAAATAGCATTCATAGCTGTGTCCGAAGTCGCTTCCTGTTCACCATTTAGTGCACCAAGTTTGCTGTCGGCCGTTTTATTTCCGTGTTCGTTTTAGTATCCTGATGAGAGCTGCAATGATTGATTGATTAATCCATCAGCAGAAAATAAATCAACTAATGAATTAATCATTAGTTGCAGCATTAATTCTTAGTTTTCGAAAGCAAAGGAGCAGAACTGTGTTGTCCTTGACGTGCAACAATCATCTGAAATCTGTCTTTACTGCTCGGTATAGAGAAACTATATAACTCAGAATTAAATCTCCGCAAAAAACAGGTTCCCTCTGACTTTGACCACTTTCGCCTCCACAGGGCCTCAGTGCGACGCGGAATCAGCGAAAAAGTTCATCTTGCAAATGTTCAGCCAGCAACACGGCCAGCGCCACAAACCCCTTTACCAACACTTTACCTGTGCCACAGACACGGAGAACATCCGGGTCGTCTTCAAAGCCGTCAAAGATACGCTCTTCATCGATAACCTGCATAACTTCAACCTGGAATAGGGAGGTTGGAGGACAAAGAGATGGTTCTCGTTCAGGCCGTCATACAGTCACATGTTGTAACACTTTTATGGACTTTTTATCTGTTTTGTGCTGTCGGTCGCAGCCTGTTCAAAAACATCAGAGAGACAGCAGCGGCAGGTAATTCACATTTATGTCAGCACTGTAAAAAACATGTGCCATTTCTTGCAACACAAACAGCATATTTTCTATTTCTACAAGACTGTAATGTCAATTAATTGTTTTACTGAACTGTTACAGACAACCTCCTATTATATGATCACTGCTCGTCAGACAATCGTTCAAACGTGTCAAACCGGTTTGACAAAATTTTAGGATTACAAGCTCTGGGAGGAGGAAAGGAAATAGCCTGCGGGGAACTACAGTGCTTTACTTGTTGTTCATCCTAATGTTTGTATGTGTGCAACAACTATGTCGCCTATGAAACGATTGTTTTTATTTCACTTACTTAAGAATATAAATATTAAAGTTTTGAAAAGAACTGCATTCTGTGCTGTTCCATATCCTTCTCGTCTCCTTGCACAGAACTTTATTTTGACATAAAAAAGGGGTAGATTTATAGTTAATTCAACTTTAGTTAACAGTTATTTCACAAAAATGACAGAAGCCGCGGAAGGAGTGATTCCCTAGAAACCTAGCTGCTATTCAGTCTGCCACCGGGCTCTCGCAGAAGATGAAGGTCACATTTCTGTCATTGTGCAACCAAAAACAGGAAGAGACATTTTTTTGTGTTCAGGTTACCCTTGTAATAATTGGAGTAACTGTGGAAACTCTGCACTGCAAAAGAAAAAGAGCCTCGCTGATGGAGGAGGCGAAGAATGTGAACTGACGGGTATTCGATGGCCCTCCGGTGTTGTGTTCCCGCACACATACTGTATGTATTTACCCGGATCAGAACCAGCTTTCTTTCTACTAGATCAGTGAGTTACAAAATCTGCCAACTTATTAATACGACCAAGTGTTTTACTCTGCCTTTTCATACAGCAGCACTGTATTCCCCCCTCTGTCTGAAACGCTCTGTTTTAGCTCCCGTCTCTTTAAGCCCCTCCCCCTCCTAAATACCCAGTCTGCTCTGATTGGTCGGTTCACACACGCCTGATCCAGCACTGCTCACCGTGTCTCCTTTCAGCTTCGAGTGAGCTTCACTTCTACCGTGAGTATCGGCATAAATTATGCAAGTACGTGACATGCTGATGTGGTGTGATGTCACAAAGTTGCGGGACAACTGACGAGGCATTTCAGGAGCAGTGTTTTGTGTGGGAAAGAGGAGCTTCTTGGAAGGTAAAAAAACACAAGTCTCCTTTTAAGGCTGTTTGTTTTGCTTTTGACAGTAGCCATGTTGCTAATGCTACCAGTAAGTAACGCTGGGAGGGGGAATTTAAAAAGCTGTCTATTTCCACTTTAAGCAGTTGTTTATTGTAAAGTTGTAACCGGTGTTTATAAAACTTGAAATGGTTAATAAATACTGTGTAGTTAATCTACAAACATGATTTGGTTGGCCATTATAAAGCTGTTTATAAACCTTTACAATTGCACAATAAATTGCTTATAAAGCATTTCATTGTTCAACGGTTAACTAAAGTGTAATTATCTATAAACTCACCTTTTATTAAAGCAACATTATGTGTAAATTGGCATTTTGTACAAATCCCAGGTCTGTAACAGTTTGTCAGACGTAATGTAGGTGCTAACTACAAACAAAACTCATTAACAATGTCATGTGTTGAAGTAAACGTGTGTAACGCTGTGATCCTCCCCTCTTACTGAAGTTACATCGTGCAGAAACGTGATAGGGGGCAGAGTGGCTGAGACAGTGACACCATTCACCCTATTACAAGACACCGTACCATCAACATGGCCTTGAAGATGTTATTTTAAGGTAAAAGTTACATAATGTTGCTTTAATGATGTTTATCATAAAGTTTTACCAAATATGTAAATGAGAAATAGGTTTCAGAAATGTGTGACCCATCTCCTGATATATAACTGCGGCTGCATGACACTGATTAACCAAAGGCTGTTTTGGCGCGTCCCTACTCCAGGCGTGGTCCCAACCTTTGTACTAACAGCGGTCCACAATGTGTAAAGGTCTGACAGGCTGCTCTGTCTTCCTGTCTTAACTGTTGGGACTGAGCAGTGGTAAGTGAAAAGAGGCATTCAGCGAGGTTAGACCTGAGCTGAGAACAATGCCTGTTTCCACACGGAAGCAGAGACTGTCTAGGTACTATTGATTTTATCTGCTTTGTGGCTGCGTGTTGCTTGTTTAAGGGTTGAAAAGTTCAGTGCTGGTGCAGGATATAAAGGACACATTTGAAGTTGCCCTATAGACAGTGGAATGGTAAGCATTAGATGTTTGCTTTGGATCAGTCACCGTGGTTTTTTTTTTTTACCAGCGTGTGGTACACCGTGTGAATATTATCAGCACATGAAGCTGGCAATGTTCTCGTTTCTGATTGTTATTGCTCTTTTCTTTACCCCGAGGGCTAATAAAATGTAGCTGCACAGCCAGGCGCACTAAATCTACTGTCAGGCTTTAATAGTAGTCCCACATTCCTCGTGGGTAGTAATAACACAACAGCAGTTCACACATACACACAGAGTTTATCCCCTCCAGTTGAGGATAATAATGACACACAAACACCCTCCTATAGCCCCATTCACTTGCACTGCCTGAGGAAGCTGCTGTGGCAGAGAGCTGTTATAGCAGGTGATCGCCCTTATTTGGTAATGGCCCAGATCATGTGACCACAAAATGGTGGAAGCTGTGAGCTGTTTGTAAGCTGAGCATCTCCACCGAGAGGCTGGGAGCAGGAAATAAGGCAGGGAACTTGGAAGCACATCCATGCTCTGAGACGTGAGAGGACAGAGATTCCCGAGCCCCAGCAGCGGTGAGTAGATGGATGTTATAGTGTGGAGATAAAAAGAAGAGAAAGAGGGATATGTTCTTGTGTTTTTTTCCCCCTCACAGCCAGCAGACAGGAAGCAAGAGGGAGGGAGGGGCTGCTGTCATCAGCACTGTGCTGTGGAAGTGGATGTGAAGCAGCTCAGCATCCTCCATGGAGGCTGCACATAACAGCTGATGCTGATTTTCTTATTCTGCAATTGTAGCAGCGTGTGTCATTTTATGTTTGTTATCCGTGTGTGTGTGCGTGTGCACATACTGTACATATTTCTGTGGCACATAATCATGACAGTCATCGCCACTGTAAAGGAAACACCCATTCAGCTTGTTTTTTTTGTTTTTTTTTTCTGTTGCAGCTGCTAATGCAATCACATCTTCCTTGTTCCGGGCAGAGTGTGCCGAGGAGGAACGAGGATGTTTCTTTTTTTCATGCGAATGGCCGCACGTGACTCACTGTGAATTTGCATCTCTGCCCAATCTGTGCTCAGGCGAGCGTGCAGTCATTCGCTTTGAATCAGCACTAGAGAAAAGACAGCGAGGAGGGGGGGGAATGAGCTTGTCATGATGTAACGAGCCCTGTTCCTCCCCCCTCAGCATCCTCCCCCCTCCTCCTCCAGTTCGAATGGGAGGATTATTCACAGGGGAAGATGACCTTTAACCTCGAAATCTTTCCCAATTACCACCTCCTTCTATTCTCCTGATTCCCCTTACCACCTTAGCAGTCTTCATCTCCCTGTTTGCAGACAACTGTGGAAGTCTATCTTCAAAAATAGATTAAAATCGGTTTATTGATGAAATGAAATCAATACACGGTGCGTTAACACATTCTGGTGCTTGGGGGGCCTCTGCCTCTTGTACTTATGCTTTCTAGTACAGCCCAACCAATACTGGAGCTTTTGAGAACAATGCTTGTGTTGATATTTTGGGGTTGAAAAAAATGTATCGGTCGATGGTGATTTTCAACAGAAACAATGTTTGTGCAGCTATCTTGAGATCATGACCTAATTATTTTGATATCTGAAGAAAACAAGTTTTATTATCTTGACAAGATGACAATTTAGTTTCTGTTCCAGATATAGTGAAGCTTATCAAGTGGAGCTTATTTTTACTACTTCATTTCCTGTAGGGTAGTTTAATTTGTAAGAAGTCACAAAAACAGTAGTATATGTCAATTTGAATCTGTTGGAAAGCTTCACAGCAAAACAGCGTTGCAACATTCTCCTAAACAAGTGAAACCGATGGGAACTTGTTTTAAAAAGTAAAAATATATATAAAATGGCTTGTCCAGCGTAATCCAAGTCTCTGGAAGCCCCTGACCCCAAATTCATTTGAAAAGACAGTATTAAGTCGAGCTCGTGCACCCACTTCAGACAGGTTGTGCGCTAACGCTTTTAGCTTAGCAGCTACAGTGCTACTAAGCTAGATGATACAGATTTCGGCTCAAAAAACTTCTTTTCGACTTGGGATCTCAGGGCTTCTGAAGACTTGGATAATGACAGATGAGCTGCAAGGAGCTTTTTATTTTTCAGTAATTTTTTTGCCTCCCCATCTGCTTCAGTTGTTTAGAAGAATGCTGCAACGCTGTTTTGCTGTGAAGCTCCAGAAATGTTTTGTGGACTGTGAAGCTTCACCCAACTTTCCATTGGCATAGAGGCAGTAGATAATGACTGATTTACATTTTTGGATGAACTGTTCCTTTTAAAGTTTGGCATAAATTGTCATTTTGATTTAATAAGCGGTGTACTCCACTTAACACTTAGATTAACACTCTTGTCTGTAGATCATTAAATGTTGATTAATTACAGGCGATGACTCTGGTTAATCTGTTTTTTTGTATCATCGTTTAATTACTGAGAGTATCTTCTCGTAGGTCCTCCTGCGGATGGACCTGGCATCAGAGAGCAAAATGAACTCTGAGGGGGGCGAAGGCAGGCCAGGTGAGATTGAGTGCAACCATGCTTGGATTCAAAACAAACCAACAGTTATTCAAAAGTGAATATAAAGAAATTGTTTTTGATGTTAAAAACTGTGTTTATGTCCTGTTTTCTCTAGTCCCTCCTACCTCTCTGCCTCTGCAAGGAGGTGCTACTCAAAGAAAAAAGCTGTCCGCGCCTCGTATCAGCCTGTCACTGGACCAGAGCGAGGATGACTTGGGGGAGACGCCAGATGATCTCGACATTAACGTCGACGACCTGGATACTCCAGATGAGGGAGATTACCTCGACTACACGGACCATGAAATGGACTGGGAAGGTGGGTCATTCAGAATAAACGCAATGCCAGTATGCCCCTATAATCCTGAATCATCGTGGTGCTTTATACAGTTTATAAGACAAAGATCACAGATTTTCTAGCTAATCTCCCACTTTTTGTGCTATCAAGACGGGTGTAAATATTAAAATATAACTCATTGTTTGGTCCTTTCTCACATCAGACCCCAATGCGGCCAATAGGAGTGGACCAAGTGAGCCTTATGATCCAATCCCGACATACAGCGCTGAGGAGGAGCGCCAGGACGGCAAACTGTGGAGGACTGTCATCATCGGGGAGCAGGAGCACCGCATCAACATGAAGATCATTGAACCCTACATGAGAGTCATCTCCCACGGAGGTGAATAAAAAACAGCCATTTTCCATAGTAGTAAAGATGTTATGGCCATCTTGAATATTTCCAGTCACTAAACTTCAAATGGGAAAAGCTTTAAGTTAGTCAGAATGGTAATATGCTCATCTGAGTTGCCTTTAGCATCACCTTGTTCCACAGCAAATTACTTTTTTTTGCCTCAGGTGAGCCCTCTCAGACTGGAATATTTTCTTGCTGGCACGTTGCTGGGGCTGTACCTTCAGACTCTACTCAGGGCTGGGAAAACATGCCATCGACCTGTTAGGCATTTTATAACATAGTATCACACCAATTTGTTTGGACAGGAATTTGAAAAAGGATCTCTTTTCAGCACGTATGGACAGAAGTAACAGTTACAGCAACCAAAAACTGTTTCAAATTACATATACAAGTGTTGTTTTAAGATTAACCAGAAAGAAATGTGAACCTATCCTTTAATACACTTCCTACAATACCCAGTATTAATTGTAAATGATGTTATATGCATGTTTGTGATGCTGGTTAATCACTAGATTAGATAAGACCAGAAAAGATCAAACTAAATAAACATCCGATTTGAAAAAATATCCCAGCATTAATATAAATACTTAGAGTTTGAGCACAGTAAACATTTTCTAGTTTCCTGCTTCAGTTCTCAGTTGGCCTGGATATCTGATTGCAGAAGTAACACCGTGTTATGAAAGTCTTAATCTTTGATGCACAGACTCACAATGACTTATTGTTTGTGAGCTGGCTTCCGCCACCTCTCAGATAACTAGATGGCAGAATGATGTCTCGTTTGGAAATGCCTCCTCTCACCGTGGAGGTGGGCCAACACCAGAATGAGAAAACACAGGCTGTAGCTGAAGCCAGGTGATGAGTTTTACATCATCCTGTTGGCATCGGAGAGGAAACTCTCAGAATTTTTACATCCTCTTCACTTTAGAAGAGGACTCAGGTGGAAAATTGGCAAAGTGGCAACTTGACAATAATATGACTTGTGTGTTTAATGAACTGTCGCTGCCGGTATGAAAACAAGTGTTGAGTTAAAGGAAAAACCCAAATAAACAAGTGGAGATGATGTGAATCGTGCGTTGTAACTTCAAAAAATATGATTCAACCCAACTGAACACTTGTGGGACTGTGTTAGCGATTATTTTAAGTCTGTTAGAGCTTCCCCCTTCCAGCTCGAGTCGACAGTCGACATTACAACACATAATCACCTCCTTGGATTGCTGCTGCAGTCGGGTTGATAAACAGGAGTGAAGATAAATCAACTTTTTAATCCCAAAATTTAAAAAGTAATCTCTCCTGTCGCTGAACGGTTCCAGATCAGAACAGAATCCAGGATGACTTTGAGTGTCTCTGCACCTGACTCTCTCCTCCAGCAATGACTGTACCGCTACACCACCCCCCCGATTGAGTGACTATCGAAACCAAAGCAATTTCTTTTTTTGTTAATTCAACTAATTGATTAATTGAGAGCTCTTCACAACACCAAATGAAGAAATAGGTATTTTCCCGTGAAAGCCCAACCCTTACTAAACCAGTAGAAGTTAATCTCATCTTTATTACCCATTTATAGCTGCATTAAGACTGCTGTGGGACCTGGGTCATAAACTGAGGCCAGGCACAGAGTCACACTATATTAGTTTCACAGGCAGGGGCCCCATCTCTCTCTCTCTCTCTTCCCTCTCTGTGGGGCCCTATAAGACCCCAGGACTGTGGGCTTTCTCTCTAGTGAGCCTGTGGCTTATATAAGCACTGGCCATATTACCATTATTAGTGGAAATCAGACCCGTAACCATAGTAGGTAGTGCATTTTCCTCCCACTGTGCTGTGGGTTTAATTGAAACCCAGCCGTCCCATGGAAACAGAGACGTCTGTCACCGAACATTCAATATTAGAAGCGCTGTCATTTAGATAAAAGACCCTCTGTCTGAGTGACACCAAATCTGGTGATGAATGGGTTTTTGAATAAAAGGAAATTACATTAATCTGAAAAGTAGTGCGGAGAAACAGGACGGAGCGACTGTCAGACAAAGGGGACGCAGATTGGTGGATAAACTGAACAAAAAAGAGGAAAATATGGGAGCAATCAAATTATGAAAACTATGCTAATTAAGGTAAGAGCTCACCAACAATGGAACGAGGTCAAGTTAACTCTTATTACTTTTATTTTCATGTGTTTTTGCTCAGGCTACTATAGCAATGGAGTGAATGCCATCATAGTGTTCGCAGCCTGTTTCCTGCCAGACAGCAACAGAGAGGACTACCATGAAATAATGGAGAACCTCTTCCTGTGAGTATCACACTTCAGTGACGAACACGCACTTAATGTAATTTAATTTTCCAGTTTGTTTTACACTCGCTCGCTCTTTAATTTTCAGCAATTTGTCCAATTTTGGTATTAAGGAAATGTTAGTGTTTGCTTCTCAGCCGCAATAGTGACATGATCATTCAATCCACCACTTTGGTCTTGACTGATATTGTGGCCAAAACGATGAAACTAGTAGTAATAGTATATGTTGATCTCAGTCATCCAGGTAATCTTAGTGATGTATCGTAGGCAATTGGACTTGTTTCAGTTTCTTGAAGGTGTTTCACCTCTCATCCGAGAAGCTAATAGCATAGTGGCTTTGTTAGGCTGTATCGCTTCGGGCTAAATGCTAACATCAGCATGCTAACATGCTCACAAAACACACTGATGTTTAGCAGGTACGATGTTCACCATCTTAGTGTGTCAACATTGGTGAGTTTGCACCAAACAAAAAGCAGCTGAGAGGAATTTCGTTGGCTTTGCGGTTAATTTTTCTTAAATCAAATGATTGGAGGATGAGAAAGTTAAAGAATCAACAAAGTGATAATGTTCATCCCGCGAGGAACACGAATGAATCAAATTTCATGGCAATTCATCCAATAGTTGGTGAGACATTTCAATCAAAACCCTGAATGTCAACCTTAAGGTGGTGCCACAAATAAGTCAGGGGATCTCCCAAGTCGGTTGGATTCATCCTCTGGGAACCATGATATCTGAGCGGTGTG